>NW_028152185.1:0-383000 GCF_964638095.1 Poromitra crassiceps
GCGGTCAGACTGTGATTCAGTACACTTCATGTAGGATATGGAGGCCCATTCCGGGCGGCTGCTCACTAAAATAAACTTCTAAATTGTAACTAAAAAGCTCACAATTTTGATGTTTTGAGAGGAATTATTAGCCTGATATTCAAACGGCATCGTCAATTCATAATCTCATTCAGAAATTCACAACTGAGTGGACGTGGCTTCGACGGTCTGGAGCCATGCTAGGCTTAGGGGTCGGAACATTTTCCATGTTTAAACTATATGCCATGTTCAGGTACCCCCCCAAACATTGCCTCAAGTACCATAAAGGCTGAATGTCTACACCACTGCACCGTGCGGGCTTCAAGGTGTTTGTGCTTGATGTAGACTGAAACTTGGACTTTTTGGCTGAGGCATACAACCGCAAGGCATGTGTTTCTAGTTTTTGCCATCCTTGATTCTGAGCTTTCCTTTGTAGCAGGTTCGGGTGTGGTGGCAACATCCACCGCCGCTGCATTAAGCAGTGGGTGGACCACCAGGGGCTCATAGGCCAGGGCCTTATGGTGGACTGCCCGGTCTGCAGGCACGACTTCGGTCCTCTGGCGCTCCTGCTGGAGGAGGTGCGGAACGCCAGAGGGAGGGTCGCCCCTCAGCTGCCCCCCGGCCCCACAGCAGTGGCTCTTCCTGCACACGGTAGGCTATGCGGTCTTCCTCCCTGCACACGGTAGGCTATGCTGTCTTCCACAACTTTTTAATAGTGTCTCACAAAATCCAATTACTTTTCCAAGCCTTGTGCATTCATACAGTGACTGCAAAGGGTTTCCAGAAGCTGCTTCTTTTGACTGGATCAGTAATGATGCAACTCTCTTTTTGTAGGTGCTGCGGGGGGAGGAGAAGCTGCAGCCACTGCCTGGAGAGACCGTCTCAGGCCTGGGGACCATCCCACCTTTACCAGGCATGCGGGGGGAGGAGAAGCTGCAGCCACTGCCTGGAGAGACCGTCTCAGGCCTGGGGACCATACCACCTTTACCAGGCAGTGACTGCACTACTTTTAATACTTGTGTCTTTTTTAACTGTTTAATTTTTGTTTTAATAAAAGGTGTATTCTTTGAACAACGTAAAGCTTCTGAACTGGTATTTGTAGTGCACAAAAAGGAAAGATGTAAACACTAGGGGTGTCACGATACACTCAGTTCACGATACGATACGTATCACGATACTGGGTTCACGATAACGATACGATACGATACGATTTTAACAATATTTTTTAAAACTTGAATAATGACAATATATGACTGGAAAAGTAGTATTTTATTTGAAATGCACAAATACAAAACATGCTGTTGTGGGAAATTGTTATTACAATAACAACTAGAAAAAACATGAGATTGGAGATAAGGCTTATCTTGAAATAGAATGAGTTACACCGTCACTTAGATTTACTTTGAACTAAAAGGTTTCTCAGCAGTATAAATTCTCATTATGCATCTTCAGTTTTTCTTCAAACTCAAACAACAAGACTTTTCTTAATCTATTTTTTATGCATCTTCAGTTTTTCCTGTCAAGTAAACAGTTTTGCCAGAAACTCAATTGAATGGTTTCTCTCCTGTATAACTTCTCATGTGTCTCTTCAGAGACTTGTTCAACTGAACTACTTTCCACACATTGAACTTCAACAAACAAAGACGTTTCTTAGTCAATTTTTGAAAAAAAAAAAAAAAAAAAAAAGGGTTTTTTTTTTTTTTTTTTTTTTTCTCTCGATATGAGATTTCATCTCAACGATACATATCGTGACGTTTTGCTATCGCGAAATTTCGTGGGACGATATATTGTGACACCCCTAGTAAACACTTTACTGTCATTATAGAGGTAAACGCAAGAGTTGCCCATTTCTGGTAAAGGAAATCCCCTAATCAATGGCTAGCGATAAAAGAGGAGCACAATACGAATGCGTTCAGTGAGACTTACTTGAAGAGGCTCAATGGTAGGCTTATTTGGTCAGCACAAACTCAATATACCACTCCTTACAGTTAGACTATAGCTGCTCAATAGCAATGTACTTTTCGTCTGAGTGACTATGTCCTCGGATGTGTCTTCTACATACTTTGCTTTGGATTCTTTCAGTCTTGTCTTTGTTGTACACGTTGACCATCGATCAAAAAAATCAATATTTCACTTGGGTAGAATACTTTTAAATTTGGTTGACCTCCCAAAATGGCCACTCTGTCTCACATGTGGTCAGCACCAGTGCATGGTGGCACAGTGGTAGCTCAAGTCACCTCACAGCAAGAAGGTCCTGGGTTCGATTCCCACCTGGGAGGGTGTGTCCCCCCCCCCTTGCGCCTCTTGTCAAAATGGCCTTTCTGTGTGGATTTTGCTTGTTCTCCCTGTGTTCCCCTGGAGTTTCCTCAATATGACACCCCCATCCCCCCCAAAAAAACATGCAAGATGGCCACCTGACCAGCGACGATGACACAAGATGGATGCCGTGCTAAAAGCTGCCCCTTTGAGGAAAGGACATGCCTTATCTGGGTTAAACAGTATTTCACCAGCCTCTGTGTGGCTGCAATGCATGTGTGGGTTTCTGCGTAACAGACAGGTTTGTCCATCCAGTTGTCTTTCATTTGAAAGTTTCTTCATATCACTGCAAGGCAAAAAATATAATTCATTCTGTGCTTAAGACACATTTCTTAGTGAACTTTCCTAAGATTAAAAGTAAAAGCAATACATATTTCTGACTATAAACACATGAGCAGTGATATCATTTTGACTGGGGTGGCTGAGCAAGGATGTCTGAACCTGATGTCTGTTTATTCTGACATCCTATCCTCTTATAGAATGAAGGAAACTGTCCTGTCTGAACCAATTTACCCCCCCCCCCCCCACCGCCATTTCCCCACATTTAGAAGCTCTTTATAAACATTTTTCTGCATGAAGTTAGGAGCTCTTGAGTTCCTTGGTGCACTGTGGCCTTCGGGGGGGGGGGGGGGTGTTTGCAGAGGGAGGGTGTGAACTTAAAACACCCCGCTAATTTTCAACCAGCTTTGTATGATTAGAACATCAGTATATCAAAACTAAACAGTTTTGAAGTCATTCATTTGGTTTGACACAGACACAAGCCGAGAGCGATGTGTGTGTGTGTGTCACATATTTGGAGACCTGTGTTCCAGACCAGGCGGGTGTAACTCCCAGGGGTCATCCACTATTTTCTGGAGCCATATATTTGCATAATCTTGTGTGATAACTTGTTTTGATAGCCAGTCTCTTGGATAATATCAGAATGTTTTTTGGTGCGTGTGTGTATTTGTGTAAATTATTTTATTTATATATTCACTGTACTTATTGTGTTAGTTTTGCTACTCTCCTACTTTTTTTTTTTGAGTAGATATAGGTGTGAATGTATGGGGCAGACATTCTACTATTTAGCCTAGTTGTAGAGCTCTTGATACAAGGACGGACATGCTATGACTGCAGTGGAGATTTTTTTATTTTTTATTTTATTTACCGTTTTCAATTTTACAATAGTGAATAGACATACAATGTGAAAACAAACTAACACAACACAACCTCAAGTGTCACCTAGACAAAAAAGAAACAACAACCAAAACAACAAAACACAGCTGGCTGCCAGGCTGTCAATGTTATCCCAGTGGTAACATGTTTAAGCATAATAAATAAATCAATCAATCAATCCAATATCACACCCACTCTGACATGTATTTAAACAGGAGACAGTATATGAAAATTAAATGACTATGAAAATTAAATGATATGACAGTGTGCTAAGAAGGGCCCCCAAGTTTCCTGGAATCTGCTCTGTGTATTTGGTTTATAGAGACGTAGCTTTTCTATTTGTATAATGTACAACATCTCATTGAGTCATCGTTTAAAACAGGGTGGAGTGGTAGACTTCCAGGTCAAGAGAATAAGTTTCTTAGCCACCATCATAGCTAGCTGCAGAGCCATCTGTATCTCATGTGGAAGCTCAAAAGTCTCCACGGAACATCCAAATATGGCCACATTGTGGGTGTGGCTGAATGTCTCTAGAATAGGCCTTTGAGAAGCACTCGAAAACTGCGGACCAAAAGGTGTGTAACACTAGCCTGACTCCGCCAGACGGGGGCGGCATTGTTCCACAGTTTGTGAAACAGAATGTGAAGCAAACCCATCCATCTGGCAACGTCAGGTTAGTGTAACACAGGACAAAACCAAAAAAGGTTTACATACACTGCGCGAAATACCCCAGAATCCGGAGTTAGTCATTTTTTGATTCTGCAAGAATCTGGATCATATAATGCGCATATGTGGAGATTTTTTTATATGCTTTATGTCAGGTCAAATACTGAACCATATTTACCCAATATAGTAGACTGTGCCCAGATACACCTAATGTTACATACACAGTAAATAAAATATCCGAATATGCTGTCAAGCCATATATTGAAATATGTGGACTCACTATATGGCTAGAATATGACCATATCTGTAGCATATCATCACTTTTTGTCATTGAAGAATATATGGTGGAATATGGTGTCCAGATATAACACTAAGTGATATTTTGACTTTGATATTTAACTGATATGAATTATATACGGAGTGTATCGGAACTAGAAATTGTTGGGAATGATGTGCACCATGTCCGGGGCAATACTAAGTCAGTATTTATGCTATGGTCAAATACAATGTCCAGATACATAATGGGTTTATATTTCACAATATCCGAATATGACCTCATGCCATATATTGAAATATGTGGACTCATTAAGCAGATATGGGTAGAATACGACCACATCTGTGGCATATCACTGAGCCAAAACCTCATGAATCTGGAGACATTTTATTTATTTATTCTGCACTCATCTGCATAATATCTGGAAGGTATCCGGAGATTTGCTTTATGCCAGGTCAAATACTGAACCATATTTGCCCCATATAGTATACTGTGCCCAGATACACCTAATATTACATACACAGTAAATAAAATATCCGAATATGCCCTTGTGCCATATATTGAAATATGTAGACTCAGTATATGACTAGAATATGACCATATCTGTAGCATATCATCACTCTTTGTCATTTAAGCATATATGATGGAATATGGTGTACAGATATAACACTAAGTGATATTTTGACTTTGATATTTAACTGATATGAATTATATACGGAGCGTATCGGAACTAGAAATTGTTGGGAATGATGTGCACCATGTCCGGGGGAATACTATGTCAGTATTTGTGCTATGCTAAAATACAATTTCCAGGTACATCATGTGTTAGCCTCACAATATCCGAATATGACCTCATGCCATATATTGAAATATGTGGACTCATTAAGCAGATATGGGTAGAATACGACCACATCTGTGGCATATCACTGAGCCAAAACCTCATGAATCCAGAGACATTTTATTTATTTATTCTGCACTCATCTGGATAATATCTGGAAGGTATCCGGAGATTCGCTTTATGCCAGGTCAAATACTGAACCATATTTGCCCCATATAGTATACTGTGCCCAGATACACCTAATGTTACATACACAGTAAATAAAATATCCGAATATGCCCTTGTGCCATATATTGAAATATGTGGACTCAGTATATGGCTAGAATATGACCATATCTGTAGCATATCATCACTCTTTGTCATTTAAGCATATATGATGGAATATGGTGTACAGATATAACACTAAGTGATATTTTGACTTTGATATTTAACTGATATGAATTATATACGGAGCGTATCGGAACTAGAAATTGTTGGGAATGATGTGCACCATGTCCGGGGGAATACTATGTCAGTATTTGTGCTATGCTAAAATACAATTTCCTAGGGTTAAAAAAAAACCTAAGTACTTTTCCCATACAAAAAAAAAAAAATAATCTCTTAGCCGTTTCACCAAACGACTCCAATTGGCCTAATTCATGCTCATATGACACCCCCCCCAACAACCCATATGCAAAACAGCCTAGGGTTGGCCAAAATGCCATGTTCAAAGCCTATTTACACCCACTTCCGGTCACTTCCGGCGGAAGCCCCGCCCATATTCGGGACCAGCGCATAAAACTACATAAGACTACATGTCTAACTTCCTAACCCTAGTTCCAACTTAGCCCTTCAACATGGGTGAACGGTACACAAGCGGCAGAACCTAGTGCAAATTTCAGCTAGGGTTGTCAATTAACTCCCCTGGACCACCTGGAGCTATAATTTCAATTGGAGCATGTAGCCCTCCTATAGGAGAGTAGACCCTGAGAAAAGGTTAGCCGAAGTCCCCTCCCCCTAGGCAGGGGGGAGGTCCAATCGTTTAAAAATGTTGAAACTAGGGGTGCGTTTAACTCCTAAAGTAAATGGACTAGAAGGCTGTCCTTTCTTGGGGGAACTCCTCTCACACCCCTCTTCCCGCCCACAAAAAATGGGAGGTCAAAACGCCCCCTAAAAACCGGAAGTCGCGTTTGGGCCATTTCCCTTGCTTTTTGGCCAAAATGAAGTCGTTTTTCGGGCTTCTCGCCAAAAATGGAGTCCTTAGAGTACCTACATGGCTATAAAAAAAATAAAAAAAAAATACAAAAAAAAATAAAATAAAAATCAAACCTGAATAACTCCTAGGGGAAGTAATTTCAAGGCCTAATTTTTTTTTGTGGGAACTCCTCTCACACTCCTCTTTCAGCCCACCAAAAATGGGAGGTCAAAACGGAAGTTTTTTTCTTTACCAAAAAAAAAAAAAAAGTGTCGTATCTTTATATTCACTAAAATTCAGTAATTGAAGCTACAACCAAAATGACGGTTTGAGCATGTACTAGGGGTTCTCAACATACACTGTAGCCAAAATTACGGCTCCAGGTTGAGTGGAACTGTGTCCCTGGCCCAAAAAGAGATGTACATTTTGCTGGATTTCGTAATTTCGTGCGTTTTCTGATTTTTTTCAACTCTGCGGGACCACAGCTCGCTCAGCGTAGCTCCGATTAGCCTACCCTTTGCTGAGAGTAGGCTTTAGACTGTCTCCTACGTGTCCAGCAACTTTGAAAGGGCTAGCTTCAATTACTGATACAACAGAAGAACAACAAAAAGTGAACTATTGTATATTGTAAACATATGAATATTCTAAATAGACATCTGTCTGTCTTTCTGTCTGCCTGTCTTGTCTGCCAGTCTGTCTAAACATCTGAACATCAATTAACTATTCTGTATGGACAGAGGACAGCCAGACCTGTTCATCTGAGACATCTGTGTGTGCACATTCTTATTTTCCACCTGGTGCTGGAGAGCTGAGCCTGGCTGAGCTCTTTAAACTCTGCCAGGGTGACTATCCCCAGCAGGGCCATGCAGGCTCTCTCTCAGCTGTCTGTCACCAGGGGAAGGAGGGGGACCAAGGTACGTTTTACCGGTTTGAATGTTGACCTCTTCTGGGCTTGCACCTGCCAAAGGTTTGTGAAAAAAAAAATCTGATCGTAAGTAGGCTACAGTATCCCTCTCTCACTGTCTGTCTGTCGTTCAGACTGACTGCCTGTCTACCTGACTGTCTACCTGACCTACCGTCTGTCTGTCTGTCTGTCTCACTGTCTGCCTGTCTACCTGACTGTCTGTCAGTGTCTGAACTGACTGTGTGTTTCACTGTCTGTCTACCTGACTGACTGATGTCTGTCTGTCACTGACTGACTGACTCTCTGTCAGACTGACTGTCTACCTGACTGACTGACCGACTGTCTGTCTGTCTCACTGTCTGCCTGACTGTCTCACTGTCTGTCTGTCTTTCAGACTGACTGCCTGTCTACCTGACTGTCTACCTGACCTACCGTCTGTCTGTCTGTCTGTCTTTCTGTCTGTCTCACTGTCTGCCTGTCTACCTGACTGTCTGCCAGTGTCTGAACTGACTGTGTGTTTCACTGTCTGTCTACCTGACTGACTGACTGACTGATGTCTGTCTGTCACTGACTGACTGACTCTCTGTCAGACTGACTGTCTACCTGACTGACTGACTGACCGACTGTCTGTCTGTCTCACTGTCTGCCTGACTGTCTCACTGTCTGTCTGTCTTTCAGACTGACTGCCTGTCTACCTGACTGTCTACCTGACCTACCGTCTGTCTGTCTGTCTGTCTGTCTCACTGTCTGCCTGTCTACCTGACTGTCTGCCAGTGTCTGAACTGACTGTGTGTTTCACTGTCTGTCTACCTGACTGACTGACTGACTGACTGATGTCTGTCTGTCACTGACTGACTGACTCTCTGTCAGACTGACTGTCTACCTGACTGACTGACCGACTGTCTGTCTGTCTCACTGTCTGCCTGACTGTCTCACTGTCTGTCTGTCTTTCAGACTGACTGCCTGTCTACCTGACTGTCTACCTGACCTACCGTCTGTCTGTCTGTCTGTCTGTCTCACTGTCTGCCTGTCTACCTGACTGTCTGCCAGTGTCTGAACTGACTGTGTGTTTCACTGTCTGTCTACCTGACTGACTGATGTCTGTCTGTCACTGACTGACTGACTCTCTGTCAGACTGACTGTCTACCTGACTGACTGACTGACCGACTGTCTGTCTGTCTCACTGTCTGCCTGACTGTCTCACTGTCTGTGTGTCTTTCAGACTGACTGCCTGTCTACCTGACTGTCTACCTGACCTACCGTCTGTCTGTCTGTCTGTCTGTCTGTCTGTCTCACTGTCTGCCTGTCTACCTGACTGTCTGCCAGTGTCTGAACTGACTGTGTGTTTCACATGTACACTGAAAAAACGGGAACTTGCCTCTCACGGATATACTAAACTCGATCTCATGTGTTCAATGTGATTAATTAATGTTTGAGCTTGGAACATGATTGTACTCCTTCAAGGTAAGGTTAAGGACCAAGGTACGTTTCACCAGTTTGATATTTCGTTTATACTGACAAAGGGAAAAACCAGAAAACGCTCGTAGCCTACCATTTTACTATTAAAGCAGTTTTTGCAAAATATTGCTATTTATTGTTACAGTGTGCTGTTTGAATGTTGACCTCTTCTCGGCTTGCACCTGCCAAAGGTTTGTGATTGTGCGCGACTAAAAAAAATCTGATCGTAAGTAGGCTACAGTATCCCTGTCTCACTGTCTGTCTGTCTTTCAGACTGACTGCCTGTCTACCTGACTGTCTACCTGACCTACCGTCTGTCTGTCTGTCTGTCTGTCTCACTGTCTGCCTGTCTACCTGACTGTCTGTCAGTGTCTGAACTGACTGTGTGTTTCACTGTCTGTCTACCTGACTGACTGATGTCTGTCTGTCACTGACTGACTGACTGACTCTCTGTCAGACTGACTGTCTACCTGACTGACTGACCGACCGTCTGTCTGTCTCACTGTCTGCCTGACTGTCTCACTGTCTGTCTGTCTTTCAGACTGACTGCCTGTCTACCTGACTGTCTACCTGACCTACCGTCTGTCTGTCTCACTGTCTGCCTGTCTACCTGACTGTCTGTCAGTGTCTGAACTGACTGTGTGTTTCACTGTCTGTCTACCTGACTGACTGACTGATGTCTGTCTGTCACTGACTGACTGACTCTCTGTCAGACTGACTGTCTACCTGACTGACTGGCCGACCGTCTGTCTGTCTCACTGTCTGCCTGACTGTCTCACTGTCTGTCTGTCTTTCAGACTGACTGCCTGTCTACCTGACTGTCTACCTGACCTACCGTCTGTCTGTCTGTCTGTCTCATGTGCCTTATCTGTCAATATTTGCATGTCCATGATGGACCAGTCAAGCCGCCTATTTGCCCGAGTGATCATCAGGGCGGCTTTAGCGGAGAATGCTTTATGATATTGGTAAAATAGTTTACCGTGGCTGGAGTAGAGGTCCCCTATTAGCGCTAGATATTTGTCTAGCTCATGGCGGCGCTCTGGGTACACTTCGCAGATCATATCACGGTAGACGCCAAACGTGTTCAGGAAGTCACATAGGGAAAGGTCTTTGGGCAGGCGGGGGTCGGACGACTTTAAATAAACAGGGCCCTCTGGGTCACCCGTGGCCTTCCTTTTACACTGGGGAGATGGCAGGAGTATGCTAACTAAGTTAATGTCTCTGCCCTTTAAAATGTTGGACCTTAGCCTGGGCGAAATATTGGCACAGGGAGAAACAAAAGACATACCGAATGGGATGGCAGGCATGGCGGACGCCAGAGTGTTCATCTGGGCGGGTTGGGTGGTGGTGAGGAGCACGTCGGCTTGCTGCATGGGCGGGGGTAGGATCGGCTGCTGCGCCAGCTGGGCTGCTGCGAACGTGGGGGGGAATGGGGGGGGGGGGGTTCCAGGGCGCTCAGACGGGCTTCTACTGATCTGCTCGCATCTAGCAGGGACAGCAGGATGGCTCTTGACGACCCCTGTCGGCTCGGCGGAGCTACGAATGGGGCCGCTTCTGCTTCCGGGGCGGCGGCCTGGAGGTCAGTGCGACCAGGAAGGACGAGGCGTCTCGCGGCGGCCCCGCGGCCTGCGTTTCCCCGGCGGCTCCCAGCTCTCGGGGCGGCTGCCTCTACTGGTCTTCGCCCGCGGCCTCTCGCGCGTCCGCGCCGAGCGGCCTCTCCTTCCGGCACGCTCGCACGCGTTCTTGGGCGTCCACGGGCCGTCGCAGTGGCGCGCCCCGTGCCATGGGAACACGCGCTGGGCCTTCTCGTCGGGGCTATGCTAGCAGCCTGTGGTCCAGCCGCTTCGCCAGCGTCTTCATCAGAAGCCTCGGAAAGCAGGTACGCTCCGTGGCCGGTCCGGAACAGGGAAGCGATGTCTAAGCTGTCGTCGCTATCCATGGACAGCTCTGACTCGGAACTCGACATACCAGAATGGAGTGGGGAGCGTTGAAATCTGCGGTGAATATCCACGGGTGGAGAAGGCTTGAGGATGCTGATTCGGTCTGCAGATGTGGAGCAAAACAACGCTTCGGAGGCCTGCTTCAAGGGGGATGGACTGCCGTGAGCTGCTGCTGCTATGATCGGCCAGAGAGAGAGAGGTGACGTAGAACCCTTGCTATATATATGAGGATTAACTGACGTCATATTTGACGTCATAGCAGACGTCATACTAGGACTTTTGACTGACCACGTTATGCTAGAACTTGACTGTCATCAGGGGATGATCGGATTATGCGTGAGTGGCCTTCTGCTTGAAATATGGTCTGGAGACCTCACCAGTACTATATACCTGTATGTCATGTAGGTCATGCTGTATGTCATGTATGTATTGTATTAGGGCCCTATGCGATAAATGTCATGATGTCATGTATGTTGTGTATGTCATAAATGCCTGAGTAAGTCTTTGTTCACACCATAGGCAGAACTGAAGCTTGAGGCAGGCTCAAGCTGATCTGACGCCTAACCGGTCACGCCAGGAGTCTCTTCAGCGCCTCACTCGGCATGCCTTGAACCCACCCACAACTTCCATTCAATTCATGCCTTGCAGTTTCAAGCTTCACACGTCACGCTTGGAAAATAGAACAGAAGCTGAATCTCTCTGTTCAGCGGGGCATTGGCATGGCACAGCGTGGCTTCAGCGTGGCGTGCAGCTGGTGTGAACAGACTTGCCTGTTTACAAGGACTCTGAAATGAAACTGTGTGGCTTTGACGTGGGATTGGCATGGGATTGGCGTATGGTGTGAACATGCACTCAGGGGTGCAGGAAATCACATTAAATGATAGATTATTGAGCAGGAGAGTGCAGAGCAGGGCTCTGTTAGCTTTTGTAAGGATAGAGTTTTTTTTGTAGGTTATGAAGTAGTTATAGGTATGTTCAACTCAATTACTTTTTAAGTAACTATTAACTGTAACATTACTAATTTTCAATAACTTGATGATAATTGTATGATTACATCATGTAGCTACAACTTGTCACCAGTCAATTGTTTTAATTATGTGACACAAATTTAATGGAATAGTTTATTTTGTGAGCTTTGCTTTTAGTAGCACTTTATTGTAATGCAGCCTTTTTAAACCTGAAAAAGACAAAATGATGTGTACTCATATCACAATATCAATATAATCTTGATCTGACCTGTTAGCTGTGAAAATAGTATATTTTTATTTTATTTTTTTACCTGGGTGAATTTACATACATTTGAGTTCTAACAAGTCAAAAACACATTTATTTATTTGTTTTGGTACAGTCCTCATCTGGTCACGTGAACTAATCAGGATGGCTACAGTTACACAAACTTTTTCTTTTTTTAATACATATTTAATATAATAATATAATATATATATATAATATAATAATAATAATAATATAATAATAATTTACATATTTAATACATATAATACATTTTAATCCCTTTGGAGGAATTGAGCGCGTCAATGTGCGCAACATGATTGGTAGTTTGTTTTCTTTAGATGACGTCTGTAATTGTGATTGGCTGGATTCTGACAAGTTCCGCCCATGAGATCAGAGTCTTGTCACAAAGCCTTTAGATTCTGAAGCGGACAGTCGCTTGGCGCGCATCTAGACATCCAGCAAATATGCCTCACTCATCCCAAGAGAGGCCCGGTAGAGCGACTGCCACTGCCAGGTTATCTCCATTGCGAGGGAGGAAAAGACAACGACAGAGGACTCCTAGATCTCCTACCAGGTCTCCATCGCCGCCCTCAAGCCAGGCTGAGGCTAGCTCAAGCCAGACACCTGCGCGACGGCCCCGAGCCCGAGACCGACCCACACACTCCCGGGAGCGCACAGCACAGCCAGCCGGTCGCCGCGGGTCATCCGAGGAGGCAGAATTGGGCCATGTCACCCTCGGCGATATATGGAGGTATTGCTAATTTCGTACAATACATGTGTTTTTCTGTGTTTGCTTGCGTGTTCACAAGATGTAAGGCTATAGCTGATTGATTCTGCTATGTTGAATGGTAACTGAGGTTGGCTAATGTGAGCTTCAAACTAGCTCCATCTCCCATTGGCCTGTAAATATAACGTTAGCTAACTCGACCCAAACAAAGAGGGGTTTCCATGTCTTGTTGGAGGCTAAAGTTAAGCTGCAGTGTGACCAGTTGCATTAGCTAATTTTGCGCCAAACTTTATGGCGGTCTAATTTAGCGCCAAACTATCGGTTGTGTGTGTGTGTGTGAGAGAGAGAGAGACAGAGAGAGCGCGCGCGCCAATCATCCTATAGTTAGGATGGATTTTCTACTTGCTTGATTTGCTAATGTATTATACTGTAGATGTGCTTCTTCTACCATATAAGGTGAAATGGCATTTGGGCTTGCCTCTTGGTGTCAAGGAGATGCGTTTGATAGCTATAGTTTGTTCCCCTTGCCATAGTGTGAGTGTGTGTGTGTGTGTGTGTGTGTGTGTGTGTGTGTGTGTGTGTGTGTCTGCGCGCGTGCGTGCGTGTTTGGCTTGATGCGTTCGATAGCTATAGTTTGTTACCCGCCTTCTCCTTGCCATAGCTGTGTGTGTGTATGTGCGCGCGCGTGCGCGGGCGCGTAATAATCAGCACGGAGTAATCAGTGAATTTTTATGTTACTGCAACAGCGATCATAAAGGCAAGATTGATTATACTAAGACAACTATTGGAAAATGAAATTGAGAAGGGAGAGGAGCTTGTAATTTAACTTATTTTCTGTGGCAGTAAACTGAATGAGTATTGTTTGAGAGATGTTGGTTGCATTCCAACTATAGTTGCTATTACATTGTTCAAGATGGGACCATTTTGGAAGTTATACAGTTAGTTCATATTAATACTAGGGATGCACTGATTGCTAAATTCTGGGCCAATACCGATCACCAATTTTTGAAATGAACAATCAGACTGATACCAATATATACCCATACCGATTTATTTGACAGGGAAACAAATAAATCTTCATTATAAACAAATAACTGAACTGTCTTTCAGTCCAACGTTGTAGATTTCAGGGACACAACTGCAAAATGACGACAACTGGGCAGTGTGGAGCGAGGCTCCACGTCCATTTTATGCCTGTGAAACACATGGTTTTATCTACACTTGTAGTAACTAGTTTTCCAATTGTAAATATATTTTTATTTTGCGATTTTTATAACTATGACATGTAATGTGTGTTGTGCTCCCCTTTTAGGGAAATCAGGCTTCTAAATCAAAAAGTAGATGGCATCAATGAAAAGATAGATGACATAATCGAGAAGGTGGGAACTGGCAGCGGCATTGGGGGAAGCAGCACAAAGGTGCCTCTTGAGCTGTCGGTAAGTGTGGCCATTATCAGTGTCTATGATCAATTGATGAATGAATGAAAGCTTTATTTCGGACTTTCAAAAAAAAAGAAATAGTAATATACACAAGTAGTATCAATATTACAAAATATATATATTTATAAGTGAAAAAAAAAGAAAATAAAACGAAAAATTAAATAAAAAAATAAACAATAATAATCAGAATACGTGACAGCAACGAGGTCCGAAAAGGAGTAGGATGAAGTACACTGTACTTATTATACCCCCAGTCCACAGTTCACATTCTTAATCAATTGACTTCCACTTTTATACTATTTACATTCTCAATAAACCATATATTATGTTCATACACACATATATACAAATATATATATATATATATATATATATACATACAAATACATTCATACCTTGCATAATAAATATAATTTATAGTTCTAGTGTATAAATTATTAATTATTAATAATATACCATTAATAGTATGTATACCAATTTGCATATTTACAGAGTAATATTATGTACAATACAATTAACTAATAGTGCATATTATAATATATATACAATATAAATAATCATACCATGCTATTAATCGCTTCACATAACTTGATAATCATATTGTGTCTGAAGTTTTGTTCACATGCATATGTAAGACACTGAAAGCTGTAACCCTATTTAACCTGGTTCTTGTACAGAAAAAAGTGCAAATGAAAATAGTATAATTATTGTTTAATTTTTTTAAATGTAAAAATACACTTTATAATGAAATTTAAAAAATAATTGGGCTACACATGAAAGAAGGCTGTCTGTCCACCAATCTTCCTGCCTGCTGCTGAAACACACATCAAGTTATGAATGCAGACTAATTTATTTGTTTCATATAGTGTATTTGCCAGTAGGTTTACCGCTGTGTAATATTGCTAATGATGTATGTATTGTTCTAATTAAATTGGAAGAAGTAATTTAATGTTAAGTATGTTAGGATAGGTTATATACTTCAATTATTCTGCTTATCTGTGCAACTGAATCGTCTGTTACTGTGGAAATTAGCAAGCAGGGTCCAATCAGAGTGTGTAATGTTTAGAAGATGTCATTGTTTGGGGTTCCAAACTAAATTCGGCTTCATTATTACATTTACGTTTCAAATGTATGCCATTTGCAGACCCTGGTCCGTCAAACCCACAGAAGCCTGGGTGAACAGCTTCAGTGGAGAGTCCAGCAAACTGACAAGTATGTTATGGCAAATCCTGTTTTGCATATTTGCCAATATTGGGACAGATTATCACATACATTTGTTATGGCCCACACTCTGTATTTCCTTCACTGTTGTAGTTGAATCTGAGTCCTGGACGCATTTTCAGGACTCATGACTTGACTTGGACTTGAGAACTGATGACTTGGACTTGGACTCGAGCATTCATGCATTTGGACTTGGAAGTTGGAGACGAGGACTCGGACTTGCTAATTAATAAAGACAGTTTTTTGTTTCTCTTTAATATGCCCTAATAATTTGCCATAAGATATGTATAGCTATATTAATATCCTGACATTATTCAATAATTTTCGTGCAAGGGCAGATACATGTGTTCACCTAGATGTGGGTTCAGGCTCATGCTCAGTAACTCCGGACTCAGAGTCGGACTCAAGTAATCAGGATTACACCAGGTGCTTAACAGAAGCAGAGCTGAAGCTAAAGCCACGTTGAAGCTATGCTCACACTAAACATATCACACAAGAAGCACTCTCTGTTCCTCTGTGCCTCGCTCGGCGCACATTGACCCCCCGCCCACAATTTTCATTGACTTCCTGCCTGGCAGCTTCATGCTTCACGCTTGGAAAATAGAACTGAATCCTGAACGATCGTTTCAGTGTGGCACGCGCGCAGCTGTTTTTTACGGCCTCGCCTGCTAACAAGGACGCCGAAAAGAAACTTGTGGCTTCACCGTTGCTTGAGTGTTGCTTGGTGTGAACGCCCTGTCAGACTCATTTGATAGTCTATTTTGTCCCGTATTATCACTCTCATTTTCTGTTAGCTCATAAGCAATACTTTTTGATAAAACCTTTGAATTGGGATCTAAAAATGTATTTATTGGATTAAATGAATGGTGAGATGATTTGTTACCAATAGTGCCAATGCTTATGCTTCCAGGTTCAGGACAACGCATAACGAGCTGGTGACAAAAGCTGTCATCCAGACAATCACTGACATGGGGCAGGGGCAGTTGTGGAGTATCCAGCTCATGAGAAGTAAGTATTGGGGGGGGGGGGGGGGGTGTTGGGATAACATTTTGTTAACCCTACTATCTGCTGTATGCAGAGAGAGATACATGCAGATCTTGTACTGGTAAGATCAGTGTAATTGTGTTGATCAGAGCCAAGTTTAAGTTGAAGGAATCCAGACCTTCGAATTCACCCTCCACTGTGTTGAGTTTTTGCTGCTTCTGCTCTGGCATCGTGCCATCAGAAACAACTTGTCCAATGAGTGCTGAGGGGGACTAACAATTATCCAATCAGCATCAATAAACAGTGCAACACTAAGCATGACCAGTAATGCTGTGGTCATGTTTTTGTCAAGTGTGCCGAGGAGTAATAACAACAGTGGCAGCAGCCACCAGACGAGATAGACGCTGCTATCGAAGCTGTTTTAATTTGATCAACAGTACCACTTTGAAATCTGAACAGCACTCTTCTTTGAATGCATTTATTCAAAGGAGAGATGGTGTTTTTTATCTTCTCCTTAATAACCCACCACATGGTGGAGCGGTTACAAATTGAAATCCGTGGAATTAAGTAATTTTTAGTGCAAGGCCACTTTGGCCTTTGATAGATACAAATTTACAATACCTATTTATTGGGGCATCATGGCCAAAATGTAGGGCACCAAGGCCAAAACCAATGGTTATTTAAATTATTTTTTCAGTCATTTTTCCAGAACAGAAAAAATAGAAATATATACAGATCTGGCACTAAATTTATTTTATAATTTTCTTCTTTATTCCTTCTTTTACTGGTTACTAAATTTATTTGCCTTGCCTAGGCCATGTCTACATTACCTCGTATTTGATGGTTCGGCACTTCGTTTGCACCTATTGTCCACACACTACCTCTATTGTTCTGAGCATCAAGCCGTTTGTCACGATACGATAGTATTGCGATATTGCAATATGCTAGTATTGCGATATATTGAGTATTGCGATATTGCAATATATTATGATTTATTACCTTTTTTCAACTGCAAATTATGTCCCCAAAGGAAAATGGCTTTTTGAAGATCTGTTTTATCTAATTAAATAAAGTTTCCAGTCTGTCCATCTCACTTCAATCATTTGTATTGCAGCAAAATTTGATTATCAAGCAGACAGACTGACCACAGTGTCATAAAAACCTGCCAGAAATGTTGCATACACTTGAGATTTTGTATAATAAAATATCACAATATTTGACATTCGATACAATATATCAAAGACTTGGTCTATGCATTACCCTCACATCTCAAAGACACTACATAGTTTCTGATTAAGTTGACAGAGTGTCGTGTGTCATGATCTTCTTTGTACTATGGATGTTGCTAGTTTATATCCCAGCATACCCCATAAAGATGGCTTGGAAGCCACGCATTATTTTTGGAATCAAAGAACTGAATCACATCCCTCCTCTGAGTTTCTGTTATCTTTAACAAATTAAGTTTTGACTAAGAATTATTTTAAGTTTCAGGATCAATACTACCTTCAACATCGGGACTCAGCTATGGGCTCACCGGTGGCTCCAAATTATGCAAATTCTGTTTATGGGATAATTTGAATTCAATTTTATTTATAATGATAATCCCTATTCTAAGTTTATTAAAGGGATAGTTCTGTTTGTTTGAAGTTGGGTCCTATGAGGTACTCTCATACAGTCAGTGCACTGGGTAAAGCACTCTCGATGCATCCGAGATAGGAGAACTGCACTCCAGCTGCAGCATGCATCCAGAGTGCTGTACCCAGTGCACTGACTGTATGAGAGTACCTCATAGGTACGGCAACTATTTTAGGGCATCCTCGTCCGTCAGAGTATAGGCTATCGTTCCTCAGTCTAAAGCGTTGTCAGTTGTCATGTCTCCTATAGTAAATCATCGAGTGTGCTCTGAAACACCTTCAGTCCTCACACGAAAACGCTGTCATTCCTCCTGCCTCACTTATCACTCAAACTAGCTGTCAGGCATCACTCCTCACGTCTCACACAAAAACGTTATCGATCCTCCTGCAGACTAGCTGTCAGGCATCACTCAAACTAGCTGTCAGTCATCACATGAAAACGCTGTCATTCTTTGTTTTTGGTTGTTCTTCCGTGTGATGGGGAAACCGCAATAATGCCTCTGTGAAATGAGCAACAATTTCTTACAACTTCACTTTCGGTTGAGTGATTTTGCCTTCAAAATAAAAGCCTGTTTTCTTTTATTTACAATAGATTAAAGTAGTAATCCATGAGACCCAACAGATTAATTAATTATGTTGGGTCTCATGGATTACTACTTTAATCTATTGTAAAAAAAACAACACGCTTTTATTTTGAAGGCAAAATCACTCAACCGAAAGTGAAGTTGTAAGAAATTGTTGCTCATTTCACAGAGGCATTCTACACGGAAGAACAACCAAAAACAACGAATGACAGCGTTTTCATGTGATGACTGACAGCTAGTTTGAGTGATGCCTGACAGCTAGTCTGCAGGAGGATCGACAACGTTTTTGTGTGAGACGTGAGGAGTGATGCCTGACAGCTAGTTTGAGTGATAAGTGAGGCAGGAGGAATGACAGCGTTTTCGTGTGAGGACTGAAGGTGTTTCAGAGCACACTCGACGGTTTACTATAGGAGACATGACAACTGACAACGCTTTAGACTGAGGAACGATAGCCTATACTCTGACGGACGAGGATGCCCTAAAATGGTTGCAATACATAGGACCCAACTTCAAACAAACAGAACTATCCCTTTAAAAGCTATTGGAGATACATAGACAATCTATTTTTTATTTGGAGTGGTAATGCTGAAGAAATAAAACTATTTCATGCTTTTTTTAACTCAAGAAAGGAATCAATTAAGTTTACATTATGTTATGATTTGGAACAGATTTCTTTCTTGGATGTTTTGGATGAAGAAACATGGATCCTCTGTACACATACTGAGGTTTACAGAAAGGAAACCGATATAAATACTTTTTTACAATTCAAAAGTTTTCATTCTCCAGCATTAAAGAGAAGTCTACCATAAGTCAATTATTGAGGATTAAACGTATTTGTGATTCTTTTGAGTTATATGCTAAAAATCTTGGTGTTAATTTTAAGTCGAGGGGATATGGGGATGATTTACTGGAGAACCATCTCAACAGAGTACGACAAGTGCAGCAGTATGATTTACTTAAATCTAATTCCAGAGACACCTCTTCTCAGGGCCTAGCATTTGTGTCCACCTATAGTCCTATAGCCTATCTAAGTCAGTCAAAGAAGTATTGAGTAGATATTGGCACATACTGGAAAGTGACTTTCACATCTAATGCTTTTCAAACTTCACCCAGATACTTTTATAAGAGGTCCTCCAATTTAAGAGATATTTTAGTAAAGTCAGATCTGCCCAAGAGACCCACTCACTTTCTTTGTTTCTCGTTCTATTCCTTCTGGTAATTTTCCTTGCTATAATTGGGACATTGTTATGCCATGCTCAAAGGTAATCATTTCACGCATCCGAGTTCTGGTGTGAACATTAAGGTCAGAGGCAGAATCACATGTAACACTAGATATGTTGTTTACCTGTTGAAATGCCCATGTAATTTATACTATGTAGGCAAAACAAAACGCTAGTTAAAAACCAGAATCTGAACACAAATGCTCTATACGCAATCAGGATGAGAAATCATCAGTTGCGAGACATTTTAATAGTTGAATGCTTGTGAAACTAGCGTTTGCATGGATAAACTTTGGGGGATTTTTGCAACATCATGTTTGAACTCGACGAACGGCAACTTACCTCTGGTCTCCAAATGAAAACAAGTCGTGGTAATCAGAGCCAGCCTTCTTTGTGATAAGATTGTCTGGAACAATCAGACTGATTGCATGTCTTCCTCAAAATGTCCGTAGGCTATTATTAAATTATTATTATTATATTATTAATATTTTATTCCTGACAGGACAGGTGTTTATTATTCATAATTCTCTGAAGTCTTTGTGATAGTAATAGCAGAAGTTGCGAGGGTCTTTGATCTTATATCTCCAAATTACCCGATAGCCTAAGTAAATAAATAAATAACTTTCTCTCTCTCTCCTCGCACGGCGCACACCCGATGTAGACTACAATGTAGGTCTAACAGAACGCATTCTTATAATCATAAAATCTTGGGGAATTATCTTTTCTATTCCGAGAGGCTATTGGCCTATCGGAGTGTCTCCTGGCCAATCCAGGAGGCTTGGCAATACTATTTGGACCGTTTCATTGTGGCTGTGTGAACACAAACGAACCCACGCACAAATGCAACAATTGTATCAATTAAGTACCCAAATTGAACACAAAGCAAGCAACCTAGAGGTGTGAATACACCCTTAATTCTGAAAGTCTAAGTGACAAGTTAAAAACTAAACACTCTACTGTCACCGATAATTTGTCAATTTTGTTTTATTATCTATTTCCAGAAGCCTGCAACAGGGCTTATGAAAACCTGAAGAGCCAGGCAAAGCTGCAGGAGGGAACAACCAAGGAGGCCGTTATGCGGAGAAAGCTCCTTACAAGCCGGCGTGATAGGGTGAGTATATCTTCCCGTGGAAGCCACAAATCTATATTGAATCTCAATTCAATGCATTGCCACATGGTTATCAATTAAAATGCCTAATTCCACGAATGTAGTTTTGGTAAGCCAAACCTATTTACACACTTTATTTTGGCGCTGTAGCAGGACTGGAGAGAGCCACTAATGTTAACATAATTTAACCTGGTTACATGATGGCTAGTTAACTGCACGGATCAGTTTTGCATTTCCAAATATGTCCAAACAAACTGGCAATAAGCCAGTAGCGAGCACACTCACCGGTGTTTTTAAAGTTTCGGTGCACGGCACAGGAGATACTTGGTAGGAGAAGGAGAGCCAGCACACAAAAATGTCCTTTTGTTGGGTTTATTCCAGCTTAACACCAGGTACAGCACACGGACGTTTCAGCCTAACAGCCTTCTTCAGCGTGTTGCTGTGTCAGGTGGAAATGACGTTTAAATACACTGAGACCGGAAGTCCATTAAATAAACGAAATATCAAAATTCAGTTACAGTATATAAAGAATTCAAGAACCAAGCAATACACAACACGCACGTTCCATTATCAAAGAAAATGTCTACATACAACAATGTATGCATATATAAATAACAATAGTCTGGTCAGCCCCACTGTGTGGGAGAGCAGAACCAGGCCTTTATATATGCATTTATATATGAATTTTGATATTTCGTTTATTGAATGGACTTCCGGTCTCAGTGTATTTAAACGTCATTTCCGCCTGACACAGCAACACGCTGAAGAAGGCCGTTAGGCTTAAACGTCCGTGTGCTGTACCTGGTGTTAAGCTGGAATAAACCCAACAAAAGGACATTTTTGTGTGCTGGCTCTCCTTCTCCTACCTTGCATTTCCAAATAGCCTCAGTACCTAATGCTGCACTATGCAGTCAGTGTGTGCAGAATAGGGATGGCAGGATAAACCAACTGGAGATTGGAGAAGTTTAACACCATTAATTCAATTTAAATTTCATTGGAATTTAGTCTATACATTGTGTTTGACTCTGTGTGAAGCCAATTTAGGCGCTGATATGACAGTCCCATTACAGTCATAATATATATATTTTTTCTGTCTCTATCAAGCAAAAAGAGCGCAGTAAAATGTACAGGTATTAAAGGTCCCAATTCGTGCAGCTGTAACCTCTTAAAAACGTGTGTCTCTGGTCCATAAAACATGATTCTGGATTAATCTGTCGAAAATATAGCAAACCCGTTTGTTGTGACGGAGTTCTCACTTCCTCATCTGGTCGCTTCCCAAGAACGGCCTGTTTCTATAATATATTCAGAACTAACAGTTCCCATTGGCCGCTGAGGGAGAGCCCGCCCCAGGCTCCCAGCGGCCAATCAGATTAGCGTCTGTGGACCAGCACGCTAGGTTGCGAGTTATCGTTAACTAAACGGTACTACGCTAAAGAGGACATCTCAAAATGCCTAGACTTACCGAATGCACCTCTGCAGTTGCTGGATCACGTACAGTTGGCGTCGCTCCAGCTAGAAGTGTTAATTTTGTGGCTATAGACTAAATGGTGCAGGTAGCTTGTGTGAGAGGGACCCGAGTATGCAGGAGGAAGCTAGTGACGTCGATATTCTCTCCAGATTCCTCTCTGGGCAAACGACGCGTTTGGGGGTGTGGCTTGGAGGAGACTGCAGGGGGACGCTGGATAGGGACAAATCCAACTGTGGCAGTTCTGAACGTGTGACCACTCATTACAGGGAGGGCTGACAGCAGTATATATGCATTTACAAGTAAAAACAGCTTTTGCACGGAATGGGACCTTTAAAATGGTACTAGTGCCGACTTACCAGACTATAATTTGTGCTGGATGGAAAGAAATGCTCCTTTAGATTTGGTAGATTTGCCATTGCAAAGCCAGCATAAAAACATAATTTGACCACTGCTGCAGCTCACAGTTTTTTCTCTCTCTTTATAGCTCTTTAAGAAGAGGGTGAAAGTTGGGGAGAAGGTGCTGAGCCAAGAGGACTTGAGATACTTGAAAGGGGCTGACGGAAATGTGATGAGTGATGAGGAAAGCGATGAGGAGAAGTCACGGTACATATTTTCCTCACCAAAATGGCGCTCACCACGTCTGACCACGATCGTTACCTCCTGCCAGAAGGTCCTTGATGAGAACAGGAGGAAGGGAGTGGAGCCACGCTCCACTCATCACCGTCTCCCCTCTGGACAAGATTCTAACAGAGGACCTCCTGCTGCATCCAGGAGTCAGCCATACCTGGCAGAGGAAGAGGGTGCTCTAGCTGAAAGCTCCAGCTGAAAAATCAACACAGTCTCAAGGAAAATGGTAAAATAGCAGTGTTGGTCCACAGCTAGAAATTTTAGAATTTTGCCTCCAAAATTGTAAAATGGTAACTTGTTTTCAATGGCAGTTCATACGGGGGTGGGAGGTTTTTGAGGGGTGGGCGAGGTTAGGTTATGGTCTGGGAAGAGGTTAGGTTTAGGGCTAGGGTCTGGTTGAGGTTAGAGGGGTAACTGAGGTCGGAAGTTAGAGTGGTCGGAAGGTGGAGGTCAGAGACCTTGAAGGGATCTCCCACCTACCCAAAACAAAACTGACCAAAACAAAACGTTAGAATTTCGCCTCCCAAATTGTAAAGTGGTAGCTTTTTTGAATGGGAGTTTATACAGGGGTGGGAGGTTTTTGAGGGGTGGGAGAGTTTAGGGTTAGGGTCTGGGGAGAGGTTAGGGTTATAGTCTGGGAGAGGTTAGAGCAGTCAGAGGTTAGAGGATTCCCTTTGGGAGTCGGAAGGGGGGTCTCAAAACCGAACCCAAAAAGTTACTATTTTACAATTTGGGAGCCGAAATTGTAAAATAGCAACTTCTTTAGGCTGTGGACCAACGTTGCTATTTTACATTTTCTTTTAGACTGGGTTGGAAAACTAAGAGCTTGTTTGTTTGACTGTTGAGGATGTTTTGTTTTTGGAACTTTTTTATTTTATTTGTTATTGTTGGATATGTTTTTGTCCAGCATTCCTTGTTGTTCATGTATCGTATGTAGATATGTTAAAAATATTATTTTTCATTTGCAAGATCTCACAAACAGCACAGTTGAGAAGTGTTCTTCACACATTCTAACCTCTCTTTTTTTAATAGTTAATCTCAGTGATCCGATTTGTAAACCCTCACATAGTGTAAATTTCAGCCATCTAATATGCTCCCAGACCTCCACACATCAAGTAGCAGGAAGCACTAGCTTCTCACAGAGAAGATGAGAGGGTGACCCACCCCGGTGCGCTCTCTGTGCAAAAAGGCAGTTTTCACGGCTTTGTGGTGAGAGACGCACGGTGTCAGTGAAAACAACCCACATTCATGTGTCGATAACTAAAGAACGGAAGCACGGAGAAACAAACTGTTTTTTTTTTCATGGAAGTAGAGGCTTTGTTCTGTCTTTTGGGATATTTGGTGTTCTAATAGTCATAGAAGAAAATATTCTGTGGGTCATGGAAATCACTGAAAATGCTCACAAACCCTGGCGGTGACTTTATTTTGAACTCTGACTGTTTTTGTATGTTTCATAACTGCCACGTTGAATTGAATTTGATGTTCAAATTGCGTTAATAAAATAATTATATTTGAAGATTCATAGATTATGTATTTTTCAATGAGTAGAAGGTGTACTTGAAAAGATTTGGGGCATTTTGTTGAAAAAAATATATATCAGACACAATTTAAAGAGTATTTTTCTAATAATAATCTGTCAAGTCTTGTAACTGACAACACATACATCTGAATAGATATTAGATAACAGTTATATCTCTATACAAGATATTCTGTCCTATTGTGACTGCCAAAACAATATATTGACTAAATTTTAAAGTGCTCCCAGTCCGGAAGTTGATACTCCGAAGATGAGTTATAACCAGCGAGTATTTACAGTAATTTTGATCAGATTTGAATCATATCCTAGAATATCCAAGACATGTGGCTATTACTCTAACCATATCTAAAAGTTTTCTGCTATGGATACTACATGTATATCAAGTTTCCTGCTATGGATATGACATGTATATTGCTTACTGGATTCTAATATACACAGGGCGAGGCATTTCGGTAGTATCATGTGATATACTGTGGTGTATACATTAGTGTTTGGCTTTCAAAATATGGCATCAGTCATATCTGGAAAATATTTGGACTCCATATTCTGGTAGTGTCAAAGTGGTCAGATTCCGGATTTAAGATATGCTCCGGACATGAGTCAGAAGCTGTGAGTATCGACACTTAATTTGATCAGATTTGAATCATATCTTTGAATGTCTGAGTAAGGATATTAATAGTATCTCAACGTTTCCTGCTACGGATATGACACATACATTGCTTCCCGGAATTTAACACACACAGGACGAGGCATTTCGGTAGTATCATGTGATATGCTGTCACCAGACATGTGGTGTGTTTTGGCTTTCAAAATATGGCATCAGTCATATCTGGAAAAAATTTGGACTCCATATTCTCTTGGCGTCAAAGTGGTCAGATTCTGGATTTAAGATATGCTCCGGACATGAGTCATAAACTGTGAATATCAACAATCAATTTGATCAAATTTGAATCATATCTTTGAATTTCCGATATAAGGATATTAATAGTATCTCAAAGTTTCCTGCTACGGATATGAGACGTATTGCTTCCCAGATTTTAGCACACACAGGACGAGGCATTTCGGTAGTATCCTGCCATATGCTGTCACCAGACATGTGGTGTGTTTGGCTTTCAAAATATGGCATCAGTCATATCTAGAAAAAATGTGGACTCCATATTCTGATGGTGTCAAAATGATCCCAATCCGGACTTAAGATATGCTCCGGACATGAGTCATAAACCATGAGTATCGACAGTCAATTTGATCAGATTTGCATCATATCTTTGAATGTCCGACATAAGGATATTAATACTATCTCAAAGTTTCCTGCTACAGATATGACACGTATATTGCTTCCCGGATTTTAACACACACAGGACGAGGCATTTCGGTAGTATCATGTGATATGCTGTCACCAGACATGTGGTGTGTTTGGCTTTCAAAATATGGCATCAGTCATATCTAGAAAACATTTGGACTCCATATTCTGATGGTGTCAAAATGATCCCAATCCGGACTTAAGATATGCTCCGGACATGAGTCAGAAACCGTGAGTATCGACAGTCAATTTGATCAGATT
This sequence comes from Poromitra crassiceps, assembly GCF_964638095.1. Lineage (NCBI taxonomy): Eukaryota > Metazoa > Chordata > Actinopteri > Beryciformes > Melamphaidae > Poromitra > Poromitra crassiceps. Next base: position 26,087 of record NW_028152185.1, read on the forward strand.
TGCATCATATCTTTGAATGTCCGACATAAGGATATTAATACTATCTCAAAGTTTCCTGCTACGGATATGACACGTATATTGCTTCCCGGATTTGAACACACACAGGGCGAGGCATTTCGGTAGTATCCTGCCATATGCTGTCACCAGACATGTGATGTGGTTGGCTTTCAAAATATGACAGCAGTCATATCGGGAAAATATCTAAACTCCATATTCTGATGGTATCAAGTGGTCCCATTCGGAGTTAAGATATGCTCCAGATATGAAATTGTAAAATGTTGTGGTCGGAGAGTATCCAACCCAGATTTCCTCATATATGGGTCATAATTTGACATATCCTGGCAAGACTAACTCCGGATTCTGGGGTATTTCGCGCAGTGATACAGGTTTACATAAAGCAATCTTATTTAACCATTCGACTTCCGGTGTAATGCCTTGTCACTAATGTATACAAGGTGACCATTAAGAGACAGTTTCTGGGTTGATTTGTCTTACTGCCTGGTTGTGTGCCAGGGTGAGACCTAGCCAACTGAAACTACGATATGGAGACTCTTTGAGAGTTGAGTTTGTGTGTGTGCGTGTGCGTGTCCATTTGCTATCTGTGCACCCAGGCAGGCAGTGTGTGTCATAATATCCTGAGGATGATGTAAAGCAGATAGAGGAAGGAGAAGAGGCCCCAAAGTGTCACAACTCATTTACCACACAATCTCCTTTCTTTGTTACTTCTTCTCATCCACCCTTCCGCTTTTTAATTTCATGACTTCTGCTTGAAACTCTCCCTCGTCCATTCATACTTGCCTTTGCTATCACCCTCTCCTTCCTACTTCCTCTCATCTTTTTCTTTTGCACCACATGTTTCAAAAATGTATAAAACATGGATAATTTACAGCAGGGCGATGTGGGAATTTAGGACTTTAATCATGAGAGAGATAACGAGGAAAAGAGTGGAAGAGAGTTACAACGTATGGAGACAATATAGGTGGGTTTTTACCCTCATCTAGACTTGGACAACTATTTTGAATAGCATATCACTGGTGTAAAGGGATCAGTTCATCCCAGGCAAGAGTCCCACAGTGGCCCTGTGAAAAGGCTCTGGGTTATGGGCCCCCTGAGCTCTTGGGCCCCTGTGCCTGGGCCCGGTAGGCCCGCTTGGTAATACATCCCTGCACCTGACAGAACATTTCCTCACAGATCTCATGCTCCAGTGTGAAGCACAGATCCTTAGAAAGAGCCCAACACATCCAGCAGGTAGAACCATACTGGTCAGTTTTGTCATCCAGTGTGAGACTCGTCATATCTCACCGCCTGTATCTGGCAATTTGTTTCTGGTTTGTGTTGCACTATTATCGTTGGCCCATAGAAAGATGGTTTTAATATGGTTTTAGTTGATTTTATTTTTGTGGTTACATAGTGAGACAACTCACATCACATTGATTTACTATGATGCCTGGGTTTTCATTTTTTTTTTTTTTTTTTTTTATTATTATTTTTAGCACAGACAGTTTCCGCATCCCCCGGATCTGGAAGAGTTTAAGGAGGTTAATGAGATCACCTCCATTAATAACTCTCTTAATTAATTTTAAGGGGATTCACCATTAATTAACGGGCAAATTAATCTGAACTAGATGGTCTACATTTCCTAACGAAAATGTAATTGTGCTTGCTGTCCCCGCCATGCACCGCCTGGCTTACAAGGTCCCTGCCCATGCAATTAGGGGGACTAATGCTGCCTTCCAGACACCTGGGACGTGGGTGTTTCCCAGTGGAAAAGTCCCAGTCCCCACCTTCAACACAATATTTCTCCTATAGGCTCAGAGTACATCTGTCCACACCTGTGCCAAGTTTGGTTAGCATCGGACAATCTTTGTGAAATAGGCCCCACCCACAGAAGATTGGAAGTGGATTATATCGCAACGGTGCGTTTTTTTTCCAAAACTTCCAAATCAGTGTTGTGCAGGACAGTCCCCACATGATGTGTGCTTTGGTTTGGTGAAGATTTGACCAAATTTCAAGGAGGAATCGCAAAAAAACAGTTTTGGACAAAATGCAAAATGGCGGGAAATGTAGATATACGAAAATGGGCGTGGCCTAGATGAGTAGATGCGGAAGGACCCAAGCAATCCAGGGGAAAAAAAAGTTTGATGATAGACCCTACGGTTCAAAAGTTATGAACCAAAACATAAAGAGGGCTGTTATAGCACCACCATCTTGTCAATTGGTGCAATTATTTCGTGGATAGTAAAAGACCCCTCTGTGAACCTCCCTAACAAGTTTCATAGCTGTACCTCATATGGTTTCTGAGATACAGCTAATTTAAAGTCCCTGGAAACCAAAATCCACAAAAACGTTCTAACTATGTTATTTAGGGTCTTGTGTTAGTAACTGTCTGCCTCAGAAATTATTATACATTACTTTCAACCCAAAGCCTTAAAATCGACACTTTTCTACAAGATTCTACAAAGTACTTCCTCATTGAAGAGAGCAGTGCGTGAGGTGCTAAAATGCAGGAGCTTATGACGTCATAAGCTCTATATAACCTTTGTACACGCGCGCAACTCGCCCTACTGTGTGTGTGTGTGTGTGTGTGTGTGAGTAACTTTGCGTCACCAGGCTGTGTCGAGCGCTATGCTGTTCTCTCTCTCTCTCTCTCTCTCTCTCTCTCTCTCTCTCTCTCTCACTAGTCCCGAGAGAGAGAGAGGAGAGAGAGAGAGAGAGAGAGAGAGAGAGAGAGAGCACAGAGTGGGAGACAGACACGCTGTGGGGGCAAAGAACAGACAGAGATCTCTTCCTCTCAGAGCCGCGGAGCAACGCGCGAACACACACACACACACACACACACACACACACACACACACACACGCGGTGTGTGCACAGTGCACACACCGACACTCATCTCTCTTTCTTTCTTTCTCCGTTTCCCTCCCCCCCTCTCTCTCGCGCTCTCCGAGAGACAGAAATTTCCCTGCTGTAGACTGGACACGCCCACACAGTCCGCGGGAGAAAGTACACTCTAAAAAATAATGAAATCTCATGAGTTTTGCCATGGCTGTCAAACCTAAATTTATATACTTTGCGACGTTCATCATCGTTCAAATTCGGCTGGTGGCTTATTAACATAGGATCCTGTGATGTGATGAACTCAAAATGCTAAATAATAAAGAAATATTTCTGGTTTCCAGGGACTTTAATGTTTTTTTTTGTCTATATGATTCTCTGTACCCAGAATGCAACACTCCTGCTCAGAGTTACTGTTAAGCTATATTTATCTGGTGAAATCACACTAGATTCCTGCTTCCAGTACACTTTTTGCATGTGTTTTTTAACAGAGAAGAGCTGCAGCTGCTCAAAAGATAATATGTAAAATGTATGAGAGTGAGACCATGAGCGATATAACACTTGTAATACATGTATAGGTATGTCTGTTGTCTGTAGAATAGCGTGCGTGCGTGTCATACAAGAAGGAAGGCTGGCCATAATGAGAATGAATCTGCACTTCCTGCCGCCCTTCAAAATAAAACCATTTAGAAGGGACAGGCACTGAATGCTGCTATAGCGCCCCCTAAAGGCTAAATGACAAAATACTTCTGATATAGGCTCAGAGTACATCCCTCCACACCTGTAGCAAGTTTGGTTAGCATCGGACGATTTTTGTGAAATAGGCCCCACCCACAGAAGATTGGAAGTGGATTATATCGCAATGGTGTGTTTTTTTTTTTTACTTCCAAATCAGTGTTGTGCAGGACACTCCCAACATGATGTGTGCGTTGGTTTGGTGAAGATTGGACAACATTTCAAGGAGAAATGGCAAAAAAACTGTTTTGGACAAAATGCAAAATGGCGGAAAATCTAGTCAGACGGAAATGGGCGTGGCCTAGTTGAGTAGATGCGGGAGGACCCAAGGAATCCAGGGAAAAAATAATTTTGATGATAAACCCTACGGTTCAAAAGTTATCGAGCAAAAGGTAAGGAGGGCTGTTATAGCGCCACCATATGGTCAATTGGTGCAATTTTTTCGGGGATAGTAAAAGACCCCTCCGTGCACCTCCCTACCAAGTTTGGTAGCTGTAGTCGTTATGGTTTCTGAATTACAGCTAATTTACTGCAAGATTTTGCAAGATTTTTCCAAACCCCATGCAAGTCAATGGGGAAAAAAATGGCGCTTAATGGCGAATTGCGGCCACACTGCTTTCACAAACCCTTAGCAAAGTCATAGCATACATGTCCTCAATGAGGCGGTCATTTTGAGGTCTGGCATGTCTATGTGGCGCAAAAATTGAGGGAGTTATTACGCGACAAACTTTTTGGCAGATATAAGAAAAATAATAATAATAAGTATGTGGGATTTCAAGATTGTGCCTTGCTTGTCAGCAAGCACAATAATTAATATAAATTAATGAAATTGTAAGGTTATTTTAACCTCATTAGCCCAGGCTGCTTTGGGGGTGTTCTCTTGCCTAGACAAACATATACCCCAAATAAATCAGGGTGGCTTCTCAACCATCAGGCCTATGTCTGGTCTTGTTTGAAATGTGAGAATCTATGGAATATCAATCACGTGCAAGTAAACCTGCATCTATTACTATTCCAGAGTAAATGGAGATGCAATAAAGTGAAAACAATATTTTCAACCTTGCCTAGTGAATAATCTAATTTTAAAAGGCAATATATATCAAGATGCCACAAATAATAATGCTGCTATTGCCATACTCCTTGACTACAACTGTAACTGTAAATTTGATCAAAATACACTAAAACGCACCATTTATGAGACAATTCTATGAAATATTCAGGCACTCTGCATGTTTTGCCCACATAACAGTTAGAGTTTGACTTTTTACTGGGAATTTAACTTCTAAACACTACTTATTTAGATATACATGTTACAAATGACATAACTCTTCCAAAAGCATTGAAATAGTTATAAAAGCAATGAATATGGCTCTGTATTCAATATTTTCTATTCTGCAACATGCTTTTCAGGCAACTTCATGTCAGCCTATGGCCTATATACTTCAGTATCACGCCACATATCTGTCTCTTCTACAGCTGAACCGTTTGGGTTTGACCAAGTAAAACTATTTTTATAAGCATTTTACGAAATGTAGATGGAAAAATGAATGGCGGATGAAGCCCCTGGTTTGTATGCTTAACCTGGAAGTGGGTGTGACTTTGGCAGCCGAGGAGTAATCAGTGCTCGTTGACTACACCTGTGCAGGTCTCAGCTGTAGCCTACATAAGCTGGCTGTGACTACACTCTGTCTCTGACCCTCTCTCAACCGCTGAAACAGGTAGGCCTAGTTCCTCTCTCAACCACTCAAACAGGTAGGCCTAGTCCACTTTGGTGGTTTACACCAGACTACACCATACTTGTTTTCAGTCAAGCCATGCACCAGTGATTATACTGCTTAACACATGTGACTTACCCCTTGTTTCTTCCTCCCCAGAGTGTGTGTTCCAAAAAGTCACTTCAGTAGTGTAAGTCCTTTCACCTGTTTATATTTTCAGGAATGTTCTATATCTTTGCCTTTGTGGAAAGAATGGCCGCGCATGTGTTTGTCTGGCTAGCACTATTGAGTTTGTGCTTGTGTGAACAACAACATAATTGTCTTCATTTGTTTGTCATGCCTTGTGGTGATTACCGTTTAATTTACAAACCTTCATGTTTGACTGAATCACTGCCCAATGCTCATAATGCTAAGATAATTGTTTTAATATGGTCTATTAAGACTAGACTCTTTGTCTAGTCTAATCTTTGCTCACAGAGGCAGAGCCGGTCCTGTCTGGATAACTTTCAGCTGGAGAAGCAGCAAACTATGTGAGTGACGTTATGACTGACATGAATAAAAATGTCTAGTATCCTGCTCTACTGAACACTTCACATAGGCACATATCGTCAATTAAAAATCCTTTACTAACCATTTTGTTCACAATGAAGACGACAGCTTAATAATTCAGAGTGCCAAAGTCACGCCTTCTTCCGTATTCAGCATATGCACAGCGATTTCAAATGCTTAGTTTTACTTGGTCAAATGAACTGATTCAGCTACAGTGTGTATTTAGAATGGAATCAGGAGAAACATAACATTTCACTTGGACCAAAATGGAAGTCTTGTAGGCTTAACTTTTTAAATTTTGGTCCGAGTGCATCTCATGACTTTAAAGATGTCTGCATTGCTTGGGACTCAGTACAACGCTTGTCTATGGGTAAAATGAAATCTCTGTGCATATGCTGAATGTGGAAGGTGTGACTTTGGCAGTCTACTCAAGTCATCATGAAATAATGACTTGACTTCATTCTGCCTGGACAGGATGTCCCGGAGGACCATGTGGAGGAACGCTGCTAGCGAGGCACTGAGAAGGCATCAAGACGAAGCCCAAGTCTTGAATGCCTTCATCGTTCGACACTATGGCCCCACAGCGTTCCTCCTGAAAGACCAGGCACAGGACAGGACCTTCAGGGTAATTACTCTGCATTTCATGCTGCATTGAGTACCACAGGAAGAGTCCTAAGACCTGCGTGAGACCAGGATGTTGGCAATACCGGTTCCCTAATCTCAAAAGTCATGGCTTCAGGTTAAATGGCTGAAAAAGCTCTGGTTAACAAGCTTCTGAAACTGAACCTTGTATTGATCAAGATAATCTTCACAAATTAACACCACTTTTTGGAAGAGTGAATGATTTTTACAAATGTCAGAAAACTCACCATAGCTCATATCGGTAGTGCCGTTTTGTGAAGGTCCTCTTGCTGAACACAAGGTTGGCCGTTTTCATAAACTTTTTGTTAAGCACAAGACCATATAGGTATTTAACCAAAATACCATACAAAAAATCTTGATTTTTGGAGATGAGGTTTTGTTGCTTTGAGTCTACTTTTTCAACAGGTCGTATAAAATACCTGTATTGATGCATTTTCTTAACAGGTGTCTTTGGGCGACCCGCACATCTGTACCTGTCCTGTGTTCCTCCGGGAGCTTGAGCCATGCAAGCACATCTGCTGGTATGACACAATATGATGATATTGAAGTATGTTTTTAGCAAACCAACCAATCTCATTCTTCACACACTTGGTTGGAAGTGTACAGTTTCATGGGGTTAAGTAGAGAACCACCTGTGATATTTGCCTGAAGATCTAATGGCTTTAGGTTGTTAAGATGGCAGTTGCTAGTCTAAACGCCTCGCAATCTATTTCAATCAAATTAGCCCAACGCTAGAAAGGCTTTCTAACTCTTTTCCATTTCATTACAGGGTTTTGATGCGGGAACTCCAACTCCCGATCAACGACCGCTGTAAGTTGAATATATGAATTGTAGACTTTTTTCCATTTTAAATCCAGTAATCGTGTCATGATGATCCCAATTTCCCCTCGGATCAATAAGTTTTCTGATTTTCTGAAATAGTTTTGTAAAGTAGATTTTTAAGAGTCCAGAGCATTGGCACTTCCTGTTCCTATGTGTAAAAGTCATGGGGCTTTGGGTTAATTGCTTGAAATATGTCTGGTTAATTAAAGGAACAGTCACAGATTTTCAACCAGCTTTGTATCACTACAAACTATGTACTAAAACCTGTTTGGCAGGCGTTCATTTACTTGACTATTTTGAGATTAGAGTTATGGATAACTCTGATAAACTAAATAACTGCAAACTAATGACTGCAAAACTTAGTTGTCTCATACTACAGAGCTTGACGTGTAAGCCAACCCAGAGCTATATCTACTCCAAACAATTGCGCTAACAACCAGCGCTGGTCATTTTCAAAGAACTGACATAAATATTGAGATTGCTTTAAAATGATTATGCTCTATAGACTGCTTCCAGAGGGGGCTTTGTGGAAGCCAAATATCGGCGATTCTTCGGAAACGCGGCCCCGGCAACGCGGCCCTGGCAGGTCGCGTTGCGCCCTTGCGTGTGGCGGCTGCGGCGCAGCGAGGCCCGGGCGCTGCCCCGACATCGCCGAGACCACAAAGCCCCCCTCGAGAGCAGAGCCCAGGCCGGCGACCGCGAAGCCCGAGACCGCCAAGTCCGGGTCGCGGCGCTGTGCCGAGGCGAGCCATCGAAGCCCACGATGTGTGTCCGATCTGCACCGAGGGGCTGCTGGGCACACTGGAGCCGCTGTCGTACTGCAGGTGAGTGCCGGAGCGCGGTCAGACTGTGATTCAGTACACTTCATGTAGGATATGGAGGCCCATTCCGGGCGGCTGCTCACTAAAATAAACTTCTAAATTGTAACTAAAAAGCTCACAATTTTGATGTTTTGAGAGGAATTATTAGCCTGATATTCAAACGGCATCGTCAATTCATAATCTCATTCAGAAATTCACAACTGAGTGGACGTGGCTTCGACGGTCTGGAGCCATGCTAGGCTTAGGGGTCGGAACATTTTCCATGTTTAAACTATATGCCATGTTCAGGTACCCCCCCAAACATTGCCTCAAGTACCATAAAGGCTGAATGTCTACACCACTGCACCGTGCGGGCTTCAAGGTGTTTGTGCTTGATGTAGACTGAAACTTGGACTTTTTGGCTGAGGCATACAACCGCAAGGCATGTGTTTCTAGTTTTTGCCATCCTTGATTCTGAGCTTTCCTTTGTAGCAGGTTCGGGTGTGGTGGCAACATCCACCGCCGCTGCATTAAGCAGTGGGTGGACCACCAGGGGCTCATAGGCCAGGGCCTTATGGTGGACTGCCCGGTCTGCAGGCACGACTTCGGTCCTCTGGCGCTCCTGCTGGAGGAGGTGCGGAACGCCAGAGGGAGGGTCGCCCCTCAGCTGCCCCCCGGCCCCACAGCAGTGGCTCTTCCTGCACACGGTAGGCTATGCGGTCTTCCTCCCTGCACACGGTAGGCTATGCTGTCTTCCACAACTTTTTAATAGTGTCTCACAAAATCCAATTACTTTTCCAAGCCTTGTGCATTCATACAGTGACTGCAAAGGGTTTCCAGAAGCTGCTTCTTTTGACTGGATCAGTAATGATGCAACTCTCTTTTTGTAGGTGCTGCGGGGGGAGGAGAAGCTGCAGCCACTGCCTGGAGAGACCGTCTCAGGCCTGGGGACCATCCCACCTTTACCAGGCATGCGGGGGGAGGAGAAGCTGCAGCCACTGCCTGGAGAGACCGTCTCAGGCCTGGGGACCATACCACCTTTACCAGGCAGTGACTGCACTACTTTTAATACTTGTGTCTTTTTTAACTGTTTAATTTTTGTTTTAATAAAAGGTGTATTCTTTGAACAACGTAAAGCTTCTGAACTGGTATTTGTAGTGCACAAAAAGGAAAGATGTAAACACTAGGGGTGTCACGATACACTCAGTTCACGATACGATACGTATCACGATACTGGGTTCACGATAACGATACGATACGATACGATTTTAACAATATTTTTTAAAACTTGAATAATGACAATATATGACTGGAAAAGTAGTATTTTATTTGAAATGCACAAATACAAAACATGCTGTTGTGGGAAATTGTTATTACAATAACAACTAGAAAAAACATGAGATTGGAGATAAGGCTTATCTTGAAATAGAATGAGTTACACCGTCACTTAGATTTACTTTGAACTAAAAGGTTTCTCAGCAGTATAAATTCTCATTATGCATCTTCAGTTTTTCTTCAAACTCAAACAACAAGACTTTTCTTAATCTATTTTTTATGCATCTTCAGTTTTTCCTGTCAAGTAAACAGTTTTGCCAGAAACTCAATTGAATGGTTTCTCTCCTGTATAACTTCTCATGTGTCTCTTCAGAGACTTGTTCAACTGAACTACTTTCCACACATTGAACTTCAACAAACAAAGACGTTTCTTAGTCAATTTTTGAAAAAAAAAAAAAAAAAAAAAAAAAGGGTTTTTTTTTTTTTTTTTTTTTTCTCTCGATATGAGATTTCATCTCAACGATACATATCGTGACGTTTTGCTATCGCGAAATTTCGTGGGACGATATATTGTGACACCCCTAGTAAACACTTTACTGTCATTATAGAGGTAAACGCAAGAGTTGCCCATTTCTGGTAAAGGAAATCCCCTAATCAATGGCTAGCGATAAAAGAGGAGCACAATACGAATGCGTTCAGTGAGACTTACTTGAAGAGGCTCAATGGTAGGCTTATTTGGTCAGCACAAACTCAATATACCACTCCTTACAGTTAGACTATAGCTGCTCAATAGCAATGTACTTTTCGTCTGAGTGACTATGTCCTCGGATGTGTCTTCTACATACTTTGCTTTGGATTCTTTCAGTCTTGTCTTTGTTGTACACGTTGACCATCGATCAAAAAAATCAATATTTCACTTGGGTAGAATACTTTTAAATTTGGTTGACCTCCCAAAATGGCCACTCTGTCTCACATGTGGTCAGCACCAGTGCATGGTGGCACAGTGGTAGCTCAAGTCACCTCACAGCAAGAAGGTCCTGGGTTCGATTCCCACCTGGGAGGGTGTGTCCCCCCCCCCTTGCGCCTCTTGTCAAAATGGCCTTTCTGTGTGGATTTTGCTTGTTCTCCCTGTGTTCCCCTGGAGTTTCCTCAATATGACACCCCCATCCCCCCCAAAAAAACATGCAAGATGGCCACCTGACCAGCGACGATGACACAAGATGGATGCCGTGCTAAAAGCTGCCCCTTTGAGGAAAGGACATGCCTTATCTGGGTTAAACAGTATTTCACCAGCCTCTGTGTGGCTGCAATGCATGTGTGGGTTTCTGCGTAACAGACAGGTTTGTCCATCCAGTTGTCTTTCATTTGAAAGTTTCTTCATATCACTGCAAGGCAAAAAATATAATTCATTCTGTGCTTAAGACACATTTCTTAGTGAACTTTCCTAAGATTAAAAGTAAAAGCAATACATATTTCTGACTATAAACACATGAGCAGTGATATCATTTTGACTGGGGTGGCTGAGCAAGGATGTCTGAACCTGATGTCTGTTTATTCTGACATCCTATCCTCTTATAGAATGAAGGAAACTGTCCTGTCTGAACCAATTTACCCCCCCCCCCCCCACCGCCATTTCCCCACATTTAGAAGCTCTTTATAAACATTTTTCTGCATGAAGTTAGGAGCTCTTGAGTTCCTTGGTGCACTGTGGCCTTCGGGGGGGGGGGGGGGTGTTTGCAGAGGGAGGGTGTGAACTTAAAACACCCCGCTAATTTTCAACCAGCTTTGTATGATTAGAACATCAGTATATCAAAACTAAACAGTTTTGAAGTCATTCATTTGGTTTGACACAGACACAAGCCGAGAGCGATGTGTGTGTGTGTGTCACATATTTGGAGACCTGTGTTCCAGACCAGGCGGGTGTAACTCCCAGGGGTCATCCACTATTTTCTGGAGCCATATATTTGCATAATCTTGTGTGATAACTTGTTTTGATAGCCAGTCTCTTGGATAATATCAGAATGTTTTTTGGTGCGTGTGTGTATTTGTGTAAATTATTTTATTTATATATTCACTGTACTTATTGTGTTAGTTTTGCTACTCTCCTACTTTTTTTTTTTGAGTAGATATAGGTGTGAATGTATGGGGCAGACATTCTACTATTTAGCCTAGTTGTAGAGCTCTTGATACAAGGACGGACATGCTATGACTGCAGTGGAGATTTTTTTATTTTTTATTTTATTTACCGTTTTCAATTTTACAATAGTGAATAGACATACAATGTGAAAACAAACTAACACAACACAACCTCAAGTGTCACCTAGACAAAAAAGAAACAACAACCAAAACAACAAAACACAGCTGGCTGCCAGGCTGTCAATGTTATCCCAGTGGTAACATGTTTAAGCATAATAAATAAATCAATCAATCAATCCAATATCACACCCACTCTGACATGTATTTAAACAGGAGACAGTATATGAAAATTAAATGACTATGAAAATTAAATGATATGACAGTGTGCTAAGAAGGGCCCCCAAGTTTCCTGGAATCTGCTCTGTGTATTTGGTTTATAGAGACGTAGCTTTTCTATTTGTATAATGTACAACATCTCATTGAGTCATCGTTTAAAACAGGGTGGAGTGGTAGACTTCCAGGTCAAGAGAATAAGTTTCTTAGCCACCATCATAGCTAGCTGCAGAGCCATCTGTATCTCATGTGGAAGCTCAAAAGTCTCCACGGAACATCCAAATATGGCCACATTGTGGGTGTGGCTGAATGTCTCTAGAATAGGCCTTTGAGAAGCACTCGAAAACTGCGGACCAAAAGGTGTGTAACACTAGCCTGACTCCGCCAGACGGGGGCGGCATTGTTCCACAGTTTGTGAAACAGAATGTGAAGCAAACCCATCCATCTGGCAACGTCAGGTTAGTGTAACACAGGACAAAACCAAAAAAGGTTTACATACACTGCGCGAAATACCCCAGAATCCGGAGTTAGTCATTTTTTGATTCTGCAAGAATCTGGATCATATAATGCGCATATGTGGAGATTTTTTTATATGCTTTATGTCAGGTCAAATACTGAACCATATTTACCCAATATAGTAGACTGTGCCCAGATACACCTAATGTTACATACACAGTAAATAAAATATCCGAATATGCTGTCAAGCCATATATTGAAATATGTGGACTCACTATATGGCTAGAATATGACCATATCTGTAGCATATCATCACTTTTTGTCATTGAAGAATATATGGTGGAATATGGTGTCCAGATATAACACTAAGTGATATTTTGACTTTGATATTTAACTGATATGAATTATATACGGAGTGTATCGGAACTAGAAATTGTTGGGAATGATGTGCACCATGTCCGGGGCAATACTAAGTCAGTATTTATGCTATGGTCAAATACAATGTCCAGATACATAATGGGTTTATATTTCACAATATCCGAATATGACCTCATGCCATATATTGAAATATGTGGACTCATTAAGCAGATATGGGTAGAATACGACCACATCTGTGGCATATCACTGAGCCAAAACCTCATGAATCTGGAGACATTTTATTTATTTATTCTGCACTCATCTGCATAATATCTGGAAGGTATCCGGAGATTTGCTTTATGCCAGGTCAAATACTGAACCATATTTGCCCCATATAGTATACTGTGCCCAGATACACCTAATATTACATACACAGTAAATAAAATATCCGAATATGCCCTTGTGCCATATATTGAAATATGTAGACTCAGTATATGACTAGAATATGACCATATCTGTAGCATATCATCACTCTTTGTCATTTAAGCATATATGATGGAATATGGTGTACAGATATAACACTAAGTGATATTTTGACTTTGATATTTAACTGATATGAATTATATACGGAGCGTATCGGAACTAGAAATTGTTGGGAATGATGTGCACCATGTCCGGGGGAATACTATGTCAGTATTTGTGCTATGCTAAAATACAATTTCCAGGTACATCATGTGTTAGCCTCACAATATCCGAATATGACCTCATGCCATATATTGAAATATGTGGACTCATTAAGCAGATATGGGTAGAATACGACCACATCTGTGGCATATCACTGAGCCAAAACCTCATGAATCCAGAGACATTTTATTTATTTATTCTGCACTCATCTGGATAATATCTGGAAGGTATCCGGAGATTCGCTTTATGCCAGGTCAAATACTGAACCATATTTGCCCCATATAGTATACTGTGCCCAGATACACCTAATGTTACATACACAGTAAATAAAATATCCGAATATGCCCTTGTGCCATATATTGAAATATGTGGACTCAGTATATGGCTAGAATATGACCATATCTGTAGCATATCATCACTCTTTGTCATTTAAGCATATATGATGGAATATGGTGTACAGATATAACACTAAGTGATATTTTGACTTTGATATTTAACTGATATGAATTATATACGGAGCGTATCGGAACTAGAAATTGTTGGGAATGATGTGCACCATGTCCGGGGGAATACTATGTCAGTATTTGTGCTATGCTAAAATACAATTTCCTAGGGTTAAAAAAAAACCTAAGTACTTTTCCCATACAAAAAAAAAAAAATAATCTCTTAGCCGTTTCACCAAACGACTCCAATTGGCCTAATTCATGCTCATATGACACCCCCCCCAACAACCCATATGCAAAACAGCCTAGGGTTGGCCAAAATGCCATGTTCAAAGCCTATTTACACCCACTTCCGGTCACTTCCGGCGGAAGCCCCGCCCATATTCGGGACCAGCGCATAAAACTACATAAGACTACATGTCTAACTTCCTAACCCTAGTTCCAACTTAGCCCTTCAACATGGGTGAACGGTACACAAGCGGCAGAACCTAGTGCAAATTTCAGCTAGGGTTGTCAATTAACTCCCCTGGACCACCTGGAGCTATAATTTCAATTGGAGCATGTAGCCCTCCTATAGGAGAGTAGACCCTGAGAAAAGGTTAGCCGAAGTCCCCTCCCCCTAGGCAGGGGGGAGGTCCAATCGTTTAAAAATGTTGAAACTAGGGGTGCGTTTAACTCCTAAAGTAAATGGACTAGAAGGCTGTCCTTTCTTGGGGGAACTCCTCTCACACCCCTCTTCCCGCCCACAAAAAATGGGAGGTCAAAACGCCCCCTAAAAACCGGAAGTCGCGTTTGGGCCATTTCCCTTGCTTTTTGGCCAAAATGAAGTCGTTTTTCGGGCTTCTCGCCAAAAATGGAGTCCTTAGAGTACCTACATGGCTATAAAAAAAAAAAAAAAAAAATACAAAAAAAAAAAAAAAAAAAATCAAACCTGAATAACTCCTAGGGGAAGTAATTTCAAGGCCTAATTTTTTTTTGTGGGAACTCCTCTCACACTCCTCTTTCAGCCCACCAAAAATGGGAGGTCAAAACGGAAGTTTTTTTCTTTACCAAAAAAAAAAAAAAAGTGTCGTATCTTTATATTCACTAAAATTCAGTAATTGAAGCTACAACCAAAATGACGGTTTGAGCATGTACTAGGGGTTCTCAACATACACTGTAGCCAAAATTACGGCTCCAGGTTGAGTGGAACTGTGTCCCTGGCCCAAAAAGAGATGTACATTTTGCTGGATTTCGTAATTTCGTGCGTTTTCTGATTTTTTTCAACTCTGCGGGACCACAGCTCGCTCAGCGTAGCTCCGATTAGCCTACCCTTTGCTGAGAGTAGGCTTTAGACTGTCTCCTACGTGTCCAGCAACTTTGAAAGGGCTAGCTTCAATTACTGATACAACAGAAGAACAACAAAAAGTGAACTATTGTATATTGTAAACATATGAATATTCTAAATAGACATCTGTCTGTCTTTCTGTCTGCCTGTCTTGTCTGCCAGTCTGTCTAAACATCTGAACATCAATTAACTATTCTGTATGGACAGAGGACAGCCAGACCTGTTCATCTGAGACATCTGTGTGTGCACATTCTTATTTTCCACCTGGTGCTGGAGAGCTGAGCCTGGCTGAGCTCTTTAAACTCTGCCAGGGTGACTATCCCCAGCAGGGCCATGCAGGCTCTCTCTCAGCTGTCTGTCACCAGGGGAAGGAGGGGGACCAAGGTACGTTTTACCGGTTTGAATGTTGACCTCTTCTGGGCTTGCACCTGCCAAAGGTTTGTGAAAAAAAAAATCTGATCGTAAGTAGGCTACAGTATCCCTCTCTCACTGTCTGTCTGTCGTTCAGACTGACTGCCTGTCTACCTGACTGTCTACCTGACCTACCGTCTGTCTGTCTGTCTGTCTCACTGTCTGCCTGTCTACCTGACTGTCTGTCAGTGTCTGAACTGACTGTGTGTTTCACTGTCTGTCTACCTGACTGACTGATGTCTGTCTGTCACTGACTGACTGACTCTCTGTCAGACTGACTGTCTACCTGACTGACTGACCGACTGTCTGTCTGTCTCACTGTCTGCCTGACTGTCTCACTGTCTGTCTGTCTTTCAGACTGACTGCCTGTCTACCTGACTGTCTACCTGACCTACCGTCTGTCTGTCTGTCTGTCTTTCTGTCTGTCTCACTGTCTGCCTGTCTACCTGACTGTCTGCCAGTGTCTGAACTGACTGTGTGTTTCACTGTCTGTCTACCTGACTGACTGACTGACTGATGTCTGTCTGTCACTGACTGACTGACTCTCTGTCAGACTGACTGTCTACCTGACTGACTGACTGACCGACTGTCTGTCTGTCTCACTGTCTGCCTGACTGTCTCACTGTCTGTCTGTCTTTCAGACTGACTGCCTGTCTACCTGACTGTCTACCTGACCTACCGTCTGTCTGTCTGTCTGTCTGTCTCACTGTCTGCCTGTCTACCTGACTGTCTGCCAGTGTCTGAACTGACTGTGTGTTTCACTGTCTGTCTACCTGACTGACTGACTGACTGACTGATGTCTGTCTGTCACTGACTGACTGACTCTCTGTCAGACTGACTGTCTACCTGACTGACTGACCGACTGTCTGTCTGTCTCACTGTCTGCCTGACTGTCTCACTGTCTGTCTGTCTTTCAGACTGACTGCCTGTCTACCTGACTGTCTACCTGACCTACCGTCTGTCTGTCTGTCTGTCTGTCTCACTGTCTGCCTGTCTACCTGACTGTCTGCCAGTGTCTGAACTGACTGTGTGTTTCACTGTCTGTCTACCTGACTGACTGATGTCTGTCTGTCACTGACTGACTGACTCTCTGTCAGACTGACTGTCTACCTGACTGACTGACTGACCGACTGTCTGTCTGTCTCACTGTCTGCCTGACTGTCTCACTGTCTGTGTGTCTTTCAGA
Organism: Poromitra crassiceps; assembly: GCF_964638095.1. Lineage (NCBI taxonomy): Eukaryota > Metazoa > Chordata > Actinopteri > Beryciformes > Melamphaidae > Poromitra > Poromitra crassiceps. The sequence goes on from NW_028152185.1 coordinate 42,793, forward strand.
CTGACTGCCTGTCTACCTGACTGTCTACCTGACCTACCGTCTGTCTGTCTGTCTGTCTGTCTGTCTGTCTCACTGTCTGCCTGTCTACCTGACTGTCTGCCAGTGTCTGAACTGACTGTGTGTTTCACATGTACACTGAAAAAACGGGAACTTGCCTCTCACGGATATACTAAACTCGATCTCATGTGTTCAATGTGATTAATTAATGTTTGAGCTTGGAACATGATTGTACTCCTTCAAGGTAAGGTTAAGGACCAAGGTACGTTTCACCAGTTTGATATTTCGTTTATACTGACAAAGGGAAAAACCAGAAAACGCTCGTAGCCTACCATTTTACTATTAAAGCAGTTTTTGCAAAATATTGCTATTTATTGTTACAGTGTGCTGTTTGAATGTTGACCTCTTCTCGGCTTGCACCTGCCAAAGGTTTGTGATTGTGCGCGACTAAAAAAAATCTGATCGTAAGTAGGCTACAGTATCCCTGTCTCACTGTCTGTCTGTCTTTCAGACTGACTGCCTGTCTACCTGACTGTCTACCTGACCTACCGTCTGTCTGTCTGTCTGTCTGTCTCACTGTCTGCCTGTCTACCTGACTGTCTGTCAGTGTCTGAACTGACTGTGTGTTTCACTGTCTGTCTACCTGACTGACTGATGTCTGTCTGTCACTGACTGACTGACTGACTCTCTGTCAGACTGACTGTCTACCTGACTGACTGACCGACCGTCTGTCTGTCTCACTGTCTGCCTGACTGTCTCACTGTCTGTCTGTCTTTCAGACTGACTGCCTGTCTACCTGACTGTCTACCTGACCTACCGTCTGTCTGTCTCACTGTCTGCCTGTCTACCTGACTGTCTGTCAGTGTCTGAACTGACTGTGTGTTTCACTGTCTGTCTACCTGACTGACTGACTGATGTCTGTCTGTCACTGACTGACTGACTCTCTGTCAGACTGACTGTCTACCTGACTGACTGGCCGACCGTCTGTCTGTCTCACTGTCTGCCTGACTGTCTCACTGTCTGTCTGTCTTTCAGACTGACTGCCTGTCTACCTGACTGTCTACCTGACCTACCGTCTGTCTGTCTGTCTGTCTCATGTGCCTTATCTGTCAATATTTGCATGTCCATGATGGACCAGTCAAGCCGCCTATTTGCCCGAGTGATCATCAGGGCGGCTTTAGCGGAGAATGCTTTATGATATTGGTAAAATAGTTTACCGTGGCTGGAGTAGAGGTCCCCTATTAGCGCTAGATATTTGTCTAGCTCATGGCGGCGCTCTGGGTACACTTCGCAGATCATATCACGGTAGACGCCAAACGTGTTCAGGAAGTCACATAGGGAAAGGTCTTTGGGCAGGCGGGGGTCGGACGACTTTAAATAAACAGGGCCCTCTGGGTCACCCGTGGCCTTCCTTTTACACTGGGGAGATGGCAGGAGTATGCTAACTAAGTTAATGTCTCTGCCCTTTAAAATGTTGGACCTTAGCCTGGGCGAAATATTGGCACAGGGAGAAACAAAAGACATACCGAATGGGATGGCAGGCATGGCGGACGCCAGAGTGTTCATCTGGGCGGGTTGGGTGGTGGTGAGGAGCACGTCGGCTTGCTGCATGGGCGGGGGTAGGATCGGCTGCTGCGCCAGCTGGGCTGCTGCGAACGTGGGGGGGAATGGGGGGGGGGGGGTTCCAGGGCGCTCAGACGGGCTTCTACTGATCTGCTCGCATCTAGCAGGGACAGCAGGATGGCTCTTGACGACCCCTGTCGGCTCGGCGGAGCTACGAATGGGGCCGCTTCTGCTTCCGGGGCGGCGGCCTGGAGGTCAGTGCGACCAGGAAGGACGAGGCGTCTCGCGGCGGCCCCGCGGCCTGCGTTTCCCCGGCGGCTCCCAGCTCTCGGGGCGGCTGCCTCTACTGGTCTTCGCCCGCGGCCTCTCGCGCGTCCGCGCCGAGCGGCCTCTCCTTCCGGCACGCTCGCACGCGTTCTTGGGCGTCCACGGGCCGTCGCAGTGGCGCGCCCCGTGCCATGGGAACACGCGCTGGGCCTTCTCGTCGGGGCTATGCTAGCAGCCTGTGGTCCAGCCGCTTCGCCAGCGTCTTCATCAGAAGCCTCGGAAAGCAGGTACGCTCCGTGGCCGGTCCGGAACAGGGAAGCGATGTCTAAGCTGTCGTCGCTATCCATGGACAGCTCTGACTCGGAACTCGACATACCAGAATGGAGTGGGGAGCGTTGAAATCTGCGGTGAATATCCACGGGTGGAGAAGGCTTGAGGATGCTGATTCGGTCTGCAGATGTGGAGCAAAACAACGCTTCGGAGGCCTGCTTCAAGGGGGATGGACTGCCGTGAGCTGCTGCTGCTATGATCGGCCAGAGAGAGAGAGGTGACGTAGAACCCTTGCTATATATATGAGGATTAACTGACGTCATATTTGACGTCATAGCAGACGTCATACTAGGACTTTTGACTGACCACGTTATGCTAGAACTTGACTGTCATCAGGGGATGATCGGATTATGCGTGAGTGGCCTTCTGCTTGAAATATGGTCTGGAGACCTCACCAGTACTATATACCTGTATGTCATGTAGGTCATGCTGTATGTCATGTATGTATTGTATTAGGGCCCTATGCGATAAATGTCATGATGTCATGTATGTTGTGTATGTCATAAATGCCTGAGTAAGTCTTTGTTCACACCATAGGCAGAACTGAAGCTTGAGGCAGGCTCAAGCTGATCTGACGCCTAACCGGTCACGCCAGGAGTCTCTTCAGCGCCTCACTCGGCATGCCTTGAACCCACCCACAACTTCCATTCAATTCATGCCTTGCAGTTTCAAGCTTCACACGTCACGCTTGGAAAATAGAACAGAAGCTGAATCTCTCTGTTCAGCGGGGCATTGGCATGGCACAGCGTGGCTTCAGCGTGGCGTGCAGCTGGTGTGAACAGACTTGCCTGTTTACAAGGACTCTGAAATGAAACTGTGTGGCTTTGACGTGGGATTGGCATGGGATTGGCGTATGGTGTGAACATGCACTCAGGGGTGCAGGAAATCACATTAAATGATAGATTATTGAGCAGGAGAGTGCAGAGCAGGGCTCTGTTAGCTTTTGTAAGGATAGAGTTTTTTTTGTAGGTTATGAAGTAGTTATAGGTATGTTCAACTCAATTACTTTTTAAGTAACTATTAACTGTAACATTACTAATTTTCAATAACTTGATGATAATTGTATGATTACATCATGTAGCTACAACTTGTCACCAGTCAATTGTTTTAATTATGTGACACAAATTTAATGGAATAGTTTATTTTGTGAGCTTTGCTTTTAGTAGCACTTTATTGTAATGCAGCCTTTTTAAACCTGAAAAAGACAAAATGATGTGTACTCATATCACAATATCAATATAATCTTGATCTGACCTGTTAGCTGTGAAAATAGTATATTTTTATTTTATTTTTTTACCTGGGTGAATTTACATACATTTGAGTTCTAACAAGTCAAAAACACATTTATTTATTTGTTTTGGTACAGTCCTCATCTGGTCACGTGAACTAATCAGGATGGCTACAGTTACACAAACTTTTTCTTTTTTTAATACATATTTAATATAATAATATAATATATATATATAATATAATAATAATAATAATATAATAATAATTTACATATTTAATACATATAATACATTTTAATCCCTTTGGAGGAATTGAGCGCGTCAATGTGCGCAACATGATTGGTAGTTTGTTTTCTTTAGATGACGTCTGTAATTGTGATTGGCTGGATTCTGACAAGTTCCGCCCATGAGATCAGAGTCTTGTCACAAAGCCTTTAGATTCTGAAGCGGACAGTCGCTTGGCGCGCATCTAGACATCCAGCAAATATGCCTCACTCATCCCAAGAGAGGCCCGGTAGAGCGACTGCCACTGCCAGGTTATCTCCATTGCGAGGGAGGAAAAGACAACGACAGAGGACTCCTAGATCTCCTACCAGGTCTCCATCGCCGCCCTCAAGCCAGGCTGAGGCTAGCTCAAGCCAGACACCTGCGCGACGGCCCCGAGCCCGAGACCGACCCACACACTCCCGGGAGCGCACAGCACAGCCAGCCGGTCGCCGCGGGTCATCCGAGGAGGCAGAATTGGGCCATGTCACCCTCGGCGATATATGGAGGTATTGCTAATTTCGTACAATACATGTGTTTTTCTGTGTTTGCTTGCGTGTTCACAAGATGTAAGGCTATAGCTGATTGATTCTGCTATGTTGAATGGTAACTGAGGTTGGCTAATGTGAGCTTCAAACTAGCTCCATCTCCCATTGGCCTGTAAATATAACGTTAGCTAACTCGACCCAAACAAAGAGGGGTTTCCATGTCTTGTTGGAGGCTAAAGTTAAGCTGCAGTGTGACCAGTTGCATTAGCTAATTTTGCGCCAAACTTTATGGCGGTCTAATTTAGCGCCAAACTATCGGTTGTGTGTGTGTGTGTGAGAGAGAGAGAGACAGAGAGAGCGCGCGCGCCAATCATCCTATAGTTAGGATGGATTTTCTACTTGCTTGATTTGCTAATGTATTATACTGTAGATGTGCTTCTTCTACCATATAAGGTGAAATGGCATTTGGGCTTGCCTCTTGGTGTCAAGGAGATGCGTTTGATAGCTATAGTTTGTTCCCCTTGCCATAGTGTGAGTGTGTGTGTGTGTGTGTGTGTGTGTGTGTGTGTGTGTGTGTGTCTGCGCGCGTGCGTGCGTGTTTGGCTTGATGCGTTCGATAGCTATAGTTTGTTACCCGCCTTCTCCTTGCCATAGCTGTGTGTGTGTATGTGCGCGCGCGTGCGCGGGCGCGTAATAATCAGCACGGAGTAATCAGTGAATTTTTATGTTACTGCAACAGCGATCATAAAGGCAAGATTGATTATACTAAGACAACTATTGGAAAATGAAATTGAGAAGGGAGAGGAGCTTGTAATTTAACTTATTTTCTGTGGCAGTAAACTGAATGAGTATTGTTTGAGAGATGTTGGTTGCATTCCAACTATAGTTGCTATTACATTGTTCAAGATGGGACCATTTTGGAAGTTATACAGTTAGTTCATATTAATACTAGGGATGCACTGATTGCTAAATTCTGGGCCAATACCGATCACCAATTTTTGAAATGAACAATCAGACTGATACCAATATATACCCATACCGATTTATTTGACAGGGAAACAAATAAATCTTCATTATAAACAAATAACTGAACTGTCTTTCAGTCCAACGTTGTAGATTTCAGGGACACAACTGCAAAATGACGACAACTGGGCAGTGTGGAGCGAGGCTCCACGTCCATTTTATGCCTGTGAAACACATGGTTTTATCTACACTTGTAGTAACTAGTTTTCCAATTGTAAATATATTTTTATTTTGCGATTTTTATAACTATGACATGTAATGTGTGTTGTGCTCCCCTTTTAGGGAAATCAGGCTTCTAAATCAAAAAGTAGATGGCATCAATGAAAAGATAGATGACATAATCGAGAAGGTGGGAACTGGCAGCGGCATTGGGGGAAGCAGCACAAAGGTGCCTCTTGAGCTGTCGGTAAGTGTGGCCATTATCAGTGTCTATGATCAATTGATGAATGAATGAAAGCTTTATTTCAGACTTTCAAAAAAAAAGAAATAGTAATATACACAAGTAGTATCAATATTACAAAATATATATATTTATAAGTGAAAAAAAAAGAAAATAAAACGAAAAATTAAATAAAAAAATAAACAATAATAATCAGAATACGTGACAGCAACGAGGTCCGAAAAGGAGTAGGATGAAGTACACTGTACTTATTATACCCCCAGTCCACAGTTCACATTCTTAATCAATTGACTTCCACTTTTATACTATTTACATTCTCAATAAACCATATATTATGTTCATACACACATATATACAAATATATATATATATATATATATATATATATATATATATATATATATATATATATATATATATATATACATACAAATACATTCATACCTTGCATAATAAATATAATTTATAGTTCTAGTGTATAAATTATTAATTATTAATAATATACCATTAATAGTATGTATACCAATTTGCATATTTACAGAGTAATATTATGTACAATACAATTAACTAATAGTGCATATTATAATATATATACAATATAAATAATCATACCATGCTATTAATCGCTTCACATAACTTGATAATCATATTGTGTCTGAAGTTTTGTTCACATGCAGATGTAAGACACTGAAAGCTGTAACCCTATTTAACCTGGTTCTTGTACAGAAAAAAGTGCAAATGAAAATAGTATAATTATTGTTTAATTTTTTTAAATGTAAAAATACACTTTATAATGAAACTTAAAAAAATAATTGGGCTACACATGAAAGAAGGCTGTCTGTCCACCAATCTTCCTGCCTGCTGCTGAAACACACATCAAGTTATGAATGCAGACTAATTTATTTGTTTCATATAGTGTATTTGCCAGTAGGTTTACCGCTGTGTAATATTGCTAATGATGTATGTATTGTTCTAATTAAATTGGAAGAAGTAATTTAATGTTAAGTATGTTAGGATAGGTTATATACTTCAATTATTCTGCTTATCTGTGCAACTGAATCGTCTGTTACTGTGGAAATTAGCAAGCAGGGTCCAATCAGAGTGTGTAATGTTTAGAAGATGTCATTGTTTGGGGTTCCAAACTAAATTCGGCTTCATTATTACATTTACGTTTCAAATGTATGCCATTTGCAGACCCTGGTCCGTCAAACCCACAGAAGCCTGGGTGAACAGCTTCAGTGGAGAGTCCAGCAAACTGACAAGTATGTTATGGCAAATCCTGTTTTGCATATTTGCCAATATTGGGACAGATTATCACATACATTTGTTATGGCCCACACTCTGTATTTCCTTCACTGTTGTAGTTGAATCTGAGTCCTGGACGCATTTTCAGGACTCATGACTTGACTTGGACTTGAGAACTGATGACTTGGACTTGGACTCGAGCATTCATGCATTTGGACTTGGAAGTTGGAGACGAGGACTCGGACTTGCTAATTAATAAAGACAGTTTTTTGTTTCTCTTTAATATGCCCTAATAATTTGCCATAAGATATGTATAGCTATATTAATATCCTGACATTATTCAATAATTTTCGTGCAAGGGCAGATACATGTGTTCACCTAGATGTGGGTTCAGGCTCATGCTCAGTAACTCCGGACTCAGAGTCGGACTCAAGTAATCAGGATTACACCAGGTGCTTAACAGAAGCAGAGCTGAAGCTAAAGCCACGTTGAAGCTATGCTCACACTAAACATATCACACAAGAAGCACTCTCTGTTCCTCTGTGCCTCGCTCGGCGCACATTGACCCCCCGCCCACAATTTTCATTGACTTCCTGCCTGGCAGCTTCATGCTTCACGCTTGGAAAATAGAACTGAATCCTGAACGATCGTTTCAGTGTGGCACGCGCGCAGCTGTTTTTTACGGCCTCGCCTGCTAACAAGGACGCCGAAAAGAAACTTGTGGCTTCACCGTTGCTTGAGTGTTGCTTGGTGTGAACGCCCTGTCAGACTCATTTGATAGTCTATTTTGTCCCGTATTATCACTCTCATTTTCTGTTAGCTCATAAGCAATACTTTTTGATAAAACCTTTGAATTGGGATCTAAAAATGTATTTATTGGATTAAATGAATGGTGAGATGATTTGTTACCAATAGTGCCAATGCTTATGCTTCCAGGTTCAGGACAACGCATAACGAGCTGGTGACAAAAGCTGTCATCCAGACAATCACTGACATGGGGCAGGGGCAGTTGTGGAGTATCCAGCTCATGAGAAGTAAGTATTGGGGGGGGGGGGGGGGGTGTTGGGATAACATTTTGTTAACCCTACTATCTGCTGTATGCAGAGAGAGATACATGCAGATCTTGTACTGGTAAGATCAGTGTAATTGTGTTGATCAGAGCCAAGTTTAAGTTGAAGGAATCCAGACCTTCGAATTCACCCTCCACTGTGTTGAGTTTTTGCTGCTTCTGCTCTGGCATCGTGCCATCAGAAACAACTTGTCCAATGAGTGCTGAGGGGGACTAACAATTATCCAATCAGCATCAATAAACAGTGCAACACTAAGCATGACCAGTAATGCTGTGGTCATGTTTTTGTCAAGTGTGCCGAGGAGTAATAACAACAGTGGCAGCAGCCACCAGACGAGATAGACGCTGCTATCGAAGCTGTTTTAATTTGATCAACAGTACCACTTTGAAATCTGAACAGCACTCTTCTTTGAATGCATTTATTCAAAGGAGAGATGGTGTTTTTTATCTTCTCCTTAATAACCCACCACATGGTGGAGCGGTTACAAATTGAAATCCGTGGAATTAAGTAATTTTTAGTGCAAGGCCACTTTGGCCTTTGATAGATACAAATTTACAATACCTAGGGCATCGTGGCCAAAATGTAGGGCACCAAGGCCAAAACCAATGGTTATTTAAATTATTTTTTCAGTCATTTTTCCAGAACAGAAAAAATAGAAATATATACAGATCTGGCACTAAATTTATTTTATAATTTTCTTCTTTATTCCTTCTTTTACTGGTTACTAAATTTATTTGCCTTGCCTAGGCCATGTCTACATTACCTCGTATTTGATGGTTCGGCACTTCGTTTGCACCTATTGTCCACACACTACCTCTATTGTTCTGAGCATCAAGCCGTTTGTCATGATACGATAGTATTGCGATATTGCAATATGCTAGTATTGCGATATATTGAGTATTGCGATATTGCAATATATTATGATTTATTACCTTTTTTCAACTGCAAATTATGTCCCCAAAGGAAAATGGCTTTTTGAAGATCTGTTTTATCTAATTAAATAAAGTTTCCAGTCTGTCCATCTCACTTCAATCATTTGTATTGCAGCAAAATTTGATTATCAAGCAGACAGACAGTTTCAGGATCAATACTACCTTCAACATCGGGACTCAGCTATGGGCTCACCGGTGGCTCCAAATTATGCAAATTCTGTTTATGGGATAATTTGAATGATAATCCCTATTCTAAGTTTATTAAAGGGATAGTTCTGTTTGTTTGAAGTTGGGTCCTATGAGGTACTCTCATACAGTCAGTGCACTGGGTAAAGCACTCTCGATGCATCCGAGATAGGAGAACTGCACTCCAGCTGCAGCATGCATCCAGAGTGCTGTACCCAGTGCACTGACTGTATGAGAGTACCTCATAGGTACGGCAACTATTTTAGGGCATCCTCGTCCGTCAGAGTATAGGCTATCGTTCCTCAGTCTAAAGCGTTGTCAGTTGTCATGTCTCCTATAGTAAATCATCGAGTGTGCTCTGAAACACCTTCAGTCCTCACACGAAAACGCTGTCATTCCTCCTGCCTCACTTATCACTCAAACTAGCTGTCAGGCATCACTCCTCACGTCTCACACAAAAACGTTATCGATCCTCCTGCAGACTAGCTGTCAGGCATCACTCAAACTAGCTGTCAGTCATCACATGAAAACGCTGTCATTCGTTGTTTTTGGTTGTTCTTCCGTGTAGAATGCCTCTGTGAAATGAGCAACAATTTCTTACAACTTCACTTTCGGTTGAGTGATTTTGCCTTCAAAATAAAAGCCTGTTTTCTTTTATTTACAATAGATTAAAGTAGTAATCCATGAGACCCAACAGATTAATTAATTATGTTGGGTCTCATGGATTACTACTTTAATCTATTGTAAAAAAAACAACACGCTTTTATTTTGAAGGCAAAATCACTCAACCGAAAGTGAAGTTGTAAGAAATTGTTGCTCATTTCACAGAGGCATTCTACACTGAAGAACAACCAAAAACAACGAATGACAGCGTTTTCATGTGATGACTGACAGCTAGTTTGAGTGATGCCTGACAGCTAGTCTGCAGGAGGATCGACAACGTTTTTGTGTGAGACGTGAGGAGTGATGCCTGACAGCTAGTTTGAGTGATAAGTGAGGCAGGAGGAATGACAGCGTTTTCGTGTGAGGACTGAAGGTGTTTCAGAGCACACTCGACGGTTTACTATAGGAGACATGACAACTGACAACGCTTTAGACTGAGGAACGATAGCCTATACTCTGACGGACGAGGATGCCCTAAAATGGTTGCCGTACATAGGACCCAACTTCAAACAAACAGAACTATCCCTTTAAAAGCTATTGGAGATACATAGACAATCTATTTTTTATTTGGAGTGGTAATGCTGAAGAAATAAAACTATTTCATGCTTTTTTTAACTCAAGAAAGGAATCAATTAAGTTTACATTATGTTATGATTTGGAACAGATTTCTTTCTTGGATGTTTTGGATGAAGAAACATGGATCCTCTGTACACATACTGAGGTTTACAGAAAGGAAACCGATATAAATACTTTTTTACAATTCAAAAGTTTTCATTCTCCAGCATTAAAGAGAAGTCTACCATAAGTCAATTATTGAGGATTAAACGTATTTGTGATTCTTTTGAGTTATATGCTAAAAATCTTGGTGTTAATTTTAAGTCGAGGGGATATGGGGATGATTTACTGGAGAACCATCTCAACAGAGTACGACAAGTGCAGCAGTATGATTTACTTAAATCTAATTCCAGAGACACCTCTTCTCAGGGCCTAGCATTTGTGTCCACCTATAGTCCTATAGCCTATCTAAGTCAGTCAAAGAAGTATTGAGTAGATATTGGCACATACTGGAAAGTGACTTTCACATCTAATGCTTTTCAAACTTCACCCAGATACTTTTATAAGAGGTCCTCCAATTTAAGAGATATTTTAGTAAAGTCAGATCTGCCCAAGAGACCCACTCACTTTCTTTGTTTCTCGTTCTATTCCTTCTGGTAATTTTCCTTGCTATAATTGGGACATTGTTATGCCATGCTCAAAGGTAATCATTTCACGCATCCGAGTTCTGGTGTGAACATTAAGGTCAGAGGCAGAATCACATGTAACACTAGATATGTTGTTTACCTGTTGAAATGCCCATGTAATTTATACTATGTAGGCAAAACAAAACGCTAGTTAAAAACCAGAATCTGAACACAAATGCTCTATACGCAATCAGGATGAGAAATCATCAGTTGCGAGACATTTTAATAGTTGAATGCTTGTGAAACTAGCGTTTGCATGGATAAACTTTGGGGGATTTTTGCAACATCATGTTTGAACTCGACGAACGGCAACTTACCTCTGGTCTCCAAATGAAAACAAGTCGTGGTAATCAGAGCCAGCCTTCTTTGTGATAAGATTGTCTGGAACAATCAGACTGATTGCATGTCTTCCTCAAAATGTCCGTAGGCTATTATTAAATTATTATTATTATATTATTAATATTTTATTCCTGACAGGACAGGTGTTTATTATTCATAATTCTCTAAAGTCTTTGTGATAGTAATAGCAGAAGTTGCGAGGGTCTTTGATCTTATATCTCCAAATTACCCGATAGCTTAAGTAAATAAATAAATAACTTTCTCTCTCTCTCCTCGCACGGCGCACACCCGATGTAGACTACAATGTAGGTCTAACAGAACGCATTCTTATAATCATAAAATCTTGGGGAATTATCTTTTCTATTCCGAGAGGCTATTGGCCTATCGGAGTGTCTCCTGGCCAATCCAGGAGGCTTGGCAATACTATTTGGACCGTTTCATTGTGGCTGTGTGAACACAAACGAACCCACGCACAAATGCAACAATTGTATCAATTAAGTACCCAAATTGAACACAAAGCAAGCAACCTAGAGGTGTGAATACACCCTTACTTCTGAAAGTCTAAGTGACAAGTTAAAAACTAAACACTCTACTGTCACCGATAATTTGTCAATTTTGTTTTATTATCTATTTCCAGAAGCCTGCAACAGGGCTTATGAAAACCTGAAGAGCCAGGCAAAGCTGCAGGAGGGAACAACCAAGGAGGCCGTTATGCGGAGAAAGCTCCTTACAAGCCGGCGTGATAGGGTGAGTATATCTTCCCGTGGAAGCCACAAATCTATATTGAATCTCAATTCAATGCATTGCCACATGGTTATCAATTAAAATGCCTAATTCCACGAATGTAGTTTTGGTAAGCCAAACCTATTTACACACTTTATTTTGGCGCTGTAGCAGGACTGGAGAGAGCCACTAATGTTAACATAATTTAACCTGGTTACATGATGGCTAGTTAACTGCACGGATCAGTTTTGCATTTCCAAATATGTCCAAACAAACTGGCAATAAGCCAGTAGCGAGCACACTCACCGGTGTTTTTAAAGTTTCGGTGCACGGCACAGGAGATACTTGGTAGGAGAAGGAGAGCCAGCACACAAAAATGTCCTTTTGTTGGGTTTATTCCAGCTTAACACCAGGTACAGCACACGGACGTTTCAGCCTAACAGCCTTCTTCAGCGTGTTGCTGTGTCAGGTGGAAATGACGTTTAAATACACTGAGACCGGAAGTCCATTCAATAAACGAAATATCAAAATTCAGTTACAGTATATAAAGAATTCAAGAACCAAGCAATACACAACACGCACGTTCCATTATCAAAGAAAATGTCTACATACAACAATGTATGCATATATAAATAACAATAGTCTGGTCAGCCCCACTGTGTGGGAGAGCAGAACCAGGCCTTTATATATGCATTTATATATGAATTTTGATATTTCGTTTATTGAATGGACTTCCGGTCTCAGTGTATTTAAACGTCATTTCCGCCTGACACAGCAACACGCTGAAGAAGGCCGTTAGGCTTAAACGTCCGTGTGCTGTACCTGGTGTTAAGCTGGAATAAACCCAACAAAAGGACATTTTTGTGTGCTGGCTCTCCTTCTCCTACCTTGCATTTCCAAATAGCCTCAGTACCTAATGCTGCACTATGCAGTCAGTGTGTGCAGAATAGGGATGGCAGGATAAACCAACTGGAGATTGGAGAAGTTTAACACCATTAATTCAATTTAAATTTCATTGGAATTTAGTCTATACATTGTGTTTGACTCTGTGTGAAGCCAATTTAGGCGCTGATATGACAGTCCCATTACAGTCATAATATATATATTTTTTCTGTCTCTATCAAGCAAAAAGAGCGCAGTAAAATGTACAGGTATTAAAGGTCCCAATTCGTGCAGCTGTAACCTCTTAAAAACGTGTGTCTCTGGTCCATAAAACATGATTCTGGATTAATCTGTCGAAAATATAGCAAACCCGTTTGTTGTGATGGAGTTCTCACTTCCTCATCTGGTCGCTTCCCAAGAACGGCCTGTTTCTATAATATATTCAGAACTAACAGTTCCCATTGGCCGCTGAGGGAGAGCCCGCCCCAGGCTCCCAGCGGCCAATCAGATTAGCGTCTGTGGACCAGCACGCTAGGTTGCGAGTTATCGTTAACTAAACGGTACTACGCTAAAGAGGACATCTCAAAATGCCTAGACTTACCGAATGCACCTCTGCAGTTGCTGGATCACGTACAGTTGGCGTCGCTCCAGCTAGAAGTGTTAATTTTGTGGCTATAGACTAAATGGTGCAGGTAGCTTGTGTGAGAGGGACCCGAGTATGCAGGAGGAAGCTAGTGACGTCGATATTCTCTCCAGATTCCTCTCTGGGCAAACGACGCGTTTGGGGGTGTGGCTTGGAGGAGACTGCAGGGGGACGCTGGATAGGGACAAATCCAACTGTGGCAGTTCTGAACGTGTGACCACTCATTACAGGGAGGGCTGACAGCAGTATATATGCATTTACAAGTAAAAACAGCTTTTGCACGGAATGGGACCTTTAAAATGGTACTAGTGCCGACTTACCAGACTATAATTTGTGCTGGATGGAAAGAAATGCTCCTTTAGATTTGGTAGATTTGCCATTGCAAAGCCAGCATAAAAACATAATTTGACCACTGCTGCAGCTCACAGTTTTTTCTCTCTCTTTATAGCTCTTTAAGAAGAGGGTGAAAGTTGGGGAGAAGGTGCTGAGCCAAGAGGACTTGAGATACTTGAAAGGGGCTGACGGAAATGTGATGAGTGATGAGGAAAGCGATGAGGAGAAGTCACGGTACATATTTTCCTCACCAAAATGGCGCTCACCACGTCTGACCACGATCGTTACCTCCTGCCAGAAGGTCCTTGATGAGAACAGGAGGAAGGGAGTGGAGCCACGCTCCACTCATCACCGTCTCCCCTCTGGACAAGATTCTAACAGAGGACCTCCTGCTGCATCCAGGAGTCAGCCATACCTGGCAGAGGAAGAGGGTGCTCTAGCTGAAAGCTCCAGCTGAAAAATCAACACAGTCTCAAGGAAAATGGTAAAATAGCAGTGTTGGTCCACAGCTAGAAATTTTAGAATTTTGCCTCCAAAATTGTAAAATGGTAACTTGTTTTCAATGGCAGTTCATACGGGGGTGGGAGGTTTTTGAGGGGTGGGCGAGGTTAGGTTATGGTCTGGGAAGAGGTTAGGTTTAGGGCTAGGGTCTGGTTGAGGTTAGAGGGGTAACTGAGGTCGGAAGTTAGAGTGGTCGGAAGGTGGAGGTCAGAGACCTTGAAGGGATCTCCCACCTACCCAAAACAAAACTGACCAAACCAAAACGTTAGAATTTCGCCTCCCAAATTGTAAAGTGGTAGCTTTTTTGAATGGGAGTTTATACAGGGGTGGGAGGTTTTTGAGGGGTGGGAGAGTTTAGGGTTAGGGTCTGGGGAGAGGTTAGGGTTATAGTCTGGGAGAGGTTAGAGCAGTCAGAGGTTAGAGGATTCCCTTTGGGAGTCGGAAGGGGGGTCTCAAAACCGAACCCAAAAAGTTACTATTTTACAATTTGGGAGCCGAAATTGTAAAATAGCAACTTCTTTAGGCTGTGGACCAACGTTGCTATTTTACATTTTCTTTTAGACTGGGTTGGAAAACTAAGAGCTTGTTTGTTTGACTGTTGAGGATGTTTTGTTTTTGGAACTTTTTTATTTTATTTGTTATTGTTGGATATGTTTTTGTCCAGCATTCCTTGTTGTTCATGTATCGTATGTAGATATGTTAAAAATATTATTTTTCATTTGCAAGATCTCACAAACAGCACAGTTGAGAAGTGTTCTTCACACATTCTAACCTCTCTTTTTTTAATAGTTAATCTCAGTGATCCGATTTGTAAACCCTCACATAGTGTAAATTTCAGCCATCTAATATGCTCCCAGACCTCCACACATCAAGTAGCAGGAAGCACTAGCTTCTCACAGAGAAGATGAGAGGGTGACCCACCCCGGTGCGCTCTCTGTGCAAAAAGGCAGTTTTCACGGCTTTGTGGTGAGAGACGCACGGTGTCAGTGAAAACAACCCACATTCATGTGTCGATAACTAAAGAACGGAAGCACGGAGAAACAAACTGTTTTTTTTTTCATGGAAGTAGAGGCTTTGTTCTGTCTTTTGTGATATTTGGTGTTCTAATAGTCATAGAAGAAAATATTCTGTGGGTCATGGAAATCACTGAAAATGCTCACAAACCCTGGCGGTGACTTTATTTTGAACTCTGACTGTTTTTGTATGTTTCATAACTGCCACGTTGAATTGAATTTGATGTTCAAATTGCGTTAATAAAATAATTATATTTGAAGATTCATAGATTATGTATTTTTCAATGAGTAGGTGTACTTGAAAAGATTTGGGGCATTTTGTTGAAAAAAATATATATCAGACACAATTTAAAGAGTATTTTTCTAATAATAATCTGTCAAGTCTTGTAACTGACAACACATACATCTGAATAGATATTAGATAACAGTTATATCTCTATACAAGATATTCTGTCCTATTGTGACTGCCAAAACAATATATTGACTCAATTTTAAAGTGCTCCCAGTCCGGAAGTTGATACTCCGAAGATGAGTTATAACCAGCGAGTATTTACAGTAATTTTGATCAGATTTGAATCATATCCTAGAATATCCAAGACATGTGGCTATTACTCTAACCATATCTAAAAGTTTTCTGCTATGGATACTACATGTATATCAAGTTTCCTGCTATGGATATGACATGTATATTGCTTACTGGATTCTAATATACACAGGGCGAGGCATTTCGGTAGTATCATGTGATATACTGTGGTGTATACATTAGTGTTTGGCTTTCAAAATATGGCATCAGTCATATCTGGAAAATATTTGGACTCCATATTCTGGTAGTGTCAAAGTGGTCAGATTCCGGATTTAAGATATGCTCCGGACATGAGTCAGAAGCTGTGAGTATCGACACTTAATTTGATCAGATTTGAATCATATCTTTGAATGTCTGAGTAAGGATATTAATAGTATCTCAACGTTTCCTGCTACGGATATGACACATACATTGCTTCCCGGAATTTAACACACACAGGACGAGGCATTTCGGTAGTATCATGTGATATGCTGTCACCAGACATGTGGTGTGTTTTGGCTTTCAAAATATGGCATCAGTCATATCTGGAAAAAATTTGGACTCCATATTCTCTTGGCGTCAAAGTGGTCAGATTCTGGATTTAAGATATGCTCCGGACATGAGTCATAAACTGTGAATATCAACAATCAATTTGATCAAATTTGAATCATATCTTTGAATTTCCGATATAAGGATATTAATAGTATCTCAAAGTTTCCTGCTACGGATATGAGACGTATTGCTTCCCAGATTTTAGCACACACAGGACGAGGCATTTCGGTAGTATCCTGCCATATGCTGTCACCAGACATGTGGTGTGTTTGGCTTTCAAAATATGGCATCAGTCATATCTAGAAAAAATGTGGACTCCATATTCTGATGGTGTCAAAATGATCCCAATCCGGACTTAAGATATGCTCCGGACATGAGTCATAAACCATGAGTATCGACAGTCAATTTGATCAGATTTGCATCATATCTTTGAATGTCCGACATAAGGATATTAATACTATCTCAAAGTTTCCTGCTACAGATATGACACGTATATTGCTTCCCGGATTTTAACACACACAGGACGAGGCATTTCGGTAGTATCATGTGATATGCTGTCACCAGACATGTGGTGTGTTTGGCTTTCAAAATATGGCATCAGTCATATCTAGAAAACATTTGGACTCCATATTCTGATGGTGTCAAAATGATCCCAATCCGGATTTAAGATATGCTCCGGACATGAGTCAGAAACCGTGAGTATCGACAGTCAATTTGATCAGATTTGCATCATATCTTTGAATGTCCGACATAAGGATATTAATACTATCTCAAAGTTTCCTGCTACGGATATGACACGTATATTGCTTCCCGGATTTGAACACACACAGGGCGAGGCATTTCGGTAGTATCCTGCCATATGCTGTCACCAGACATGTGATGTGGTTGGCTTTCAAAATATGACAGCAGTCATATCGGGAAAATATCTAAACTCCATATTCTGATGGTATCAAGTGGTCCCATTCGGAGTTAAGATATGCTCCAGATATGAAATTGTAAAATGTTGTGGTCGGAGAGTATCCAACCCAGATTTCCTCATATATGGGTCATAATTTGACATATCCTGGCAAGACTAACTCCGGATTCTGGGGTATTTCGCGCAGTGATACAGGTTTACATAAAGCAATCTTATTTAACCATTCGACTTCCGGTGTAATGCCTTGTCACTAATGTATACAAGGTGACCATTAAGAGACAGTTTCTGGGTTGATTTGTCTTACTGCCTGGTTGTGTGCCAGGGTGAGACCTAGCCAACTGAAACTACGATATGGAGACTCTTTGAGAGTTGAGTTTGTGTGTGTGCGTGTGCGTGTCCATTTGCTATCTGTGCACCCAGGCAGGCAGTGTGTGTCATAATATCCTGAGGATGATGTAAAGCAGATAGAGGAAGGAGAAGAGGCCCCAAAGTGTCACAACTCATTTACCACACAATCTCCTTTCTTTGTTACTTCTTCTCATCCACCCTTCCGCTTTTTAATTTCATGACTTCTGCTTGAAACTCTCCCTCGTCCATTCATACTTGCCTTTGCTATCACCCTCTCCTTCCTACTTCCTCTCATCTTTTTCTTTTGCACCACATGTTTCAAAAATGTATAAAACATGGATAATTTACAGCAGGGCGATGTGGGAATTTAGGACTTTAATCATGAGAGAGATAACGAGGAAAAGAGTGGAAGAGAGTTACAACGTATGGAGACAATATAGGTGGGTTTTTACCCTCATCTAGACTTGGACAACTATTTTGAATAGCATATCACTGGTGTAAAGGGATCAGTTCATCCCAGGCAAGAGTCCCACAGTGGCCCTGTGAAAAGGCTCTGGGTTATGGGCCCCCTGAGCTCTTGGGCCCCTGTGCCTGGGCCCGGTAGGCCCGCTTGGTAATACATCCCTGCACCTGACAGAACATTTCCTCACAGATCTCATGCTCCAGTGTGAAGCACAGATCCTTAGAAAGAGCCCAACACATCCAGCAGGTAGAACCATACTGGTCAGTTTTGTCATCCAGTGTGAGACTCGTCATATCTCACCGCCTGTATCTGGCAATTTGTTTCTGGTTTGTGTTGCACTATTATCGTTGGCCCATAGAAAGATGGTTTTAATATGGTTTTAGTTGATTTTATTTTTGTGGTTACATAGTGAGACAACTCACATCACATTGATTTACTATGATGCCTGGGTTTTCATTTTTTTTTTTTTTTTTTATTATTATTATTTTTAGCACAGACAGTTTCCGCATCCCCCGGATCTGGAAGAGTTTAAGGAGGTTAATGAGATCACCTCCATTAATAACTCTCTTAATTAATTTTAAGGGGATTCACCATTAATTAACGGGCAAATTAATCTGAACTAGATGGTCTACATTTCCTAACGAAAATGTAATTGTGCTTGCTGTCCCCGCCATGCACCGCCTGGCTTACAAGGTCCCTGCCCATGCAATTAGGGGGACTAATGCTGCCTTCCAGACACCTGGGACGTGGGTGTTTCCCAGTGGAAAAGTCCCAGTCCCCACCTTCAACACAATATTTCTCCTATAGGCTCAGAGTACATCTGTCCACACCTGTGCCAAGTTTGGTTAGCATCGGACAATCTTTGTGAAATAGGCCCCACCCACAGAAGATTGGAAGTGGATTATATCGCAACGGTGCGTTTTTTTTCCAAAACTTCCAAATCAGTGTTGTGCAGGACAGTCCCCACATGATGTGTGCTTTGGTTTGGTGAAGATTTGACCAAATTTCAAGGAGGAATCGCAAAAAAACAGTTTTGGACAAAATGCAAAATGGCGGGAAATGTAGATATACGAAAATGGGCGTGGCCTAGATGAGTAGATGCGGAAGGACCCAAGCAATCCAGGGGAAAAAAAAGTTTGATGATAGACCCTACGGTTCAAAAGTTATGAACCAAAACATAAAGAGGGCTGTTATAGCACCACCATCTTGTCAATTGGTGCAATTATTTCGTGGATAGTAAAAGACCCCTCTGTGAACCTCCCTAACAAGTTTCATAGCTGTACCTCATATGGTTTCTGAGATACAGCTAATTTAAAGTCCCTGGAAACCAAAATCCACAAAAACGTTCTAACTATGTTATTTAGGGTCTTGTGTTAGTAACTGTCTGCCTCAGAAATTATTATACATTACTTTCAACCCAAAGCCTTAAAATCGACACTTTTCTACAAGATTCTACAAAGTACTTCCTCATTGAAGAGAGCAGTGCGTGAGGTGCTAAAATGCAGGAGCTTATGACGTCATAAGCTCTATATAACCTTTGTACACGCGCGCAACTCGCCCTACTGTGTGTGTGTGTGTGTGTGTGTGTGTGTGTGTGTGTGAGTAACTTTGCGTCACCAGGCTGTGTCGAGCGCTATGCTGTTCTCTCTCTCTCTCTCTCTCTCTCTCTCTCTCTCTCACTAGTCCCGAGAGAGAGAGAGGAGAGAGAGAGAGAGAGAGAGAGAGAGAGAGCACAGAGTGGGAGACAGACACGCTGTGGGGGCAAAGAACAGACAGAGATCTCTTCCTCTCAGAGCCGCGGAGCAACGCGCGAACACACACACACACACACACACACACACACACACACACACACGCGGTGTGTGCACAGTGCACACACCGACACTCATCTCTCTTTCTTTCTTTCTCCGTTTCCCTCCCCCCCTCTCTCTCGCGCTCTCCGAGAGACAGAAATTTCCCTGCTGTAGACTGGACACGCCCACACAGTCCGCGGGAGAAAGTACACTCTAAAAAATAATGAAATCTCATGAGTTTTGCCATGGCTGTCAAACCTAAATTTATATACTTTGCGACGTTCATCATCGTTCAAATTCGGCTGGTGGCTTATTAACATAGGATCCTGTGATGTGATGAACTCAAAATGCTAAATAATAAAGAAATATTTCTGGTTTCCAGGGACTTTAATGTTTTTTTTTGTCTATATGATTCTCTGTACCCAGAATGCAACACTCCTGCTCAGAGTTACTGTTAAGCTATATTTATCTGGTGAAATCACACTAGATTCCTGCTTCCAGTACACTTTTTGCATGTGTTTTTTAACAGAGAAGAGCTGCAGCTGCTCAAAAGATAATATGTAAAATGTATGAGAGTGAGACCATGAGCGATATAACACTTGTAATACATGTATAGGTATGTCTGTTGTCTGTAGAATAGCGTGCGTGCGTGTCATACAAGAAGGAAGGCTGGCCATAATGAGAATGAATCTGCACTTCCTGCCGCCCTTCAAAATAAAACCATTTAGAAGGGACAGGCACTGAATGCTGCTATAGCGCCCCCTAAAGGCTAAATGACAAAATACTTCTGATATAGGCTCAGAGTACATCCCTCCACACCTGTAGCAAGTTTGGTTAGCATCGGACGATTTTTGTGAAATAGGCCCCACCCACAGAAGATTGGAAGTGGATTATATCGCAATGGTGTGTTTTTTTTTTTTACTTCCAAATCAGTGTTGTGCAGGACACTCCCAACATGATGTGTGCGTTGGTTTGGTGAAGATTGGACAACATTTCAAGGAGAAATGGCAAAAAAACTGTTTTGGACAAAATGCAAAATGGCGGAAAATCTAGTCAGACGGAAATGGGCGTGGCCTAGTTGAGTAGATGCGGGAGGACCCAAGGAATCCAGGGAAAAAAGAATTTTGATGATAAACCCTACGGTTCAAAAGTTATCGAGCAAAAGGTAAGGAGGGCTGTTATAGCGCCACCATATGGTCAATTGGTGCAATTTTTTCGGGGATAGTAAAAGACCCCTCCGTGCACCTCCCTACCAAGTTTGGTAGCTGTAGTCGTTATGGTTTCTGAATTACAGCTAATTTACTGCAAGATTTTGCAAGATTTTTCCAAACCCCATGCAAGTCAATGGGGGAAAAAATGGCGCTTAATGGCGAATTGCGGCCACACCGCTTTCACAAACCCTTAGCAAAGTCATAGCATACATGTCCTCAATGAGGCGGTCATTTTGAGGTCTGGCATGTCTATGTGGCGCAAAAATTGAGGGAGTTATTACGCGACAAACTTTTTGGCAGATATAAGAAAAATAATAATAATAAGTATGTGGGATTTCAAGATTGTGCCTTGCTTGTCAGCAAGCACAATAATTAATATAAATTAATGAAATTGTAAGGTTATTTTAACCTCATTAGCCCAGGCTGCTTTGGGGGTGTTCTCTTGCCTAGACAAACATATACCCCAAATAAATCAGGGTGGCTTCTCAACCATCAGGCCTATGTCTGGTCTTGTTTGAAATGTGAGAATCTATGGAATATCAATCACGTGCAAGTAAACCTGCATCTATTACTATTCCAGAGTAAATGGAGATGCAATAAAGTGAAAACAATATTTTCAACCTTGCCTAGTGAATAATCTAATTTTAAAAGGCAATATATATCAAGATGCCACAAATAATAATGCTGCTATTGCCATACTCCTTGACTACAACTGTAACTGTAAATTTGATCAAAATACACTAAAACGCACCATTTATGAGACAATTCTATGAAATATTCAGGCACTCTGCATGTTTTGCCCACATAACAGTTAGAGTTTGACTTTTTACTGGGAATTTAACTTCTAAACACTACTTATTTAGATATACATGTTACAAATGACATAACTCTTCCAAAAGCATTGAAATAGTTATAAAAGCAATGAATATGGCTCTGTATTCAATATTTTCTATTCTGCAACATGCTTTTCAGGCAACTTCATGTCAGCCTATGGCCTATATACTTCAGTATCACGCCACATATCTGTCTCTTCTACAGCTGAACCGTTTGGGTTTGACCAAGTAAAACTATTTTTATAAGCATTTTACGAAATGTAGATGGAAAAATGAATGGCGGATGAAGCCCCTGGTTTGTATGCTTAACCTGGAAGTGGGTGTGACTTTGGCAGCCGAGGAGTAATCAGTGCTCGTTGACTACACCTGTGCAGGTCTCAGCTGTAGCCTACATAAGCTGGCTGTGACTACACTCTGTCTCTGACCCTCTCTCAACCGCTGAAACAGGTAGGCCTAGTTCCTCTCTCAACCACTCAAACAGGTAGGCCTAGTCCACTTTGGTGGTTTACACCAGACTACACCATACTTGTTTTCAGTCAAGCCATGCACCAGTGATTATACTGCTTAACACATGTGACTTACCCCTTGTTTCTTCCTCCCCAGAGTGTGTGTTCCAAAAAGTCACTTCAGTAGTGTAAGTCCTTTCACCTGTTTATATTTTCAGGAATGTTCTATATCTTTGCCTTTGTGGAAAGAATGGCCGCGCATGTGTTTGTCTGGCTAGCACTATTGAGTTTGTGCTTGTGTGAACAACAACATAATTGTCTTCATTTGTTTGTCATGCCTTATGGTGATTACCGTTTAATTTACAAACCTTCATGTTTGACTGAATCACTGCCCAATGCTCATAATGCTAAGATAATTGTTTTAATATGGTCTATTAAGACTAGACTCTTTGTCTAGTCTAATCTTTGCTCACAGAGGCAGAGCCGGTCCTGTCTGGATAACTTTCAGCTGGAGAAGCAGCAAACTATGTGAGTGACGTTATGACTGACATGAATAAAAATGTCTAGTATCCTGCTCTACTGAACACTTCACATAGGCACATATCGTCAATTAAAAATCCTTTACTAACCATTTTGTTCACAATGAAGACGACAGCTTAATAATTCAGAGTGCCAAAGTCACGCCTTCTTCCGTATTCAGCATATGCACAGCGATTTCAAATGCTTAGTTTTACTTGGTCAAATGAACTGATTCAGCTACAGTGTGTATTTAGAATGGAATCAGGAGAAACATAACATTTCACTTGGACCAAAATGGAAGTCTTGTAGGCTTAACTTTTTAAATTTTGGTCCGAGTGCATCTCATGACTTTAAAGATGTCTGCATTGCTTGGGACTCAGTACAACGCTTGTCTATGGGTAAAATGAAATCTCTGTGCATATGCTGAATGTGGAAGGTGTGACTTTGGCAGTCTACTCAAGTCATCATGAAATAATGACTTGACTTCATTCTGCCTGGACAGGATGTCCCGGAGGACCATGTGGAGGAACGCTGCTAGCGAGGCACTGAGAAGGCATCAAGACGAAGCCCAAGTCTTGAATGCCTTCATCGTTCGACACTATGGCCCCACAGCGTTCCTCCTGAAAGACCAGGCACAGGACAGGACCTTCAGGGTAATTACTCTGCATTTCATGCTGCATTGAGTACCACAGGAAGAGTCCTAAGACCTGCGTGAGACCAGGATGTTGGCAATACCGGTTCCCTAATCTCAAAAGTCATGGCTTCAGGTTAAATGGCTGAAAAAGCTCTGGTTAACAAGCTTCTGAAACTGAACCTTGTATTGATCAAGATAATCTTCACAAATTAACACCACTTTTTGGAAGAGTGAATGATTTTTACAAATGTCAGAAAACTCACCATAGCTCATATCGGTAGTGCCGTTTTGTGAAGGTCCTCTTGCTGAACACAAGGTTGGCCGTTTTCATAAACTTTTTGTTAAGCACAAGACCATATAGGTATTTAACCAAAATACCATACAAAAAATCTTGATTTTTGGAGATGAGGTTTTGTTGCTTTGAGTCTACTTTTTCAACAGGTCGTATAAAATACCTGTATTGATGCATTTTCTTAACAGGTGTCTTTGGGCGACCCGCACATCTGTACCTGTCCTGTGTTCCTCCGGGAGCTTGAGCCATGCAAGCACATCTGCTGGTATGACACAATATGATGATATTGAAGTATGTTTTTAGCAAACCAACCAATCTCATTCTTCACACACTTGGTTGGAAGTGTACAGTTTCATGGGGTTAAGTAGAGAACCACCTGTGATATTTGCCTGAAGATCTAATGGCTTTAGGTTGTTAAGATGGCAGTTGCTAGTCTAAACGCCTCGCAATCTATTTCAATCAAATTAGCCCAACGCTAGAAAGGCTTTCTAACTCTTTTCCATTTCATTACAGGGTTTTGATGCGGGAACTCCAACTCCCGATCAACGACCGCTGTAAGTTGAATATATGAATTGTAGACTTTTTTCCATTTTAAATCCAGTAATCGTGTCATGATGATCCCAATTTCCCCTCGGATCAATAAGTTTTCTGATTTTCTGAAATAGTTTGTGTTTAAGAGTCCAGAGCATTGGCACTTCCTGTTCCTATGTGTAAAAGTCATGGGGCTTTGGGTTAATTGCTTGAAATATGTCTGGTTAATTAAAGGAACAGTCACAGATTTTCAACCAGCTTTGTATCACTACAAACTATGTACTAAAACCTGTTTGGCAGGCGTTCATTTACTTGACTATTTTGAGATTAGAGTTATGGATAACTCTGATAAACTAAATAACTGCAAACTAATGACTGCAAAACTTAGTTGTCTCATACTACAGAGCTTGACGTGTAAGCCAACCCAGAGCTATATCTACTCCAAACAATTGCGCTAACAACCAGCGCTGGTCATTTTCAAAGAACTGACATAAATATTGAGATTGCTTTAAAATGATTATGCTCTATAGACTGCTTCCAGAGGGGGCTTTGTGGAAGCCAAATATCGGCGATTCTTCGGAGACGCGGCCCCGGCAACGCGGCCCTGGCAGGTCGCGTTGCGCCCTTGCGTGTGGCGGCTGCGGCGCAGCGAGGCCCGGGCGCTGCCCCGACATCGCCGAGACCACAAAGCCCCCCTCGAGAGCAGAGCCCAGGCCGGCGACCGCGAAGCCCGAGACCGCCAAGTCCGGGTCGCGGCGCTGTGCCGAGGCGAGCCATCGAAGCCCACGATGTGTGTCCGATCTGCACCGAGGGGCTGCTGGGCACACTGGAGCCGCTGTCGTACTGCAGGTGAGTGCCGGAGCGTGGTCAGACTGTGATTCAGTACACTTCATGTAGGATATGGAGGCCCATTCCGGGCGGCTGCTCACTAAAATAAACTTCTAAATTGTAACTAAAAAGCTCACAATTTTGATGTTTTGAGAGGAATTATTAGCCTGATATTCAAACGGCATCGTCAATTCATAATCTCATTCAGAAATTCACAACTGAGTGGACGTGGCTTCGACGGTCGGGAGCCATGCTAGGCTTAGGGGTCGGAACATTTTCCATGTTTAAACTATATGCCATGTTCAGGTACCCCCCCAAACATTGCCTCAAGTACCATAAAGGCTGAATGTCTACACCACTGCACCGTGCGGGCTTCAAGGTGTTTGTGCTTGATGTAGACTGAAACTTGGACTTTTTGGCTGAGGCATACAACCGCAAGGCATGTGTTTCTAGTTTTTGCCATCCTTGATTCTGAGCTTTCCTTTGTAGCAGGTTCGGGTGTGGTGGCAACATCCACCGCCGCTGCATTAAGCAGTGGGTGGACCACCAGGGGCTCATAGGCCAGGGCCTTATGGTGGACTGCCCGGTCTGCAGGCACGACTTCGGTCCTCTGGCGCTCCTGCTGGAGGAGGTGCGGAACGCCAGAGGGAGGGTCGCCCCTCAGCTGCCCCCCGGCCCCACAGCAGTGGCTCTTCCTGCACACGGTAGGCTATGCGGTCTTCCTCCCTGCACACGGTAGGCTATGCTGTCTTCCACAACTTTTTAATAGTGTCTCACAAAATCCAATTACTTTTCCAAGCCTTGTGCATTCATACAGTGACTGCAAAGGGTTTCCAGAAGCTGCTTCTTTTGACTGGATCAGTAATGATGCAACTCTCTTTTTGTAGGTGCTGCGGGGGGAGGAGAAGCTGCAGCCACTGCCTGGAGAGACCGTCTCAGGCCTGGGGACCATCCCACCTTTACCAGGCATGCGGGGGGAGGAGAAGCTGCAGCCACTGCCTGGAGAGACCGTCTCAGGCCTGGGGACCATACCACCTTTACCAGGCAGTGACTGCACTACTTTTAATACTTGTGTCTTTTTTAACTGTTTAATTTTTGTTTTAATAAAAGGTGTATTCTTTGAACAACGTAAAGCTTCTGAACTGGTATTTGTAGTGCACAAAAAGGAAAGATGTAAACACTTTACTGTCATTATAGAGGTAAACGCAAGAGTTGCCCATTTCTGGTAAAGGAAATCCCCTAATCAATGGCTAGCGATAAAAGAGGAGCACAATACGAATGCGTTCAGTGAGACTTACTTGAAGAGGCTCAATGGTAGGCTTATTTGGTCAGCACAAACTCAATATACCACTCCTTACAGTTAGACTATAGCTGCTCAATAGCAATGTACTTTTCGTCTGAGTGACTATGTCCTCGGATGTGTCTTCTACATACTTTGCTTTGGATTCTTTCAGTCTTGTCTTTGTTGTACACGTTGACCATCGATCAAAAAAATCAATATTTCACTTGGGTAGAATACTTTTAAATTTGGTTGACCTCCCAAAATGGCCACTCTGTCTCACATGTGGTCAGCACCAGTGCATGGTGGCACAGTGGTAGCTCAAGTCACCTCACAGCAAGAAGGTCCTGGGTTCGATTCCCACCTGGGAGGGTGTGTCCCCCCCCCCTTGTGCCTCTTGTCAAAATGGCCTTTCTGTGTGGATTTTGCTTGTTCTCCCTGTGTTCCCCTGGAGTTTCCTCAATATGACACCCCCATCCCCCCCAAAAAAACATGCAAGATGGCCACCTGACCAGCGACGATGACACAAGATGGATGCCGTGCTAAAAGCTGCCCCTTTGAGGAAAGGACATGCCTTATCTGGGTTAAACAGTATTTCACCAGCCTCTGTGTGGCTGCAATGCATGTGTGGGTTTCTGCGTAACAGACAGGTTTGTCCATCCAGTTGTCTTTCATTTGAAAGTTTCTTCATATCACTGCAAGGCAAAAAATATAATTCATTCTGTGCTTAAGACACATTTCTTAGTGAACTTTCCTAAGATTAAAAGTAAAAGCAATACATATTTCTGACTATAAACACATGAGCAGTGATATCATTTTGACTGGGGTGGCTGAGCAAGGATGTCTGAACCTGATGTCTGTTTATTCTGACATCCTATCCTCTTATAGAATGAAGGAAACTGTCCTGTCTGAACCAATTTACCCCCCCCCCCCCCACCGCCATTTCCCCACATTTAGAAGCTCTTTATAAACATTTTTCTGCATGAAGTTAGGAGCTCTTGAGTTCCTTGGTGCACTGTGGCCTTCGGGGGGGGGGGGGGGGTGTTTGCAGAGGGAGGGTGTGAACTTAAAACACCCCGCTAATTTTCAACCAGCTTTGTATGATTAGAACATCAGTATATCAAAACTAAACAGTTTTGAAGTCATTCATTTGGTTTGACACAGACACAAGCCGAGAGCGATGTGTGTGTGTGTGTCACATATTTGGAGACCTGTGTTCCAGACCAGGCGGGTGTAACTCCCAGGGGTCATCCACTATTTTCTGGAGCCATATATTTGCATAATCTTGTGTGATAACTTGTTTTGATAGCCAGTCTCTTGGATAATATCAGAATGTTTTTTGGTGCGTGTGTGTATTTGTGTAAATTATTTTATTTATATATTCACTGTACTTATTGTGTTAGTTTTGCTACTCTCCTACTTTTTTTTTTTGAGTAGATATAGGTGTGAATGTATGGGGCAGACATTCTACTATTTAGCCTAGTTGTAGAGCTCTTGATACAAGGACGGACATGCTATGACTGCAGTGGAGATTTTTTTATTTTTTATTTTATTTACCGTTTTCAATTTTACAATAGTGAATAGACATACAATGTGAAAACAAACTAACACAACACAACCTCAAGTGTCACCTAGACAAAAAAGAAACAACAACCAAAACAACAAAACACAGCTGGCTGCCAGGCTGTCAATGTTATCCCAGTGGTAACATGTTTAAGCATAATAAATAAATAAATCAATCAATCCAATATCACACCCACTCTGACATGTATTTAAACAGGAGACAGTATATGAAAATTAAATGACTATGAAAATTAAATGATATGACAGTGTGCTAAGAAGGGCCCCCAAGTTTCCTGGAATCTGCTCTGTGTATTTGGTTTATAGAGACGTAGCTTTTCTATTTGTATAATGTACAACATCTCATTGAGTCATCGTTTAAAACAGGGTGGAGTGGTAGACTTCCAGGTCAAGAGAATAAGTTTCTTAGCCACCATCATAGCTAGCTGCAGAGCCATCTGTATCTCATGTGGAAGCTCAAAAGTCTCCACGGAACATCCAAATATGGCCACATTGTGGGTGTGGCTGAATGTCTCTAGAATAGGCCTTTGAGAAGCACTCGAAAACTGCAGACCAAAAGGTGTGTAACACTAGCCTGACTCCGCCAGACGGGGGCGGCATTGTTCCACAGTTTGTGAAACAGAATGTGAAGCAAACCCATCCATCTGGCAACGTCAGGTTAGTGTAACACAGGACAAAACCAAAAAAGGTTTACATACACTGCGCGAAATACCCCAGAATCCGGAGTTAGTCATTTTTTGATTCTGCAAGAATCTGGATCATATAATGCGCATATGTGGAGATTTTTTGATATGCTTTATGTCAGGTCAAATACTGAACCATATTTACCCAATATAGTAGACTGTGCCCAGATACACCTAATGTTACATACACAGTAAATAAAATATCCGAATATGCTGTCAAGCCATATATTGAAATATGTGGACTCACTATATGGCTAGAATATGACCATATCTGTAGCATATCATCACTTTTTGTCATTGAAGAATATATGGTGGAATATGGTGTCCAGATATAACACTAAGTGATATTTTGACTTTGATATTTAACTGATATGAATTATATACGGAGTGTATCGGAACTAGAAATTGTTGGGAATGATGTGCACCATGTCCGGGGCAATACTAAGTCAGTATTTATGCTATGGTCAAATACAATGTCCAGATACATAATGTGTTTATATTTCACAATATCCGAATATGACCTCATGCCATATATTGAAATATGTGGACTCATTAAGCAGATATGGGTAGAATACGACCACATCTGTGGCATATCACTGAGCCAAAACCTCATGAATCTGGAGACATTTTATTTATTTATTCTGCACTCATCTGCATAATATCTGGAAGGTATCCGGAGATTTGCTTTATGCCAGGTCAAATACTGAACCATATTTGCCCCATATAGTATACTGTGCCCAGATACACCTAATATTACATACACAGTAAATAAAATATCCGAATATGCCCTTGTGCCATATATTGAAATATGTAGACTCAGTATATGACTAGAATATGACCATATCTGTAGCATATCATCACTCTTTGTCATTTAAGCATATATGATGGAATATGGTGTACAGATATAACACTAAGTGATATTTTGACTTTGATATTTAACTGATATGAATTATATACGGAGCGTATCGGAACTAGAAATTGTTGGGAATGATGTGCACCATGTCCGGGGGAATACTATGTCAGTATTTGTGCTATGCTAAAATACAATTTCCAGGTACATCATGTGTTAGCCTCACAATATCCGAATATGACCTCATGCCATATATTGAAATATGTGGACTCATTAAGCAGATATGGGTAGAATACGACCACATCTGTGGCATATCACTGAGCCAAAACCTCATGAATCCAGAGACATTTTATTTATTTATTCTGCACTCATCTGGATAATATCTGGAAGGTATCCGGAGATTCGCTTTATGCCAGGTCAAATACTGAACCATATTTGCCCCATATAGTATACTGTGCCCAGATACACCTAATGTTACATACACAGTAAATAAAATATCCGAATATGCCCTTGTGCCATATATTGAAATATGTGGACTCAGTATATGGCTAGAATATGACCATATCTGTAGCATATCATCACTCTTTGTCATTTAAGCATATATGATGGAATATGGTGTACAGATATAACACTAAGTGATATTTTGACTTTGATATTTAACTGATATGAATTATATACGGAGCGTATCGGAACTAGAAATTGTTGGGAATGATGTGCACCATGTCCGGGGGAATACTATGTCAGTATTTGTGCTATGCTAAAATACAATTTCCTAGGGTTAAAAAAAAACCTAAGTACTTTTCCCATACAAAAAAAAAAAAAAAATCTCTTAGCCGTTTCACCAAACGACTCCAATTGGCCTAATTCATGCTCATATGACACCCCCCCAACAACCCATATGCAAAACAGCCCAGATACATAATGTGTTTATATTTCACAATATCCGAATATGACCTCATGCCATATATTGAAATATGTGGACTCATTAAGCAGATATGGGTAGAATACGACCACATCTGTGGCATATCACTGAGCCAAAACCTCATGAATCTGGAGACATTTTATTTATTTATTCTGCACTCATCTGCATAATATCTGGAAGGTATCCGGAGATTTGCTTTATGCCAGGTCAAATACTGAACCATATTTGCCCCATATAGTATACTGTGCCCAGATACACCTAATATTACATACACAGTAAATAAAATATCCGAATATGCCCTTGTGCCATATATTGAAATATGTAGACTCAGTATATGACTAGAATATGACCATATCTGTAGCATATCATCACTCTTTGTCATTTAAGCATATATGATGGAATATGGTGTACAGATATAACACTAAGTGATATTTTGACTTTGATATTTAACTGATATGAATTATATACGAAGCGTATCGGAACTAGAAATTGTTGGGAATGATGTGCACCATGTCCGGGGGAATACTATGTCAGTATTTGTGCTATGCTAAAATACAATTTCCAGGTACATCATGTGTTAGCCTCACAATATCCGAATATGACCTCATGCCATATATTGAAATATGTGGACTCATTAAGCAGATATGGGTAGAATACGACCACATCTGTGGCATATCACTGAGCCAAAACCTCATGAATCCAGAGACATTTTATTTATTTATTCTGCACTCATCTGGATAATATCTGGAAGGTATCCGGAGATTCGCTTTATGCCAGGTCAAATACTGAACCATATTTGCCCCATATAGTATACTGTGCCCAGATACACCTAATGTTACATACACAGTAAATAAAATATCCGAATATGCCCTTGTGCCATATATTGAAATATGTGGACTCAGTATATGGCTAGAATATGACCATATCTGTAGCATATCATCACTCTTTGTCATTTAAGCATATATGATGGAATATGGTGTACAGATATAACACTAAGTGATATTTTGACTTTGATATTTAACTGATATGAATTATATACGGAGCGTATCGGAACTAGAAATTGTTGGGAATGATGTGCACCATGTCCGGGGGAATACTATGTCAGTATTTGTGCTATGCTAAAATACAATTTCCTAGGGTTAAAAAAAAACCTAAGTACTTTTCCCATACAAAAAAAAAAAAAAAATCTCTTAGCCGTTTCACCAAACGACTCCAATTGGCCTAATTCATGCTCATATGACACCCCCCCAACAACCCATATGCAAAACAGCCTAGGGTTGGCCAAAATGCCATGTTCAAAGCCTATTTACACCCACTTCCGGTCACTTCCGGCGGAAGCCCCGCCCATATTCGGGACCAGCGCATAAAACTACATAAGAGTACATGTCTAACTTCCTAACCCTAGTTCCAACTTAGCCCTTCAACATGGGTGAACGGTACACAAGCGGCAGAACCTAGTGCAAATTTCAGCTAGGGTTGTCAATTAACTCCCCTGGACCACCTGGAGCTATAATTTCAATTGGAGCATGTAGCCCTCCTATAGGAGAGTAGACCCTGAGAAAAGGTTAGCCGAAGTCCCCTCCCCCTAGGCAGGGGGGAGGTCCAATCGTTTAAAAATGTTGAAACTAGGGGTGCGTTTAACTCCTAAAGTAAATGGACTAGAAGGCTGTCCTTTCTTGGGGGAACTCCTCTCACACCCCTCTTCCCGCCCACAAAAAATGGGAGGTCAAAACGCCCCCTAAAAACCGGAAGTCGCGTTTGGGCCATTTCCCTTGCTTTTTGGCCAAAATGAAGTCGTTTTTCGGGCTCCTCGCCAAAAATGGAGTCCTTAGAGTACCTACATGGCTATAAAAAAAAAAAAAAAAAATACAAAAAAAAAAAAAAAAAAAATCAAACCTGAATAACTCCTAGGGGAAGTAATTTCAAGGCCTAATTTTTTTTTGTGGGAACTCCTCTCACACTCCTCTTTCAGCCCACAAAAAATGGGAGGTCAAAACGGAAGTTTTTTTCTTTACCAAAAAAAAAAAAAAAGTGTCGTATCTTTATATTCACTAAAATTCAGTAATTGAAGCTACAACCAAAATGACGGTTTGAGCATGTACTAGGGGTTCTCAACATACACTGTAGCCAAAATTACGGCTCCAGGTTGAGTGGAACTGTGTCCCTGGCCCAAAAAGAGATGTACATTTTGCTGGATTTCGTAATTTCGTGCGTTTTCTGATTTTTTTCAACTCTGCGGGACCACAGCTCGCTCAGCGTAGCTCCGATTAGCCTACCCTTTGCTGAGAGTAGGCTTTAGACTGTCTCCTACGTGTCCAGCAACTTTGAAAGGGCTAGCTTCAATTACTGATACAACAGAAGAACAACAAAAAGTGAACTATTGTATATTGTAAACATATGAATATTCTAAATAGACATCTGTCTGTCTTTCTGTCTGCCTGTCTTGTCTGCCAGTCTGTCTAAACATCTGAACATCAATTAACTATTCTGTATGGACAGAGGACAGCCAGACCTGTTCATCTGAGACATCTGTGTGTGCACATTCTTATTTTCCACCTGGTGCTGGAGAGCTGAGCCTGGCTGAGCTCTTTAAACTCTGCCAGGGTGACTATCCCCAGCAGGGCCATGCAGGCTCTCTCTCAGCTGTCTGTCACCAGGGGAAGGAGGGGGACCAAGGTACGTTTTACCGGTTTGAATGTTGACCTCTTCTGGGCTTGCACCTGCCAAAGGTTTGTGAAAAAAAAAATCTGATCGTAAGTAGGCTACAGTATCCCTCTCTCACTGTCTGTCTGTCGTTCAGACTGACTGCCTGTCTACCTGACTGTCTACCTGACCTACCGTCTGTCTGTCTGTCTGTCTCACTGTCTGCCTGTCTACCTGACTGTCTGTCAGTGTCTGAACTGACTGTGTGTTTCACTGTCTGTCTACCTGACTGACTGATGTCTGTCTGTCACTGACTGACTGACTCTCTGTCAGACTGACTGTCTACCTGACTGACTGACCGACTGTCTGTCTGTCTCACTGTCTGCCTGACTGTCTCACTGTCTGTCTGTCTTTCAGACTGACTGCCTGTCTACCTGACTGTCTACCTGACCTACCGTCTGTCTGTCTGTCTGTCTTTCTGTCTGTCTCACTGTCTGCCTGTCTACCTGACTGTCTGCCAGTGTCTGAACTGACTGTGTGTTTCACTGTCTGTCTACCTGACTGACTGACTGACTGATGTCTGTCTGTCACTGACTGACTGACTCTCTGTCAGACTGACTGTCTACCTGACTGACTGACTGACCGACTGTCTGTCTGTCTCACTGTCTGCCTGACTGTCTCACTGTCTGTCTGTCTTTCAGACTGACTGCCTGTCTACCTGACTGTCTACCTGACCTACCGTCTGTCTGTCTGTCTGTCTGTCTGTCTCACTGTCTGCCTGTCTACCTGACTGTCTGCCAGTGTCTGAACTGACTGTGTGTTTCACTGTCTGTCTACCTGACTGACTGACTGACTGACTGACTGATGTCTGTCTGTCACTGACTGACTGACTCTCTGTCAGACTGACTGTCTACCTGACTGACTGACCGACTGTCTGTCTGTCTCACTGTCTGCCTGACTGTCTCACTGTCTGTCTGTCTTTCAGACTGACTGCCTGTCTACCTGACTGTCTACCTGACCTACCGTCTGTCTGTCTGTCTGTCTGTCTGTCTCACTGTCTGCCTGTCTACCTGACTGTCTGCCAGTGTCTGAACTGACTGTGTGTTTCACATGTACACTGAAAAAACGGGAACTTGCCTCTCACGGATATACTAAACTCGATCTCATGTGTTCAATGTGATTAATTAATGTTTGAGCTTGGAACATGATTGTACTCCTTCAAGGTAAGGTTAAGGACCAAGGTACGTTTCACCAGTTTGATATTTCGTTTATACTGACAAAGGGAAAAACCAGAAAACGCTCGTAGCCTACCATTTTACTATTAAAGCAGTTTTTGCAAAATATTGCTATTTATTGTTACAGTGTGCTGTTTGAATGTTGACCTCTTCTCGGCTTGCACCTGCCAAAGGTTTGTGATTGTGCGCGACTAAAAAAAATCTGATCGTAAGTAGGCTACAGTATCCCTGTCTCACTGTCTGTCTGTCTTTCAGACTGACTGCCTGTCTACCTGACTGTCTACCTGACCTACCGTCTGTCTGTCTGTCTGTCTGTCTCACTGTCTGCCTGTCTACCTGACTGTCTGTCAGTGTCTGAACTGACTGTGTGTTTCACTGTCTGTCTACCTGACTGACTGATGTCTGTCTGTCACTGACTGACTGACTGACTCTCTGTCAGACTGACTGTCTACCTGACTGACTGACCGACCGTCTGTCTGTCTCACTGTCTGCCTGACTGTCTCACTGTCTGTCTGTCTTTCAGACTGACTGCCTGTCTACCTGACTGTCTACCTGACCTACCGTCTGTCTGTCTCACTGTCTGCCTGTCTACCTGACTGTCTGTCAGTGTCTGAACTGACTGTGTGTTTCACTGTCTGTCTACCTGACTGACTGACTGATGTCTGTCTGTCACTGACTGACTGACTCTCTGTCAGACTGACTGTCTACCTGACTGACTGGCCGACCGTCTGTCTGTCTCACTGTCTGCCTGACTGTCTCACTGTCTGTCTGTCTTTCAGACTGACTGCCTGTCTACCTGACTGTCTACCTGACCTACCGTCTGTCTGTCTGTCTGTCTCATGTGCCTTATCTGTCAATATTTGCATGTCCATGATGGACCAGTCAAGCCGCCTATTTGCCCGAGTGATCATCAGGGCGGCTTTAGCGGAGAATGCTTTATGATATTGGTAAAATAGTTTACCGTGGCTAGAGTAGAGGTCCCCTATTAGCGCTAGATATTTGTCTAGCTCATGGCGGCGCTCTGGGTACACTTCGCAGATCACATCACGGTAGACGCCAAACGTGTTCAGGAAGTCACATAGGGAAAGGTCTTTGGGCAGGCGGGGGTCGGACGACTTTAAATAAACAGGGCCCTCTGGGTCACCCGTGGCCTTCCTTTTACACTGGGGAGATGGCAGGAGTATGCTAACTAAGTTAATGTCTCTGCCCTTTAAAATGTTGGACCTTAGCCTGGGCGAAATATTGGCACAGGGAGAAACAAAAGACATACCGAATGGGATGGCAGGCATGGCGGACGCCAGAGTGTTCATCTGGGCGGGTTGGGTGGTGGTGAGGAGCACGTCGGCTTGCTGCATGGGCGGGGGTAGGATCGGCTGCTGCGCCAGCTGGGCTGCTGCGAACGTGGGGGGGAATGGGGGGGGGGGGGGTTCCAGGGCGCTCAGACGGGCTTCTACTGATCTGCTCGCATCTAGCAGGGACAGCAGGATGGCTCTTGACGACCCCTGTCGGCTCGGCGGAGCTACGAATGGGGCCGCTTCTGCTTCCGGGGCGGCGGCCTGGAGGTCAGTGCGACCAGGAAGGACGAGGCGTCTCGCGGCGGCCCCGCGGCCTGCGTTTCCCCGGCGGCTCCCAGCTCTCGGGGCGGCTGCCTCTACTGGTCTTCGCCCGCGGCCTCTCGCGCGTCCGCGCCGAGCGGCCTCTCCTTCCGGCACGCTCGCACGCGTTCTTGGGCGTCCACGGGCCGTCGCAGTGGCGCGCCCCGTGCCATGGGAACGCGCGCTGGGCCTTCTCGTCGGGGCTATGCTAGCAGCCTGTGGTCCAGCCGCTTCGCCAGCGTCTTCATCAGAAGCCTCGGAAAGCAGGTACGCTCCGTGGCCGGTCCGGAACAGGGAAGCGATGTCTAAGCTGTCGTCGCTATCCATGGACAGCTCTGACTCGGAACTCGACATACCGGAATGGAGTGGGGAGCGTTGAAATCTGCGGTGAATATCCACGGGTGGAGAAGGCTTGAGGATGCTGATTCGGTCTGCAGATGTGGAGCAAAACAACGCTTCGGAGGCCTGCTTCAAGGGGGATGGACTGCCGTGAGCTGCTGCTGCTATGATCCGCCAGAGAGAGAGAGGTGACGTAGAACCCTTGCTATATATATGAGGATTAACTGACGTCATATTTGACGTCATAGCAGACGTCATACTAGGACTTTTGACTGACCACGTTATGCTAGAACTTGACTGTCATCAGGGGATGATCGGATTATGCGTGAGTGGCCTTCTGCTTGAAATATGGTCTGGAGACCTCACCAGTACTATATACCTGTATGTCATGTAGGTCATGCTGTATGTCATGTATGTATTGTATTAGGGCCCTATGCGATAAATGTCATGATGTCATGTATGTTGTGTATGTCATAAATGCCTGAGTAAGTCTTTGTTCACACCATAGGCAGAACTGAAGCTTGAGGCAGGCTCAAGCTGATCTGACGCCTAACCGGTCACGCCAGGAGTCTCTTCAGCGCCTCACTCGGCATGCCTTGAACCCACCCACAACTTCCATTCAATTCATGCCTTGCAGTTTCAAGCTTCACACGTCACGCTTGGAAAATAGAACAGAAGCTGAATCTCTCTGTTCAGCGGGGCATTGGCATGGCACAGCGTGGCTTCAGCGTGGCGTGCAGCTGGTGTGAACAGACTTGCCTGTTTACAAGGACTCTGAAATGAAACTGTGTGGCTTTGACGTGGGATTGGCATGGGATTGGCGTATGGTGTGAACATGCACTCAGGGGTGCAGGAAATCACATTAAATGATAGATTATTGAGCAGGAGAGTGCAGAGCAGGGCTCTGTTAGCTTTTGTAAGGATAGAGTTTTTTTTGTAGGTTATGAAGTAGTTATAGGTATGTTCAACTCAATTACTTTTTAAGTAACTATTAACTGTAACATTACTAATTTTCAATAACTTGATGATAATTGTATGATTACATCATGTAGCTACAACTTGTCACCAGTCAATTGTTTTAATTATGTGACACAAATTTAATGGAATAGTTTATTTTGTGAGCTTTGCTTTTAGTAGCACTTTATTGTAATGCAGCCTTTTTTTTTTTTTTTAAGATATTTTTATTGGCGAATTTTCAATTATCATACTTAACAAAACAATACAAACAGAAAAAACAGACAGAGAAAACAAAACAACAACAACAAAGAAAACAGAGGGTATCCCCCCCTCCCCCCTCCCCCCTCCCGGTATGGTATACATTTCGCTCTCTTTTTAATATAAAATAAAAGTAAAGTCAACTACAGGAGGTAATATTCAATCAAATCAAAACCAATAAACAAATTAGGTATGTGGAGTAGACATAATGAAGGTGATCTTAGCTATCCAAGAGGGTGTAATGAAGGTAATGAGGCCAGAAAGGAGCCCCATATTTTTTTATAAGTTGCCGGCTTCCTTCTCACACTGTACAGAATCTTCTCAGGAGTACTATATGATGTTAATTCGTTCAACCAATGTCTCTGAGAGGGAGACAGTTCAGATTTCCAATTTAGCAATATACACTTTTTGCCAGCTGTACCTGCGAGTAATATGAAGTATTTCTTATTGATGCTCATCTCCAGAGATCGAGTGTCTCCCAAAATCCAGATCCTAGGGTCATAAGGAACCTGGACTTCTAACACATCTGAAGTTGTTTCAATGATAAATTTCCAAAAATCTTCTAAATGAGAGCAATTCCAAAGCATATGGAGTAAATCCCCCTCACATGTTCTACATCGTTGGCAGTTGGGAGAGGAATTATGGTAAATTTTGTGGAGTCTGTGTGGAGTGTAATAGGTTCTGTTAAATATATTAAACTGTAACTGTCTGTGTTTAGTTGAGATTAAAACAGTCTGAGACATTTCAAGGAGGGCATGCCAGTCAATTTCATCATACGTGCATTCAAGATCGGATTCCCATTTCCTTTTATTATCATTCCTATTATAGATTGGCAAGTCGGTGTTTAGAATAGTATAGATAGAGGATGTCAGACCCCTAGTAGTGTGCAAGGCAACGCTAAGCAAATGGTTCTCAAGAGGGGATACTGATGGAATTTGTGGGAAATCTGCGTAGCTATTACGGACCCAGTCTCTAATCTGAAAGTACTTAAATAAATTATGATTTGGCAAATTAAACTTTTCACTTAACTGCTGAAAGTTGGCGAAGTTATCTTGATTGTATAAGTCTCCGACTGTTTTAATGCCTTTGTTGACCCAGTTCTTTAAATTCCCATCTGCGACTGGGGGAGGAATACTGGGGTTGTCCCATAGGGGAGTGTTACGAAGCAATAAAGTATTTAGACCAATGACAGTGTGAGCTTCCTGCCATACAGCAAAGGAATTTAAAATAATGGGGTTCCTGGTAATGACTAAAAGTGATTTCTTGGAGGGTAAGAAAGGAAGAACCTTTAAAGGTACATTTTTTAAATGGTGTTGTTCAATAGGAAGCCATCTAGCCTCATTATCCTCGGAGTGTAACCAACACCATGTTGCGCGGAATTGAGCTGCGAGGTAATATAACCTAAAATTGGGAAGGCGTAATCCCCCTTTGGAGTATGGGGCCTGAAGGGTTGAGAGTTTAACTCTAGGGACTTTGCCCTTCCACAGAAAACTAGATATAGATTTATTCAGATCTTTAAACAAACTTTTGGGGATTTTAAATGGGACACATTGGAACAAATATAGAAATTTTGGCAGGATATTCATTTTAATTGAATTCACTCTCCCTATCAGAGACAATGGCAGATCCCTCCACCTCTGTAAGTCTAGTTTGACCCGGTCCAATAACTTGATGTGATTGTCTTTAAAGGTTTTGGGAATAGATCTCCTAATTTCTACGCCCAAATACTTGAATCCGCTCGGGCACCATTTTAGAGGTCTGACTAAATTCTTGATATTATTGTCTTGTATGTTAAAAGGCATAACTTCACTTTTTGAGAGATTTAGTTTATATCCAGAGGCAGCACTGTAGTTTTGAAAGCATTCTAAAAGGCTGGGAAGAGAATTTGAAGGATCGGACAAGAAAACTAAAAGGTCATCAGCGTAAAGGGATAATTTATGTTCATTTAAACCGAAATTAACGCCCGTGATGGATGGGTTAGAGCGAATGGAAATGGCTAGCGGTTCGACAGCTATTAAAAACAGCAATGGTGCGCTAGGGCAACCTTGACGGACCCCTCTGGACAGCGGGAAGGCACCCGACAGGATCCCATTAGTTAGAATTTGAGATTTTGGGGCATTAAAGAATGTTTCAATGTAATTGATAAATGTGTTTCCAAAATTCATTGCTTCAAGAGTTTGCAAAAGAAAGCTAGGTTCGATCCTGTCGAATGCCTTCTCAGCGTCCATCGACATAATTAGCATCGGGTCATCTTGCGCTTGAGCCCATTCCATTATGTGAAAGAGTCTACGCACGTTGTCCGACCCATATCGGTTTCTAACAAAACCCGTCTGGTCGGGATGAATAATTTTGGGGATAATAGTGTCCAGTCTCAATGCAATTAATTTTGATAAGATTTTGTAATCAGAGTTCAAAAGGCTGAGAGGCCGATAAGAACTACACTTTTGACGATCCTTGTCTGGTTTTGGCAGTAATATTATTGTTGCCAATTCAAGAGAGCTAGGGAGAGTTTTATTAGTCAAAGCTTCCTTAAACATGTTAGTTAAAGGGGTTAAGAGCTTACCAGAGAACGCTTTAAAGTATTCGACTGGAAAGCCATCAGGGCCCGGAGCTTTGTTGTTCTGTAGGGACATCATGGCGTTACGGACCTCTTCTTCTGATAATTCAGCGTCGAGACGATCTTTGTCCTCAGGGTCTAATTTAGGAAGGGTTATTGAATTCAAGAAACGTGTTGCTTCACTGTTATTAGCATTGTGGTCTGTCTTATATAGTGTTTCATAAAATGTCTTAAATTCCCGGTTAATGTCCTGAGAATTATAGAGGGACCTGCCATCATCCGCAACAATCGAGTGAATAAGCTATCATTCTCTTCTTTTTTAATTTGCCATGCTAAAAGTTTACTAGTTTTATTTCCGAATTCATAGTAGTGATAACTGGTCCTGGCCATGGCTGCCTCGGCTTTGTTTGTACATAAATTATTATATTGAATCCGCTTAGACGTCAATGTGTTTAGTACTACCTCACTATTAGTATGAGCGTGTTCACGTTCAAGGTTTCTAATCTCCTCCTCTAGCGATAAAAGGATTTTCCTTTTTTCTCTTATCTTATGTGAGCTATATGAGAGGATATGCCCTCTCATGAATGCTTTCAAGGCCTCCCAAATATTAGCGTGAGAGGAGGAGTTTAAGTTGGCTTCCAAGAATATATTAATATGGCCATTCATAAAAGTGATAAACTCAGGGTCCTTAAGCATAAATGCTTTGAATCTCCAGCTATGAGATGGTGGTTGTGTGGTATCCATCTTCCAAGTCATCTTTAGAGGATTGTGGTCAGATAGTAAGGCCGCTAAATAGGAACAATCAGTAACCCTTGAGATCATATTAAGAGGAGCTAGTATCATATCAATTCTAGAGTAGGAACCATGGACGCTTGAATAGAAGGAGAAGTCCTTTACATTTGGATTGAGTTGACGCCATATATCACATAAGCCCAAGTCCCTCAGGCCCTGGGCCAGGACCGCCGCTGCCCTAGAGCGGTTAAAGGATCTCGGGGTGGAACGGTCCAGTGCAGGGTTTAAGACCAGATTGAAGTCACCAGCAATCAAACATTGGCCCTCAGCAGACGCAAGTTTCAATACTAAATCAGTAAAGAAAGTAGGATCATCGTGATTGGGGCCATATACATTAACCAGAGTGACCTTGTTCATGTTCAATTCACAATTAACTAAAATGAACCTGCCATTATTGTCTTTCTCTGTTGAAAGAAGTTTAAACCGCAAATTTTTATTTACAAGAATAGCTACTCCTCTTGCTTTTGTATTAAACGACGAATAGTAGACATGTCCAACCCAGTCCCGTTTTAGCTTTACATGTTCAATGTCAGAAAGATGAGTTTCCTGAATAAATGAGATGTCAGTGGACTGTCTCTTTAAGTATGTAATAATTTTTTTCCTCTTGATTGGAGAGTTGATCCCCCTTACATTCAAAGAAATTATTTTGAGTTGACTAGTCATCCCTTAAGGAAAGCAATAAGTGATTGTTACCCTGGAGCAAAAAGGTTGAGCGAGAGCTATAAGATTGAAAATGAATGAAAAACAAAACCATACCATACCCTCACATGAGACCCACCCAAGAACAAGCCCTAAACTAAACATTCCCTTTGGGTAGGCTACTCTCTCCAAGTAGACTGGGGTTCTCAACAGTCAAAAATAGGAGTAATGAGTGACAAACCACATTACTTAAAGGTTATAAATTCTGAGATCTCGAAACGAAGTAATCAAGGCCTTGAAGCAAGTGCCTAATAGAAGAAACAAAACTAAAACGTTGTAGAATACTGTATACAAATTATTAATAAAGTGAACACTGTGAAGCAGAAATATTGTCTCGAGACAATATTATGGGTGTGCTTGATCATCCAAACCAAAAATTAACCTGCCTAGATGTAAAATGGTTGTGTAAGGAAAAATAAATATATATAAACATATATACATATATATATATAAATGTATATTATACACACACATTACATACATCATATAAACATAAATAAAATAAAAGCTAAACCATGACCTCTGAAGTTAAATTCACTGCAGTTGTTACCTAGAGCAGGTATCAGGCTTAAGTCAACCATATAGGCTAAAATTGCGAAGAGAAAAAGAAAAAATAATAATTGGGAAAAACAAAAACAAAAATGAAGTTGTGTCTATGCATTAGTATCTATAGGCTACATTCTTTCCCCCTTTTTTTTTTCCCCTTTTTTTTTTTTTGAGTGCATGTGTGTGGAGATGAAGAATATTTGTGGGAGTGTGTATATGTGAGCACAAGGTGTAATATTGTTACTGTAGACTATAATGATCTGTGGATTCAATTGCAGAGATACTAGGACTGGGTACCCAAAATAGCAGAAAATTATGTTCAGCAACAGATTAGTTATGATTATGAGTAATCTGAAGCCTCAGCTTCGAGATATCGATTAACAGCCCAATAGGCTTTCATTCCCAGTCAGTTTGAATAATGCAGAATGCGACCAACAACAACGATATTGTGAAATTATAATAAAAAATAGATGATAATAATAGTGATAAAAATAAAAATAGAATAAGAATATGCTAGCCTGTCATGACAGTAGCTTGGCGTGGTGACGTGGTGACGTGAAACCTGAATTATGCCTGTCAGATAAGTAATGTATGAAACGATAGTAACGCTGTGGCAGAGAGGATCAAATGATATTAACACACCGAGCCTGCACTCCATCCCGACGGTGACATCACCACAGACAATTGGAAACAACCCA
Organism: Poromitra crassiceps; assembly: GCF_964638095.1. Classification (NCBI taxonomy): domain Eukaryota; kingdom Metazoa; phylum Chordata; class Actinopteri; order Beryciformes; family Melamphaidae; genus Poromitra; species Poromitra crassiceps. The sequence continues at coordinate 85,687 of NW_028152185.1, forward strand.
TTGCTCACTTCTACAGCATATTAAAATGAAAATCTCGACCTGGACAATAGCAGGGTGTTTAACCAAGGGAGCGAGGGAGCAGTGTGCTTATTATATTATTTATGTTGGATCAGAGCCAGTAATCGTACCCCCCCCCCCCTCCCCCCAACACACGCTTATCAGGTGGAGTTATGAAACTTACGCGTGTGTTCAAACAACATCACAGCACTCCAGCCGGCAACAAAGGTGATTCAGGCAACAGTTTTCAAGAAGTCCACCGCGGCGTCTGGTGTAGCGAACCACTTGACGTTACCCTGGTGCGCGATCCGAAGTTTAGCTGGATGGTGGAGGGAGTATTCGATGCCCTTCTCCCGGAGGCTTTTCTTGACGTCCTTGAAAGCGTCTTTGAGTCGTTGCAAGCTCGGGCTGCAGTCGGCGAATATGTAAATCTGGCGGTTCTCGAAGTGAAGCTGTCCTTTTTGCCTAGCGAGGCGCATAATCTTCTCCTTATTCTGGAAGTTGAGGAGCTTGGCGATCATGGGTCTTGGTCTCCGTGGGTCAGCGTCGGGTCCGGGAGGCCTGCCCAGGCGGTGGGCCCTCTCACAGGTGATGGGAGTAGGGAAGTTTTCACCCCCGAGAATTTCTGGTATGATCCGCTCCAAAAATCCAGTTGTGTCGCGGCCCTCAGCTTTCTCTGGGATATTTAATATCCGAATGTTATTACGTCTGCTCCTGTTCTCTAAATCGTCCACCTTGTCTTTGAGAGAGAGCACCTCTTTTTCCAGTTTCTCGACGCGTGTGGTGGAGTCTTTAAGATTGTCTTCGTTGGCAGAAATCCGCGTCTCCATTTCCTCGACTTGGTCAGCTAGTGTTGAAAGTTTAGCTTCAATTTTTGTTAAGGAGGACTGAATTGTGGTTGTTTTAGAGTCAATTTGCGTTGATATTTCCTCTTTGCTTTCCCGTATGGCCTCCATGACAGCCTCGAGAGACGCCATGTTTGTAACTTCACCTCGCTTGTTTGCTGGTAGGCTGTTAACCGACACGTTATCCTTCGTACTTCTGAGGTTATACTGTGCCATGCACCGACAGAAAATAAAATAATATTAGCTTTAAGAGATTAATGGATGTGGTTTTTGCAAGAAAATGGCAAAATAAAGGCAACTGTTGAGATATACCCACGGAGCTCAAGCCTGCATGTCCGTCCTCGTCGGCTGCAAACCGGAACCCCCCGTAATGCAGCCTTTTTAAACCTGAAAAAGACAAAATGATGTGTACTCATATCACAATATCAATATAATCTTGATCTGACCTGTTAGCTGTGAAAATAGTATATTTTTATTTTATTTTTTTACCTGGGTGAATTTACATACATTTGAGTTCTAACAAGTCAAAAACACATTTATTTATTTGTTTTGGTACAGTCCTCATCTGGTCACGTGAACTAATCAGGATGGCTACAGTTACACAAACTTTTTCTTTTTTTAATACATATTTAATATAATAATATAATATATATATATAATATAATAATAATAATAATATAATAATAATTTACATATTTAATACATATAATACATTTTAATCCCTTTGGAGGAATTGAGCGCGTCAATGTGCGCAACATGATTGGTAGTTTGTTTTCTTTAGATGACGTCTGTAATTGTGATTGGCTGGATTCTGACAAGTTCCGCCCATGAGATCAGAGTCTTGTCACAAAGCCTTTAGATTCTGAAGCGGACAGTCGCTTGGCGCGCATCTAGACATCCAGCAAATATGCCTCACTCATCCCAAGAGAGGCCCGGTAGAGCGACTGCCACTGCCAGGTTATCTCCATTGCGAGGGAGGAAAAGACAACGACAGAGGACTCCTAGATCTCCTACCAGGTCTCCATCGCCGCCCTCAAGCCAGGCTGAGGCTAGCTCAAGCCAGACACCTGCGCGACGGCCCCGAGCCCGAGACCGACCCACACACTCCCGGGAGCGCACAGCACAGCCAGCCGGTCGCCGCGGGTCATCCGAGGAGGCAGAATTGGGCCATGTCACCCTCGGCGATATATGGAGGTATTGCTAATTTCGTACAATACATGTGTTTTTCTGTGTTTGCTTGCGTGTTCACAAGATGTAAGGCTATAGCTGATTGATTCTGCTATGTTGAATGGTAACTGAGGTTGGCTAATGTGAGCTTCAAACTAGCTCCATCTCCCATTGGCCTGTAAATATAACGTTAGCTAACTCGACCCAAACAAAGAGGGGTTTCCATGTCTTGTTGGAGGCTAAAGTTAAGCTGCAGTGTGACCAGTTGCATTAGCTAATTTTGCGGCAAACTTTATGGCGGTCTAATTTAGCGCCAAACTATCGGTTGTGTGTGTGTGTGTGAGAGAGAGAGAGACAGAGAGAGCGCGCGCGCCAATCATCCTATAGTTAGGATGGATTTTCTACTTGCTTGATTTGCTAATGTATTATACTGTAGATGTGCTTCTTCTACCATATAAGGTGAAATGGCATTTGGGCTTGCCTCTTGGTGTCAAGGAGATGCGTTTGATAGCTATAGTTTGTTCCCCTTGCCATAGTGTGAGTGTGTGTGTGTGTGTGTGTGTGTGTGTGTGTGTGTGTGTGTGTCTGCGCGCGTGCGTGCATGTTTGGCTTGATGCGTTCGATAGCTATAGTTTGTTACCCGCCTTCTCCTTGCCATAGCTGTGTGTGTGTATGTGCGCGCGCGTGCGCGGGCGCGTAATAATCAGCACGGAGTAATCAGTGAATTTTTATGTTACTGCAACAGCGATCATAAAGGCAAGATTGATTATACTAAGACAACTATTGGAAAATGAAATTGAGAAGGGAGAGGAGCTTGTAATTTAACTTATTTTCTGTGGCAGTAAACTGAATGAGTATTGTTTGAGAGATGTTGGTTGCATTCCAACTATAGTTGCTATTACATTGTTCAAGATGGGACCATTTTGGAAGTTATACAGTTAGTTCATATTAATACTAGGGATGCACTGATTGCTAAATTCTGGGCCAATACCGATCACCAATTTTTGAAATGAACAATCAGACTGATACCAATATATACCCATACCGATTTATTTGACAGGGAAACAAATAAATCTTCATTATAAACAAATAACTGAACTGTCTTTCAGTCCAACGTTGTAGATTTCAGGGACACAACTGCAAAATGACGACAACTGGGCAGTGTGGAGCGAGGCTCCACGTCCATTTTATGCCTGTGAAACACATGGTTTTATCTACACTTGTAGTAACTAGTTTTCCAATTGTAAATATATTTTTATTTTGCGATTTTTATAACTATGACATGTAATGTGTGTTGTGCTCCCCTTTTAGGGAAATCAGGCTTCTAAATCAAAAAGTAGATGGCATCAATGAAAAGATAGATGACATAATCGAGAAGGTGGGAACTGGCAGCGGCATTGGGGGAAGCAGCACAAAGGTGCCTCTTGAGCTGTCGGTAAGTGTGGCCATTATCAGTGTCTATGATCAATTGATGAATGAATGAAAGCTTTATTTCGGACTTTCAAAAAAAAAGAAATAGTAATATACACAAGTAGTATCAATATTACAAAATATATATATTTATAAGTGAAAAAAAAAGAAAATAAAACGAAAAATTAAATAAAAAAATAAACAATAATAATCAGAATACGTGACAGCAACGAGGTCCGAAAAGGAGTAGGATGAAGTACACTGTACTTATTATACCCCCAGTCCACAGTTCACATTCTTAATCAATTGACTTCCACTTTTATACTATTTACATTCTCAATAAACCATATATTATGTTCATACACACATATATACAAATATATATATATATATATATATATATATATATATATATACATACAAATACATTCATACCTTGCATAATAAATATAATTTATAGTTCTAGTGTATAAATTATTAATTATTAATAATATACCATTAATAGTATGTATACCAATTTGCATATTTACAGAGTAATATTATGTACAATACAATTAACTAATAGTGCATATTATAATATATATACAATATAAATAATCATACCATGCTATTAATCGCTTCACATAACTTGATAATCATATTGTGTCTGAAGTTTTGTTCACATGCAGATGTAAGACACTGAAAGCTGTAACCCTATTTAACCTGGTTCTTGTACAGAAAAAAGTGCAAATGAAAATAGTATAATTATTGTTTAATTTTTTTAAATGTAAAAATACACTTTATAATGAAACTTAAAAAAATAATTGGGCTACACATGAAAGAAGGCTGTCTGTCCACCAATCTTCCTGCCTGCTGCTGAAACACACATCAAGTTATGAATGCAGACTAATTTATTTGTTTCATATAGTGTATTTGCCAGTAGGTTTACCGCTGTGTAATATTGCTAATGATGTATGTATTGTTCTAATTAAATTGGAAGAAGTAATTTAATGTTAAGTATGTTAGGATAGGTTATATACTTCAATTATTCTGCTTATCTGTGCAACTGAATCGTCTGTTACTGTGGAAATTAGCAAGCAGGGTCCAATCAGAGTGTGTAATGTTTAGAAGATGTCATTGTTTGGGGTTCCAAACTAAATTCGGCTTCATTATTACATTTACGTTTCAAATGTATGCCATTTGCAGACCCTGGTCCGTCAAACCCACAGAAGCCTGGGTGAACAGCTTCAGTGGAGAGTCCAGCAAACTGACAAGTATGTTATGGCAAATCCTGTTTTGCATATTTGCCAATATTGGGACAGATTATCACATACATTTGTTATGGCCCACACTCTGTATTTCCTTCACTGTTGTAGTTGAATCTGAGTCCTGGACGCATTTTCAGGACTCATGACTTGACTTGGACTTGAGAACTGATGACTTGGACTTGGACTCGAGCATTCATGCATTTGGACTTGGAAGTTGGAGACGAGGACTCGGACTTGCTAATTAATAAAGACAGTTTTTTGTTTCTCTTTAATATGCCCTAATAATTTGCCATAAGATATGTATAGCTATATTAATATCCTGACATTATTCAATAATTTTCGTGCAAGGGCAGATACATGTGTTCACCTAGATGTGGGTTCAGGCTCATGCTCAGTAACTCCGGACTCAGAGTCGGACTCAAGTAAATCAGGATTACACCAGGTGCTTAACAGAAGCAGAGCTGAAGCTAAAGCCACGTTGAAGCTATGCTCACACTAAACATATCACACAAGAAGCACTCTCTGTTCCTCTGTGCCTCGCTCGGCGCACATTGACCCCCCGCCCACAATTTTCATTGACTTCCTGCCTGGCAGCTTCATGCTTCACGCTTGGAAAATAGAACTGAATCCTGAACGATCGTTTCAGTGTGGCACGCGCGCAGCTGTTTTTTACGGCCTCGCCTGCTAACAAGGACGCCGAAAAGAAACTTGTGGCTTCACCGTTGCTTGAGTGTTGCTTGGTGTGAACGCCCTGTCAGACTCATTTGATAGTCTATTTTGTCCCGTATTATCACTCTCATTTTCTGTTAGCTCATAAGCAATACTTTTTGATAAAACCTTTGAATTGGGATCTAAAAATGTATTTATTGGATTAAATGAATGGTGAGATGATTTGTTACCAATAGTGCCAATGCTTATGCTTCCAGGTTCAGGACAACGCATAACGAGCTGGTGACAAAAGCTGTCATCCAGACAATCACTGACATGGGGCAGGGGCAGTTGTGGAGTATCCAGCTCATGAGAAGTAAGTATTGGGGGGGGGGGGGGGGGGTGTTGGGATAACATTTTGTTAACCCTACTATCTGCTGTATGCAGAGAGAGATACATGCAGATCTTGTACTGGTAAGATCAGTGTAATTGTGTTGATCAGAGCCAAGTTTAAGTTGAAGGAATCCAGACCTTCGAATTCACCCTCCACTGTGTTGAGTTTTTGCTGCTTCTGCTCTGGCATCGTGCCATCAGAAACAACTTGTCCAATGAGTGCTGAGGGGGACTAACAATTATCCAATCAGCATCAATAAACAGTGCAACACTAAGCATGACCAGTAATGCTGTGGTCATGTTTTTGTCAAGTGTGCCGAGGAGTAATAACAACAGTGGCAGCAGCCACCAGACGAGATAGACGCTGCTATCGAAGCTGTTTTAATTTGATCAACAGTACCACTTTGAAATCTGAACAGCACTCTTCTTTGAATGCATTTATTCAAAGGAGAGATGGTGTTTTTTATCTTCTCCTTAATAACCCACCACATGGTGGAGCGGTTACAAATTGAAATCCGTGGAATTAAGTAATTTTTAGTGCAAGGCCACTTTGGCCTTTGATAGATACAAATTTACAATACCTATTTATTGGGGCATCGTGGCCAAAATGTAGGGCACCAAGGCCAAAACCAATGGTTATTTAAATTATTTTTTCAGTCATTTTTCCAGAACAGAAAAAATAGAAATATATACAGATCTGGCACTAAATTTATTTTATAATTTTCTTCTTTATTCCTTCTTTTACTGGTTACTAAATTTATTTGCCTTGCCTAGGCCATGTCTACATTACCTCGTATTTGATGGTTCGGCACTTCGTTTGCACCTATTGTCCACACACTACCTCTATTGTTCTGAGCATCAAGCCGTTTGTCACGATACGATAGTATTGCGATATTGCAATATGCTAGTATTGCGATATATTGAGTATTGCGATATTGCAATATATTATGATTTATTACCTTTTTTCAACTGCAAATTATGTCCCCAAAGGAAAATGGCTTTTTGAAGATCTGTTTTATCTAATTAAATAAAGTTTCCAGTCTGTCCATCTCACTTCAATCATTTGTATTGCAGCAAAATTTGATTATCAAGCAGACAGACTGACCACAGTGTCATAAAAACCTGCCAGAAATGTTGCATACACTTGAGATTTTGTATAATAAAATATCACAATATTTGACATTCGATACAATATATCAAAGACTTGGTCTATGCATTACCCTCACATCTCAAAGACACTACATAGTTTCTGATTAAGTTGACAGAGTGTCGTGTGTCATGATCTTCTTTGTACTATGGATGTTGCTAGTTTATATCCCAGCATACCCCATAAAGATGGCTTGGAAGCCACGCATTATTTTTGGAATCAAAGAACTGAATCACATCCCTCCTCTGAGTTTCTGTTATCTTTAACAAATTAAGTTTTGACTAAGAATTATTTTAAGTTTCAGGATCAATACTACCTTCAACATCGGGACTCAGCTATGGGCTCACCGGTGGCTCCAAATTATGCAAATTCTGTTTATGGGATAATTTGAATTCAATTTTATTTATAATGATAATCCCTATTCTAAGTTTATTAAAGGGATAGTTCTGTTTGTTTGAAGTTGGGTCCTATGAGGTACTCTCATACAGTCAGTGCACTGGGTAAAGCACTCTCGATGCATCCGAGATAGGAGAACTGCACTCCAGCTGCAGCATGCATCCAGAGTGCTGTACCCAGTGCACTGACTGTATGAGAGTACCTCATAGGTACGGCAACTATTTTAGGGCATCCTCGTCCGTCAGAGTATAGGCTATCGTTCCTCAGTCTAAAGCGTTGTCAGTTGTCATGTCTCCTATAGTAAATCATCGAGTGTGCTCTGAAACACCTTCAGTCCTCACACGAAAACGCTGTCATTCCTCCTGCCTCACTTATCACTCAAACTAGCTGTCAGGCATCACTCCTCACGTCTCACACAAAAACGTTATCGATCCTCCTGCAGACTAGCTGTCAGGCATCACTCAAACTAGCTGTCAGTCATCACATGAAAACGCTGTCATTCTTTGTTTTTGGTTGTTCTTCCGTGTGATGGGGAAACCGCAATAATGCCTCTGTGAAATGAGCAACAATTTCTTACAACTTCACTTTCGGTTGAGTGATTTTGCCTTCAAAATAAAAGCCTGTTTTCTTTTATTTACAATAGATTAAAGTAGTAATCCATGAGACCCAACAGATTAATTAATTATGTTGGGTCTCATGGATTACTACTTTAATCTATTGTAAAAAAAACAACACGCTTTTATTTTGAAGGCAAAATCACTCAACCGAAAGTGAAGTTGTAAGAAATTGTTGCTCATTTCACAGAGGCATTCTACACGGAAGAACAACCAAAAACAACGAATGACAGCGTTTTCATGTGATGACTGACAGCTAGTTTGAGTGATGCCTGACAGCTAGTCTGCAGGAGGATCGACAACGTTTTTGTGTGAGACGTGAGGAGTGATGCCTGACAGCTAGTTTGAGTGATAAGTGAGGCAGGAGGAATGACAGCGTTTTCGTGTGAGGACTGAAGGTGTTTCAGAGCACACTCGACGGTTTACTATAGGAGACATGACAACTGACAACGCTTTAGACTGAGGAACGATAGCCTATACTCTGACGGACGAGGATGCCCTAAAATGGTTGCCGTACATAGGACCCAACTTCAAACAAACAGAACTATCCCTTTAAAAGCTATTGGAGATACATAGACAATCTATTTTTTATTTGGAGTGGTAATGCTGAAGAAATAAAACTATTTCATGCTTTTTTTAACTCAAGAAAGGAATCAATTAAGTTTACATTATGTTATGATTTGGAACAGATTTCTTTCTTGGATGTTTTGGATGAAGAAACATGGATCCTCTGTACACATACTGAGGTTTACAGAAAGGAAACCGATATAAATACTTTTTTACAATTCAAAAGTTTTCATTCTCCAGCATTAAAGAGAAGTCTACCATAAGTCAATTATTGAGGATTAAACGTATTTGTGATTCTTTTGAGTTATATGCTAAAAATCTTGGTGTTAATTTTAAGTCGAGGGGATATGGGGATGATTTACTGGAGAACCATCTCAACAGAGTACGACAAGTGCAGCAGTATGATTTACTTAAATCTAATTCCAGAGACACCTCTTCTCAGGGCCTAGCATTTGTGTCCACCTATAGTCCTATAGCCTATCTAAGTCAGTCAAAGAAGTATTGAGTAGATATTGGCACATACTGGAAAGTGACTTTCACATCTAATGCTTTTCAAACTTCACCCAGATACTTTTATAAGAGGTCCTCCAATTTAAGAGATATTTTAGTAAAGTCAGATCTGCCCAAGAGACCCACTCACTTTCTTTGTTTCTCGTTCTATTCCTTCTGGTAATTTTCCTTGCTATAATTGGGACATTGTTATGCCATGCTCAAAGGTAATCATTTCACGCATCCGAGTTCTGGTGTGAACATTAAGGTCAGAGGCAGAATCACATGTAACACTAGATATGTTGTTTACCTGTTGAAATGCCCATGTAATTTATACTATGTAGGCAAAACAAAACGCTAGTTAAAAACCAGAATCTGAACACAAATGCTCTATACGCAATCAGGATGAGAAATCATCAGTTGCGAGACATTTTAATAGTTGAATGCTTGTGAAACTAGCGTTTGCATGGATAAACTTTGGGGGATTTTTGCAACATCATGTTTGAACTCGACGAACGGCAACTTACCTCTGGTCTCCAAATGAAAACAAGTCGTGGTAATCAGAGCCAGCCTTCTTTGTGATAAGATTGTCTGGAACAATCAGACTGATTGCATGTCTTCCTCAAAATGTCCGTAGGCTATTATTAAATTATTATTATTATATTATTAATATTTTATTCCTGACAGGACAGGTGTTTATTATTCATAATTCTCTGAAGTCTTTGTGATAGTAATAGCAGAAGTTGCGAGGGTCTTTGATCTTATATCTCCAAATTACCCGATAGCTTAAGTAAATAAATAAATAACTTTCTCTCTCTCTCCTCGCACGGCGCACACCCGATGTAGACTACAATGTAGGTCTAACAGAACGCATTCTTATAATCATAAAATCTTGGGGAATTATCTTTTCTATTCCGAGAGGCTATTGGCCTATCGGAGTGTCTCCTGGCCAATCCAGGAGGCTTGGCAATACTATTTGGACCGTTTCATTGTGGCTGTGTGAACACAAACGAACCCACGCACAAATGCAACAATTGTATCAATTAAGTACCCAAATTGAACACAAAGCAAGCAACCTAGAGGTGTGAATACACCCTTAATTCTGAAAGTCTAAGTGACAAGTTAAAAACTAAACACTCTACTGTCACCGATAATTTGTCAATTTTGTTTTATTATCTATTTCCAGAAGCCTGCAACATGGCTTATGAAAACCTGAAGAGCCAGGCAAAGCTGCAGGAGGGAACAACCAAGGAGGCCGTTATGCGGAGAAAGCTCCTTACAAGCCGGCGTGATAGGGTGAGTATATCTTCCCGTGGAAGCCACAAATCTATATTGAATCTCAATTCAATGCATTGCCACATGGTTATCAATTAAAATGCCTAATTCCACGAAGGTAGTTTTGGTAAGCCAAACCTATTTACACACTTTATTTTGGCGCTGTAGCAGGACTGGAGAGAGCCACTAATGTTAACATAATTTAACATGGTTACATGATGGCTAGTTAACTGCACGGATCAGTTTTGCATTTCCAAATATGTCCAAACAAACTGGCAATAAGCCAGTAGCGAGCACACTCACCGGTGTTTTTAAAGTTTCGGTGCACGGCACAGGAGATACTTGGTAGGAGAAGGAGAGCCAGCACACAAAAATGTCCTTTTGTTGGGTTTATTCCAGCTTAACACCAGGTACAGCACACGGACGTTTCAGCCTAACAGCCTTCTTCAGCGTGTTGCTGTGTCAGGTGGAAATGACGTTTAAATACACTGAGACCGGAAGTCCATTCAATAAACGAAATATCAAAATTCAGTTACAGTATATAAAGAATTCAAGAACCAAGCAATACACAACACGCACGTTCCATTATCAAAGAAAATGTCTACATACAACAATGTATGCATATATAAATAACAATAGTCTGGTCAGCCCCACTGTGTGGGAGAGCAGAACCAGGCCTTTATATATGCATTTATATATGAATTTTGATATTTCGTTTATTGAATGGACTTCCGGTCTCAGTGTATTTAAACGTCATTTCCGCCTGACACAGCAACACGCTGAAGAAGGCCGTTAGGCTTAAACGTCCGTGTGCTGTACCTGGTGTTAAGCTGGAATAAACCCAACAAAAGGACATTTTTGTGTGCTGGCTCTCCTTCTCCTACCTTGCATTTCCAAATAGCCTCAGTACCTAATGCTGCACTATGCAGTCAGTGTGTGCAGAATAGGGATGGCAGGATAAACCAACTGGAGATTGGAGAAGTTTAACACCATTAATTCAATTTAAATTTCATTGGAATTTAGTCTATACATTGTGTTTGACTCTGTGTGAAGCCAATTTAGGCGCTGATATGACAGTCCCATTACAGTCATAATATATATATTTTTTCTGTCTCTATCAAGCAAAAAGAGCGCAGTAAAATGTACAGGTATTAAAGGTCCCAATTCGTGCAGCTGTAACCTCTTAAAAACGTGTGTCTCTGGTCCATAAAACATGATTCTGGATTAATCTGTCGAAAATATAGCAAACCCGTTTGTTGTGACGGAGTTCTCACTTCCTCATCTGGTCGCTTCCCAAGAACGGCCTGTTTCTATAATATATTCAGAACTAACAGTTCCCATTGGCCGCTGAGGGAGAGCCCGCCCCAGGCTCCCAGCGGCCAATCAGATTAGCGTCTGTGGACCAGCACGCTAGGTTGCGAGTTATCGTTAACTAAACGGTACTACGCTAAAGAGGACATCTCAAAATGCCTAGACTTACCGAATGCACCTCTGCAGTTGCTGGATCACGTACAGTTGGCGTCGCTCCAGCTAGAAGTGTTAATTTTGTGGCTATAGACTAAATGGTGCAGGTAGCTTGTGTGAGAGGGACCCGAGTATGCAGGAGGAAGCTAGTGACGTCGATATTCTCTCCAGATTCCTCTCTGGGCAAACGACGCGTTTGGGGGTGTGGCTTGGAGGAGACTGCAGGGGGACGCTGGATAGGGACAAATCCAACTGTGGCAGTTCTGAACGTGTGACCACTCATTACAGGGAGGGCTGACAGCAGTATATATGCATTTACAAGTAAAAACAGCTTTTGCACGGAATGGGACCTTTAAAATGGTACTAGTGCCGACTTACCAGACTATAATTTGTGCTGGATGGAAAGAAATGCTCCTTTAGATTTGGTAGATTTGCCATTGCAAAGCCAGCATAAAAACATAATTTGACCACTGCTGCAGCTCACAGTTTTTTCTCTCTCTTTATAGCTCTTTAAGAAGAGAGTGAAAGTTGGGGAGAAGGTGCTGAGCCAAGAGGACTTGAGATACTTGAAAGGGGCTGACGGAAATGTGATGAGTGATGAGGAAAGCGATGAGGAGAAGTCACGGTACATATTTTCCTCACCAAAATGGCGCTCACCACGTCTGACCACGATCGTTACCTCCTGCCAGAAGGTCCTTGATGAGAACAGGAGGAAGGGAGTGGAGCCACGCTCCACTCATCACCGTCTCCCCTCTGGACAAGATTCTAACAGAGGACCTCCTGCTGCATCCAGGAGTCAGCCATACCTGGCAGAGGAAGAGGGTGCTCTAGCTGAAAGCTCCAGCTGAAAAATCAACACAGTCTCAAGGAAAATGGTAAAATAGCAGTGTTGGTCCACAGCTAGAAATTTTAGAATTTTGCCTCCAAAATTGTAAAATGGTAACTTGTTTTCAATGGCAGTTCATACGGGGGTGGGAGGTTTTTGAGGGGTGGGCGAGGTTAGGTTATGGTCTGGGAAGAGGTTAGGTTTAGGGCTAGGGTCTGGTTGAGGTTAGAGGGGTAACTGAGGTCGGAAGTTAGAGTGGTCGGAAGGTGGAGGTCAGAGACCTTGAAGGGATCTCCCACCTACCCAAAACAAAACTGACCAAAACAAAACGTTAGAATTTCGCCTCCCAAATTGTAAAGTGGTAGCTTTTTTGAATGGGAGTTTATACAGGGGTGGGAGGTTTTTGAGGGGTGGGAGAGTTTAGGGTTAGGGTCTGGGGAGAGGTTAGGGTTATAGTCTGGGAGAGGTTAGAGCAGTCAGAGGTTAGAGGATTCCCTTTGGGAGTCGGAAGGGGGGTCTCAAAACCGAACCCAAAAAGTTACTATTTTACAATTTGGGAGCCGAAATTGTAAAATAGCAACTTCTTTAGGCTGTGGACCAACGTTGCTATTTTACATTTTCTTTTAGACTGGGTTGGAAAACTAAGAGCTTGTTTGTTTGACTGTTGAGGATGTTTTGTTTTTGGAACTTTTTTATTTTATTTGTTATTGTTGGATATGTTTTTGTCCAGCATTCCTTGTTGTTCATGTATCGTATGTAGATATGTTAAAAATATTATTTTTCATTTGCAAGATCTCACAAACAGCACAGTTGAGAAGTGTTCTTCACACATTCTAACCTCTCTTTTTTTAATAGTTAATCTCAGTGATCCGATTTGTAAACCCTCACATAGTGTAAATTTCAGCCATCTAATATGCTCCCAGACCTCCACACATCAAGTAGCAGGAAGCACTAGCTTCTCACAGAGAAGATGAGAGGGTGACCTACCCCGGTGCGCTCTCTGTGCAAAAAGGCAGTTTTCACAGCTTTGTGGTGAGAGACGCACGGTGTCAGTGAAAACAACCCACATTCATGTGTCGATAACTAAAGAACGGAAGCACGGAGAAACAAACTGTTTTTTTTTTCATGGAAGTAGAGGCTTTGTTCTGTCTTTTGGGATATTTGGTGTTCTAATAGTCATAGAAGAAAATATTCTGTGGGTCATGGAAATCACTGAAAATGCTCACAAACCCTGGCGGTGACTTTATTTTGAACTCTGACTGTTTTTGTATGTTTCATAACTGCCACGTTGAATTGAATTTGATGTTCAAATTGCGTTAATAAAATAATTATATTTGAAGATTCATAGATTATGTATTTTTCAATGAGTAGAAGGTGTACTTGAAAAGATTTGGGGCATTTTGTTGAAAAAAATATATATCAGACACAATTTAAAGAGTATTTTTCTAATAATAATCTGTCAAGTCTTGTAACTGACAACACATACATCTGAATAGATATTAGATAACAGTTATATCTCTATACAAGATATTCTGTCCTATTGTGACTGCCAAAACAATATATTGACTAAATTTTAAAGTGCTCCCAGTCCGGAAGTTGATACTCCGAAGATGAGTTATAACCAGCGAGTATTTACAGTAATTTTGATCAGATTTGAATCATATCCTAGAATATCCAAGACATGTGGCTATTACTCTAACCATATCTAAAAGTTTTCTGCTATGGATACTACATGTATATCAAGTTTCCTGCTATGGATATGACATGTATATTGCTTACTGGATTCTAATATACACAGGGCGAGGCATTTCGGTAGTATCATGTGATATACTGTGGTGTATACATTAGTGTTTGGCTTTCAAAATATGGCATCAGTCATATCTGGAAAATATTTGGACTCCATATTCTGGTAGTGTCAAAGTGGTCAGATTCCGGATTTAAGATATGCTCCAGACATGAGTCAGAAGCTGTGAGTATCGACACTTAATTTGATCAGATTTGAATCATATCTTTGAATGTCTGAGTAAGGATATTAATAGTATCTCAACGTTTCCTGCTACGGATATGACACATACATTGCTTCCCGGAATTTAACACACACAGGACGAGGCATTTCGGTAGTATCATGTGATATGCTGTCACCAGACATGTGGTGTGTTTTGGCTTTCAAAATATGGCATCAGTCATATCTGGAAAAAATTTGGACTCCATATTCTCTTGGCGTCAAAGTGGTCAGATTCTGGATTTAAGATATGCTCCGGACATGAGTCATAAACTGTGAATATCAACAATCAATTTGATCAAATTTGAATCATATCTTTGAATTTCCGATATAAGGATATTAATAGTATCTCAAAGTTTCCTGCTACGGATATGAGACGTATTGCTTCCCAGATTTTAGCACACACAGGACGAGGCATTTCGGTAGTATCCTGCCATATGCTGTCACCAGACATGTGGTGTGTTTGGCTTTCAAAATATGGCATCAGTCATATCTAGAAAAAATGTGGACTCCATATTCTGATGGTGTCAAAATGATCCCAATCCGGACTTAAGATATGCTCCGGACATGAGTCATAAACCATGAGTATCGACAGTCAATTTGATCAGATTTGCATCATATCTTTGAATGTCCGACATAAGGATATTAATACTATCTCAAAGTTTCCTGCTACAGATATGACACGTATATTGCTTCCCGGATTTTAACACACACAGGACGAGGCATTTCGGTAGTATCATGTGATATGCTGTCACCAGACATGTGGTGTGTTTGGCTTTCAAAATATGGCATCAGTCATATCTAAAAAACATTTGGACTCCATATTCTGATGGTGTCAAAATGATCCCAATCCGGACTTAAGATATGCTCCGGACATGAGTCAGAAACCGTGAGTATCGACAGTCAATTTGATCAGATTTGCATCATATCTTTGAATGTCCGACATAAGGATATTAATACTATCTCAAAGTTTCCTGCTACGGATATGACACGTATATTGCTTCCCGGATTTGAACACACACAGGGCGAGGCATTTCGGTAGTATCCTGCCATATGCTGTCACCAGACATGTGATGTGGTTGGCTTTCAAAATATGACAGCAGTCATATCGGGAAAATATCTAAACTCCATATTCTGATGGTATCAAGTGGTCCCATTCGGAGTTAAGATATGCTCCAGATATGAAATTGTAAAATGTTGTGGTCGGAGAGTATCCAACCCAGATTTCCTCATATATGGGTCATAATTTGACATATCCTGGCAAGACTAACTCCGGATTCTGGGGTATTTCGCGCAGTGATACAGGTTTACATAAAGCAATCTTATTTAACCATTCGACTTCCGGTGTAATGCCTTGTCACTAATGTATACAAGGTGACCATTAAGAGACAGTTTCTGGGTTGATTTGTCTTACTGCCTGGTTGTGTGCCAGGGTGAGACCTAGCCAACTGAAACTACGATATGGAGACTCTTTGAGAGTTGAGTTTGTGTGTGTGCGTGTGCGTGTCCATTTGCTATCTGTGCACCCAGGCAGGCAGTGTGTGTCATAATATCCTGAGGATGATGTAAAGCAGATAGAGGAAGGAGAAGAGGCCCCAAAGTGTCACAACTCATTTACCACACAATCTCCTTTCTTTGTTACTTCTTCTCATCCACCCTTCCGCTTTTTAATTTCATGACTTCTGCTTGAAACTCTCCCTCGTCCATTCATACTTGCCTTTGCTATCACCCTCTCCTTCCTACTTCCTCTCATCTTTTTCTTTTGCACCACATGTTTCAAAAATGTATAAAACATGGATAATTTACAGCAGGGCGATGTGGGAATTTAGGACTTTAATCATGAGAGAGATAACGAGGAAAAGAGTGGAAGAGAGTTACAACGTATGGAGACAATATAGGTGGGTTTTTACCCTCATCTAGACTTGGACAACTATTTTGAATAGCATATCACTGGTGTAAAGGGATCAGTTCATCCCAGGCAAGAGTCCCACAGTGGCCCTGTGAAAAGGCTCTGGGTTATGGGCCCCCTGAGCTCTTGGGCCCCTGTGCCTGGGCCCGGTAGGCCCGCTTGGTAATACATCCCTGCACCTGACAGAACATTTCCTCACAGATCTCATGCTCCAGTGTGAAGCACAGATCCGTAGAAAGAGCCCAACACATCCAGCAGGTAGAACCATACTGGTCAGTTTTGTCATCCAGTGTGAGACTCGTCATATCTCACCGCCTGTATCTGGCAATTTGTTTCTGGTTTGTGTTGCACTATTATCGTTGGCCCATAGAAAGATGGTTTTAATATGGTTTTAGTTGATTTTATTTTTGTGGTTACATAGTGAGACAACTCACATCACATTGATTTACTATGATGCCTGGGTTTTCATTTTTTTTTTTTTTTTTTATTATTATTATTTTTAGCACAGACAGTTTCCGCATCCCCCGGATCTGGAAGAGTTTAAGGAGGTTAATGAGATCACCTCCATTAATAACTCTCTTAATTAATTTTAAGGGGATTCACCATTAATTAACGGGCAAATTAATCTGAACTAGATGGTCTACATTTCCTAACGAAAATGTAATTGTGCTTGCTGTCCCCGCCATGCACCGCCTGGCTTACAAGGTCCCTGCCCATGCAATTAAGGGGACTAATGCTGCCTTCCAGACACCTGGGACGTGGGTGTTTCCCAGTGGAAAAGTCCCAGTCCCCACCTTCAACACAATATTTCTCCTATAGGCTCAGAGTACATCTGTCCACACCTGTGCCAAGTTTGGTTAGCATCGGACAATCTTTGTGAAATAGGCCCCACCCACAGAAGATTGGAAGTGGATTATATCGCAACGGTGCGTTTTTTTTCCAAAACTTCCAAATCAGTGTTGTGCAGGACAGTCCCCACATGATGTGTGCTTTGGTTTGGTGAAGATTTGACCAAATTTCAAGGAGGAATCGCAAAAAAACAGTTTTGGACAAAATGCAAAATGGCGGGAAATGTAGATATACGAAAATGGGCGTGGCCTAGATGAGTAGATGCGGAAGGACCCAAGCAATCCAGGGGAAAAAGTTTGATGATAGACCCTACGGTTCAAAAGTTATGAACCAAAACATAAAGAGGGCTGTTATAGCACCACCATCTTGTCAATTGGTGCAATTATTTCGTGGATAGTAAAAGACCCCTCTGTGAACCTCCCTAACAAGTTTCATAGCTGTACCTCATATGGTTTCTGAGATACAGCTAATTTAAAGTCCCTGGAAACCAAAATCCACAAAAACGTTCTAACTATGTTATTTAGGGTCTTGTGTTAGT
Source organism: Poromitra crassiceps (assembly GCF_964638095.1). Classification (NCBI taxonomy): domain Eukaryota; kingdom Metazoa; phylum Chordata; class Actinopteri; order Beryciformes; family Melamphaidae; genus Poromitra; species Poromitra crassiceps. The sequence continues at coordinate 103,470 of NW_028152185.1, forward strand.
AACTGTCTGCCTCAGAAATTATTATACATTACTTTCAACCCAAAGCCTTAAAATCGACACTTTTCTACAAGATTCTACAAAGTACTTCCTCATTGAAGAGAGCAGTGCGTGAGGTGCTAAAATGCAGGAGCTTATGACGTCATAAGCTCTATATAACCTTTGTACACGCGCGCAACTCGCCCTACTGTGTGTGTGTGTGTGTGTGTGTGTGAGTAACTTTGCGTCACCAGGCTGTGTCGAGCGCTATGCTGTTCTCTCTCTCTCTCTCTCTCTCTCTCTCTCTCTCTCTCTCACTAGTCCCGAGAGAGAGAGAGGAGAGAGAGAGAGAGAGAGAGAGAGAGAGCACAGAGTGGGAGACAGACACGCTGTGGGGGCAAAGAACAGACAGAGATCTCTTCCTCTCAGAGCCGCGGAGCAACGCGCGAACACACACACACACACACACACACACACACACACGCGGTGTGTGCACAGTGCACACACCGACACTCATCTCTCTTTCTTTCTTTCTCCGTTTCCCTCCCCCCCTCTCTCTCGCGCTCTCCGAGAGACAGAAATTTCCCTGCTGTAGACTGGACACGCCCACACAGTCCGCGGGAGAAAGTACACTCTAAAAAATAATGAAATCTCATGAGTTTTGCCATGGCTGTCAAACCTAAATTTATATACTTTGCGACGTTCATCATCGTTCAAATTCGGCTGGTGGCTTATTAACATAGGATCCTGTGATGTGATGAACTCAAAATGCTAAATAATAAAGAAATATTTCTGGTTTCCAGGGACTTTAATGTTTTTTTTTGTCTATATGATTCTCTGTACCCAGAATGCAACACTCCTGCTCAGAGTTACTGTTAAGCTATATTTATCTGGTGAAATCACACTAGATTCCTGCTTCCAGTACACTTTTTGCATGTGTTTTTTAACAGAGAAGAGCTGCAGCTGCTCAAAAGATAATATGTAAAATGTATGAGAGTGAGACCATGAGCGATATAACACTTGTAATACATGTATAGGTATGTCTGTTGTCTGTAGAATAGCGTGCGTGCGTGTCATACAAGAAGGAAGGCTGGCCATAATGAGAATGAATCTGCACTTCCTGCCGCCCTTCAAAATAAAACCATTTAGAAGGGACAGGCACTGAATGCTGCTATAGCGCCCCCTAAAGGCTAAATGACAAAATACTTCTGATATAGGCTCAGAGTACATCCCTCCACACCTGTAGCAAGTTTGGTTAGCATCGGACGATTTTTGTGAAATAGGCCCCACCCACAGAAGATTGGAAGTGGATTATATCGCAATGGTGTGTTTTTTTTTTTTACTTCCAAATCAGTGTTGTGCAGGACACTCCCAACATGATGTGTGCGTTGGTTTGGTGAAGATTGGACAACATTTCAAGGAGAAATGGCAAAAAAACTGTTTTGGACAAAATGCAAAATGGCGGAAAATCTAGTCAGACGGAAATGGGCGTGGCCTAGTTGAGTAGATGCGGGAGGACCCAAGGAATCCAGGGAAAAAAGAATTTTGATGATAAACCCTACGGTTCAAAAGTTATCGAGCAAAAGGTAAGGAGGGCTGTTATAGCGCCACCATATGGTCAATTGGTGCAATTTTTTCGGGGATAGTAAAAGACCCCTCCGTGCACCTCCCTACCAAGTTTGGTAGCTGTAGTCGTTATGGTTTCTGAATTACAGCTAATTTACTGCAAGATTTTGCAAGATTTTTCCAAACCCCATGCAAGTCAATGGGGAAAAAAATGGCGCTTAATGGCGAATTGCGGCCACACTGCTTTCACAAACCCTTAGCAAAGTCATAGCATACATGTCCTCAATGAGGCGGTCATTTTGAGGTCTGGCATGTCTATGTGGCGCAAAAATTGAGGGAGTTATTACGCGACAAACTTTTTGGCAGATATAAGAAAAATAATAATAATAAGTATGTGGGATTTCAAGATTGTGCCTTGCTTGTCAGCAAGCACAATAATTAATATAAATTAATGAAATTGTAAGGTTATTTTAACCTCATTAGCCCAGGCTGCTTTGGGGGTGTTCTCTTGCCTAGACAAACATATACCCCAAATAAATCAGGGTGGCTTCTCAACCATCAGGCCTATGTCTGGTCTTGTTTGAAATGTGAGAATCTATGGAATATCAATCACGTGCAAGTAAACCTGCATCTATTACTATTCCAGAGTAAATGGAGATGCAATAAAGTGAAAACAATATTTTCAACCTTGCCTAGTGAATAATCTAATTTTAAAAGGCAATATATATCAAGATGCCACAAATAATAATGCTGCTATTGCCATACTCCTTGACTACAACTGTAACTGTAAATTTGATCAAAATACACTAAAACGCACCATTTATGAGACAATTCTATGAAATATTCAGGCACTCTGCATGTTTTGCCCACATAACAGTTAGAGTTTGACTTTTTACTGGGAATTTAACTTCTAAACACTACTTATTTAGATATACATGTTACAAATGACATAACTCTTCCAAAAGCATTGAAATAGTTATAAAAGCAATGAATATGGCTCTGTATTCAATATTTTCTATTCTGCAACATGCTTTTCAGGCAACTTCATGTCAGCCTATGGCCTATATACTTCAGTATCACGCCACATATCTGTCTCTTCTACAGCTGAACCGTTTGGGTTTGACCAAGTAAAACTATTTTTATAAGCATTTTACGAAATGTAGATGGAAAAATGAATGGCGGATGAAGCCCCTGGTTTGTATGCTTAACCTGGAAGTGGGTGTGACTTTGGCAGCCGAGGAGTAATCAGTGCTCGTTGACTACACCTGTGCAGGTCTCAGCTGTAGCCTACATAAGCTGGCTGTGACTACACTCTGTCTCTGACCCTCTCTCAACCGCTGAAACAGGTAGGCCTAGTTCCTCTCTCAACCACTCAAACAGGTAGGCCTAGTCCACTTTGGTGGTTTACACCAGACTACACCATACTTGTTTTCAGTCAAGCCATGCACCAGTGATTATACTGCTTAACACATGTGACTTACCCCTTGTTTCTTCCTCCCCAGAGTGTGTGTTCCAAAAAGTCACTTCAGTAGTGTAAGTCCTTTCACCTGTTTATATTTTCAGGAATGTTCTATATCTTTGCCTTTGTGGAAAGAATGGCCGCGCATGTGTTTGTCTGGCTAGCACTATTGAGTTTGTGCTTGTGTGAACAACAACATAATTGTCTTCATTTGTTTGTCATGCCTTGTGGTGATTACCGTTTAATTTACAAACCTTCATGTTTGACTGAATCACTGCCCAATGCTCATAATGCTAAGATAATTGTTTTAATATGGTCTATTAAGACTAGACTCTTTGTCTAGTCTAATCTTTGCTCACAGAGGCAGAGCCGGTCCTGTCTGGATAACTTTCAGCTGGAGAAGCAGCAAACTATGTGAGTGACGTTATGACTGACATGAATAAAAATGTCTAGTATCCTGCTCTACTGAACACTTCACATAGGCACATATCGTCAATTAAAAATCCTTTACTAACCATTTTGTTCACAATGAAGACGACAGCTTAATAATTCAGAGTGCCAAAGTCACGCCTTCTTCCGTATTCAGCATATGCACAGCGATTTCAAATGCTTAGTTTTACTTGGTCAAATGAACTGATTCAGCTACAGTGTGTATTTAGAATGGAATCAGGAGAAACATAACATTTCACTTGGACCAAAATGGAAGTCTTGTAGGCTTAACTTTTTAAATTTTGGTCCGAGTGCATCTCATGACTTTAAAGATGTCTGCATTGCTTGGGACTCAGTACAACGCTTGTCTATGGGTAAAATGAAATCTCTGTGCATATGCTGAATGTGGAAGGTGTGACTTTGGCAGTCTACTCAAGTCATCATGAAATAATGACTTGACTTCATTCTGCCTGGACAGGATGTCCCGGAGGACCATGTGGAGGAACGCTGCTAGCGAGGCACTGAGAAGGCATCAAGACGAAGCCCAAGTCTTGAATGCCTTCATCGTTCGACACTATGGCCCCACAGCGTTCCTCCTGAAAGACCAGGCACAGGACAGGACCTTCAGGGTAATTACTCTGCATTTCATGCTGCATTGAGTACCACAGGAAGAGTCCTAAGACCTGCGTGAGACCAGGATGTTGGCAATACCGGTTCCCTAATCTCAAAAGTCATGGCTTCAGGTTAAATGGCTGAAAAAGCTCTGGTTAACAAGCTTCTGAAACTGAACCTTGTATTGATCAAGATAATCTTCACAAATTAACACCACTTTTTGGAAGAGTGAATGATTTTTACAAATGTCAGAAAACTCACCATAGCTCATATCGGTAGTGCCGTTTTGTGAAGGTCCTCTTGCTGAACACAAGGTTGGCCGTTTTCATAAACTTTTTGTTAAGCACAAGACCATATAGGTATTTAACCAAAATACCATACAAAAAATCTTGATTTTTGGAGATGAGGTTTTGTTGCTTTGAGTCTACTTTTTCAACAGGTCGTATAAAATACCTGTATTGATGCATTTTCTTAACAGGTGTCTTTGGGCGACCCGCACATCTGTACCTGTCCTGTGTTCCTCCGGGAGCTTGAGCCATGCAAGCACATCTGCTGGTATGACACAATATGATGATATTGAAGTATGTTTTTAGCAAACCAACCAATCTCATTCTTCACACACTTGGTTGGAAGTGTACAGTTTCATGGGGTTAAGTAGAGAACCACCTGTGATATTTGCCTGAAGATCTAATGGCTTTAGGTTGTTAAGATGGCAGTTGCTAGTCTAAACGCCTCGCAATCTATTTCAATCAAATTAGCCCAACGCTAGAAAGGCTTTCTAACTCTTTTCCATTTCATTACAGGGTTTTGATGCGGGAACTCCAACTCCCGATCAACGACCGCTGTAAGTTGAATATATGAATTGTAGACTTTTTTCCATTTTAAATCCAGTAATCGTGTCATGATGATCCCAATTTCCCCTCGGATCAATAAGTTTTCTGATTTTCTGAAATAGTTTTGTAAAGTAGATTTTTAAGAGTCCAGAGCATTGGCACTTCCTGTTCCTATGTCATGGGGCTTTGGGTTAATTGCTTGAAATATGTCTGGTTAATTAAAGGAACAGTCACAGATTTTCAACCAGCTTTGTATCACTACAAACTATGTACTAAAACCTGTTTGGCAGGCGTTCATTTACTTGACTATTTTGAGATTAGAGTTATGGATAACTCTGATAAACTAAATAACTGCAAACTAATGACTGCAAAACTTAGTTGTCTCATACTACAGAGCTTGACGTGTAAGCCAACCCAGAGCTATATCTACTCCAAACAATTGCGCTAACAACCAGCGCTGGTCATTTTCAAAGAACTGACATAAATATTGAGATTGCTTTAAAATGATTATGCTCTATAGACTGCTTCCAGAGGGGGCTTTGTGGAAGCCAAATATCGGCGATTCTTCGGAGACGCGGCCCCGGCAACGCGGCCCTGGCAGGTCGCGTTGCGCCCTTGCGTGTGGCGGCTGCGGCGCAGCGAGGCCCGGGCGCTGCCCCGACATCGCCGAGACCACAAAGCCCCCCTCGAGAGCAGAGCCCAGGCCGGCGACCGCGAAGCCCGAGACCGCCAAGTCCGGGTCGCGGCGCTGTGCCGAGGCGAGCCATCGAAGCCCACGATGTGTGTCCGATCTGCACCGAGGGGCTGCTGGGCACACTGGAGCCGCTGTCGTACTGCAGGTGAGTGCCGGAGCGCGGTCAGACTGTGATTCAGTACACTTCATGTAGGATATGGAGGCCCATTCCGGGCGGCTGCTCACTAAAATAAACTTCTAAATTGTAACTAAAAAGCTCACAATTTTGATGTTTTGAGAGGAATTATTAGCCTGATATTCAAACGGCATCGTCAATTCATAATCTCATTCAGAAATTCACTACTGAGTGGACGTGGCTTCGACAGTCTGGAGCCATGCTAGGCTTAGGGGTCGGAACATTTTCCATGTTTAAACTATATGCCATGTTTTCAGGTACCCCCCCAAACATTGCCTCAAGTACCATAAAGGCTGAATGTCTACACCACTGCACCGTGCGGGCTTCAAGGTGTTTGTGCTTGATGTAGACTGAAACTTGGACTTTTTGGCTGAGGCATACAACCGCAAGGCATGTGTTTCTAGTTTTTGCCATCCTTGATTCTGAGCTTTCCTTTGTAGCAGGTTCGGGTGTGGTGACAACATCCACCGCCGCTGCATTAAGCAGTGGGTGGACCACCAGGGGCTCATAGGCCAGGGCCTTATGGTGGACTGCCCGGTCTGCAGGCACGACTTCGGTCCTCTGGCGCTCCTGCTGGAGGAGGTGCGGAACGCCAGAGGGAGGGTCGCCCCTCAGCTGCCCCCCGGCCCCACAGCAGTGGCTCTTCCTGCACACGGTAGGCTATGCGGTCTTCCTCCCTGCACACGGTAGGCTATGCTGTCTTCCACAACTTTTTAATAGTGTCTCACAAAATCCAATTACTTTTCCAAGCCTTGTGCATTCATACAGTGACTGCAAAGGGTTTCCAGAAGCTGCTTCTTTTGACTGGATCAGTAATGATGCAACTCTTTTTGTAGGTGCTGCGGGGGGAGGAGAAGCTGCAGCCACTGCCTGGAGAGACCGTCTCAGGCCTGGGGACCATCCCACCTTTACCAGGCATGCGGGGGGAGGAGAAGCTGCAGCCACTGCCTGGAGAGACCGTCTCAGGCCTGGGGACCATACCACCTTTACCAGGCAGTGACTGCACTACTTTTAATACTTGTGTCTTTTTTAACTGTTTAATTTTTGTTTTAATAAAAGGTGTATTCTTTGAACAACGTAAAGCTTCTGAACTGGTATTTGTAGTGCACAAAAAGGAAAGATGTAAACACTTTACTGTCATTATAGAGGTAAACGCAAGAGTTGCCCATTTCTGGTAAAGGAAATCCCCTAATCAATGGCTAGCGATAAAAGAGGAGCACAATACGAATGCGTTCAGTGAGACTTACTTGAAGAGGCTCAATGGTAGGCTTATTTGGTCAGCACAAACTCAATATACCACTCCTTACAGTTAGACTATAGCTGCTCAATAGCAATGTACTTTTCGTCTGAGTGACTATGTCCTCGGATGTGTCTTCTACATACTTTGCTTTGGATTCTTTCAGTCTTGTCTTTGTTGTACACGTTGACCATCGATCAAAAAAATCAATATTTCACTTGGGTAGAATACTTTTAAATTTGGTTGACCTCCCAAAATGGCCACTCTGTCTCACATGTGGTCAGCACCAGTGCATGGTGGCACAGTGGTAGCTCAAGTCACCTCACAGCAAGAAGGTCCTGGGTTCGATTCCCACCTGGGAGGGTGTGTCCCCCCCCCCCTTGTGCCTCTTGTCAAAATGGCCTTTCTGTGTGGATTTTGCTTGTTCTCCCTGTGTTCCCCTGGAGTTTCCTCAATATGACACCCCCATCCCCCCCAAAAAAACATGCAAGATGGCCACCTGACCAGCGACGATGACACAAGATGGATGCCGTGCTAAAAGCTGCCCCTTTGAGGAAAGGACATGCCTTATCTGGGTTAAACAGTATTTCACCAGCCTCTGTGTGGCTGCAATGCATGTGTGGGTTTCTGCGTAACAGACAGGTTTGTCCATCCAGTTGTCTTTCATTTGAAAGTTTCTTCATATCACTGCAAGGCAAAAAATATAATTCATTCTGTGCTTAAGACACATTTCTTAGTGAACTTTCCTAAGATTAAAAGTAAAAGCAATACATATTTCTGACTATAAACACATGAGCAGTGATATCATTTTGACTGGGGTGGCTGAGCAAGGATGTCTGAACCTGATGTCTGTTTATTCTGACATCCTATCCTCTTATAGAATGAAGGAAACTGTCCTGTCTGAACCAATTTACCCCCCCCCCCCCCCCACCGCCATTTCCCCACATTTAGAAGCTCTTTATAAACATTTTTCTGCATGAAGTTAGGAGCTCTTGAGTTCCTTGGTGCACTGTGGCCTTCGGGGGGGGGGGGGGGGGGGGGTGTTTGCAGAGGGAGGGTGTGAACTTAAAACACCCCGCTAATTTTCAACCAGCTTTGTATGATTAGAACATCAGTATATCAAAACTAAACAGTTTTGAAGTCATTCATTTGGTTTGACACAGACACAAGCCGAGAGCGATGTGTGTGTGTGTGTCACATATTTGGAGACCTGTGTTCCAGACCAGGCGGGTGTAACTCCCAGGGGTCATCCACTATTTTCTGGAGCCATATATTTGCATAATCTTGTGTGATAACTTGTTTTGATAGCCAGTCTCTTGGATAATATCAGAATGTTTTTTGGTGCGTGTGTGTATTTGTGTAAATTATTTTATTTATATATTCACTGTACTTATTGTGTTAGTTTTGCTACTCTCCTACTTTTTTTTTGGAGTAGATATAGGTGTGAATGTATGGGGCAGACATTCTACTATTTAGCCTAGTTGTAGAGCTCTTGATACAAGGACGGACATGCTATGACTGCAGTGGAGATTTTTTTATTTTTTATTTTATTTACCGTTTTCAATTTTACAATAGTGAATAGACATACAATGTGAAAACAAACTAACACAACACAACCTCAAGTGTCACCTAGACAAAAAAGAAACAACAACCAAAACAACAAAACACAGCTGGCTGCCAGGCTGTCAATGTTATCCCAGTGGTAACATGTTTAAGCATAATAAATAAATCAATCAATCAATCCAATATCACACCCACTCTGACATGTATTTAAACAGGAGACAGTATATGAAAATTAAATGACTATGAAAATTAAATGATATGACAGTGTGCTAAGAAGGGCCCCCAAGTTTCCTGGAATCTGCTCTGTGTATTTGGTTTATAGAGACGTAGCTTTTCTATTTGTATAATGTACAACATCTCATTGAGTCATCGTTTAAAACAGGGTGGAGTGGTAGACTTCCAGGTCAAGAGAATAAGTTTCTTAGCCACCATCATAGCTAGCTGCAGAGCCATCTGTATCTCATGTGGAAGCTCAAAAGTCTCCACGGAACATCCAAATATGGCCACATTGTGGGTGTGGCTGAATGTCTCTAGAATAGGCCTTTGAGAAGCACTCGAAAACTGCGGACCAAAAGGTGTGTAACACTAGCCTGACTCCGCCAGACGGGGGCGGCATTGTTCCACAGTTTGTGAAACAGAATGTGAAGCAAACCCATCCATCTGGCAACGTCAGGTTAGTGTAACACAGGACAAAACCAAAAAAGGTTTACATACACTGCGCGAAATACCCCAGAATCCGGAGTTAGTCATTTTTTGATTCTGCAAGAATCTGGATCATATAATGCGCATATGTGGAGATTTTTTGATATGCTTTATGTCAGGTCAAATACTGAACCATATTTACCCAATATAGTAGACTGTGCCCAGATACACCTAATGTTACATACACAGTAAATAAAATATCCGAATATGCTGTCAAGCCATATATTGAAATATGTGGACTCACTATATGGCTAGAATATGACCATATCTGTAGCATATCATCACTTTTTGTCATTGAAGAATATATGGTGGAATATGGTGTCCAGATATAACACTAAGTGATATTTTGACTTTGATATTTAACTGATATGAATTATATACGGAGTGTATCGGAACTAGAAATTGTTGGGAATGATGTGCACCATGTCCGGGGCAATACTAAGTCAGTATTTATGCTATGGTCAAATACAATGTCCAGATACATAATGTGTTTATATTTCACAATATCCGAATATGACCTCATGCCATATATTGAAATATGTGGACTCATTAAGCAGATATGGGTAGAATACGACCACATCTGTGGCATATCACTGAGCCAAAACCTCATGAATCTGGAGACATTTTATTTATTTATTCTGCACTCATCTGCATAATATCTGGAAGGTATCCGGAGATTTGCTTTATGCCAGGTCAAATACTGAACCATATTTGCCCCATATAGTATACTGTGCCCAGATACACCTAATATTACATACACAGTAAATAAAATATCCGAATATGCCCTTGTGCCATATATTGAAATATGTAGACTCAGTATATGACTAGAATATGACCATATCTGTAGCATATCATCACTCTTTGTCATTTAAGCATATATGATGGAATATGGTGTACAGATATAACACTAAGTGATATTTTGACTTTGATATTTAACTGATATGAATTATATACGGAGCGTATCGGAACTAGAAATTGTTGGGAATGATGTGCACCATGTCCGGGGGAATACTATGTCAGTATTTGTGCTATGCTAAAATACAATTTCCCGGTACATCATGTGTTAGCCTCACAATATCCGAATATGACCTCATGCCATATATTGAAATATGTGGACTCATTAAGCAGATATGGGTAGAATACGACCACATCTGTGGCATATCACTGAGCCAAAACCTCATGAATCTGGAGACATTTTATTTATTTATTCTGCACTCATCTGGATAATATCTGGAAGGTATCCGGAGATTTGCTTTATGCCAGGTCAAATACTGAACCATATTTGCCCCATATAGTATACTGTGCCCAGATACACCTGATATTACATACACAGTAAATAAAATATCCGAATATGCCCTTGTGCCATATATTGAAATATGTAGACTCAGTATATGACTAGAATATGACCATATCTGTAGCATATCATCACTCTTTGTCATTTAAGCATATATGATGGAATATGGTGTACAGATATAACACTAAGTGATATTTTGACTTTGATATTTAACTGATATGAATTATATACGGAGCGTATCGGAACTAGAAATTGTTGGGAATGATGTGCACCATGTCCGGGGGAATACTATGTCAGTATTTGTGCTATGCTAAAATACAATTTCCAGGTACATCATGTGTTAGCCTCACAATATCCGAATATGACCTCATGCCATATATTGAAATATGTGGACTCATTAAGCAGATATGGGTAGAATACGACCACATCTGTGGCATATCACTGAGCCAAAACCTCATGAATCCGGAGACATTTTATTTATTTATTCTGCACTCATCTGGATAATATCTGGAAGGTATCCGGAGATTCGCTTTATGCCAGGTCAAATACTGAACCATATTTGCCCCATATAGTATACTGTGCCCAGATACACCTGATATTACATACACAGTAAATAAAATATCCGAATATGCCCTTGTGCCATATATTGAAATATGTAGACTCAGTATATGACTAGAATATGACCATATCTGTAGCATATCATCACTCTTTGTCATTTAAGCATAGATGATGGAATATGGTGTACAGATATAACACTAAGTGATATTTTGACTTTGATATTTAACTGATATGAATTATATACGGAGCGTATCGGAACTAGAAATTGTTGGGAATGATGTGCACCATGTCCGGGGGAATACTATGTCAGTATTTGTGCTATGCTAAAATACAATTTCCAGGTACATCATGTGTTAGCCTCACAATATCCGAATATGACCTCATGCCATATATTGAAATATGTGGACTCATTAAGCAGATATGGGTAGAATACGACCACATCTGTGGCATATCACTGAGCCAAAACCTCATGAATCCAGAGACATTTTATTTATTTATTCTGCACTCATCTGGATAATATCTGGAAGGTATCCGGAGATTCGCTTTATGCCAGGTCAAATACTGAACCATATTTGCCCCATATAGTATACTGTGCCCAGATACACCTAATGTTACATACACAGTAAATAAAATATCCGAATATGCCCTTGTGCCATATATTGAAATATGTGGACTCAGTATATGGCTAGAATATGACCATATCTGTAGCATATCATCACTCTTTGTCATTTAAGCATATATGATGGAATATGGTGTACAGATATAACACTAAGTGATATTTTGACTTTGATATTTAACTGATATGAATTATATACGGAGCGTATCGGAACTAGAAATTGTTGGGAATGATGTGCACCATGTCCGGGGGAATACTATGTCAGTATTTGTGCTATGCTAAAATACAATTTCCTAGGGATAAAAAAAAACCTAAGTACTTTTCCCATACAAAAAAATAATAATAATCTCTTAGCCGTTTCACCAAACGACTCCAATTGGCCTAATTCATGCTCATATGACACCCCCCCAACAACCCATATGCAAAACAGCCTAGGGTTGGCCAAAATGCCATGTTCAAAGCCTATTTACACCCACTTCCGGTCACTTCCGGCGGAAGCCCCGCCCATATTCGGGACCAGCGCATAAAACTACATAAGACTACATGTCTAACTTCCTAACCCTAGTTCCAACTTAGCCCTTCAACATGGGTGAACGGTACACAAGCGGCAGAACCTAGTGCAAATTTCAGCTAGGGTTGTCAATTAACTCCCCTGGACCACCTGGAGCTATAATTTCAATTGGAGCATGTAGCCCTCCTATAGGAGAGTAGACCCTGAGAAAAGGTTAGCCGAAGTCCCCTCCCCCTAGGCAGGGGGGAGGTCCAATCGTTTAAAAATGTTGAAACTAGGGGTGCGTTTAACTCCTAAAGTAAATGGACTAGAAGGCTGTCCTTTCTTGGGGGAACTCCTCTCACACCCCTCTTCCCGCCCACAAAAAATGGGAGGTCAAAACGCCCCCTAAAAACCGGAAGTCGCGTTTGGGCCATTTCCCTTGCTTTTTGGCCAAAATGAAGTCGTTTTTCGGGCTCCTCGCCAAAAATGGAGTCCTTAGAGTACCTACATGGCTATAAAAAAAAATACAAAAAAATACAAAAAAAAAAAAAAAAAAAATCAAACCTGAATAACTCCTAGGGGAAGTAATTTCAAGGCCTAATTTTTTTTTGTGGGAACTCCTCTCACACTCCTCTTTCAGCCCACAAAAAATGGGAGGTCAAAACGGAAGTTTTTTTCTTTACCAAAAAAAAAAAAAAAGTGTCGTATCTTTATATTCACTAAAATTCAGTAATTGAAGCTACAACCAAAATGACGGTTTGAGCATGTACTAGGGGTTCTCAACATACACTGTAGCCAAAATTACGGCTCCAGGTTGAGTGGAACTGTGTCCCTGGCCCAAAAAGAGATGTACATTTTGCTGGATTTCGTAATTTCGTGCGTTTTCTGATTTTTTTCAACTCTGCGGGACCACAGCTCGCTCAGCGTAGCTCCGATTAGCCTACCCTTTGCTGAGAGTAGGCTTTAGACTGTCTCCTACGTGTCCAGCAACTTTGAAAGGGCTAGCTTCAATTACTGATACAACAGAAGAACAACAAAAAGTGAACTATTGTATATTGTAAACATATGAATATTCTAAATAGACATCTGTCTGTCTTTCTGTCTGCCTGTCTTGTCTGCCAGTCTGTCTAAACATCTGAACATCAATTAACTATTCTGTATGGACAGAGGACAGCCAGACCTGTTCATCTGAGACATCTGTGTGTGCACATTCTTATTTTCCACCTGGTGCTGGAGAGCTGAGCCTGGCTGAGCTCTTTAAACTCTGCCAGGGTGACTATCCCCAGCAGGGCCATGCAGGCTCTCTCTCAGCTGTCTGTCACCAGGGGAAGGAGGGGGACCAAGGTACGTTTTACCGGTTTGAATGTTGACCTCTTCTGGGCTTGCACCTGCCAAAGGTTTGTGAAAAAAAAAATCTGATCGTAAGTAGGCTACAGTATCCCTCTCTCACTGTCTGTCTGTCGTTCAGACTGACTGCCTGTCTACCTGACTGTCTACCTGACCTACCGTCTGTCTGTCTGTCTGTCTCACTGTCTGCCTGTCTACCTGACTGTCTGTCAGTGTCTGAACTGACTGTGTGTTTCACTGTCTGTCTACCTGACTGACTGATGTCTGTCTGTCACTGACTGACTGACTCTCTGTCAGACTGACTGTCTACCTGACTGACTGACCGACTGTCTGTCTGTCTCACTGTCTGCCTGACTGTCTCACTGTCTGTCTGTCTTTCAGACTGACTGCCTGTCTACCTGACTGTCTACCTGACCTACCGTCTGTCTGTCTGTCTGTCTTTCTGTCTGTCTCACTGTCTGCCTGTCTACCTGACTGTCTGCCAGTGTCTGAACTGACTGTGTGTTTCACTGTCTGTCTACCTGACTGACTGACTGACTGATGTCTGTCTGTCACTGACTGACTGACTCTCTGTCAGACTGACTGTCTACCTGACTGACTGACTGACCGACTGTCTGTCTGTCTCACTGTCTGCCTGACTGTCTCACTGTCTGTCTGTCTTTCAGACTGACTGCCTGTCTACCTGACTGTCTACCTGACCTACCGTCTGTCTGTCTGTCTGTCTGTCTGTCTGTCTCACTGTCTGCCTGTCTACCTGACTGTCTGCCAGTGTCTGAACTGACTGTGTGTTTCACTGTCTGTCTACCTGACTGACTGACTGACTGACTGATGTCTGTCTGTCACTGACTGACTGACTCTCTGTCAGACTGACTGTCTACCTGACTGACTGACCGACTGTCTGTCTGTCTCACTGTCTGCCTGACTGTCTCACTGTCTGTCTGTCTTTCAGACTGACTGCCTGTCTACCTGACTGTCTACCTGACCTACCATCTGTCTGTCTGTCTGTCTGTCTCACTGTCTGCCTGTCTACCTGACTGTCTGCCAGTGTCTGAACTGACTGTGTGTTTCACTGTCTGTCTACCTGACTGACTGATGTCTGTCTGTCACTGACTGACTGACTCTCTGTCAGACTGACTGTCTACCTGACTGACTGACTGACCGACTGTCTGTCTGTCTCACTGTCTGCCTGACTGTCTCACTGTCTGTGTGTCTTTCAGACTGACTGCCTGTCTACCTGACTGTCTACCTGACCTACCGTCTGTCTGTCTGTCTGTCTGTCTGTCTCACTGTCTGCCTGTCTACCTGACTGTCTGCCAGTGTCTGAACTGACTGTGTGTTTCACATGTACACTGAAAAAACGGGAACTTGCCTCTCACGGATATACTAAACTCGATCTCATGTGTTCAATGTGATTAATTAATGTTTGAGCTTGGAACATGATTGTACTCCTTCAAGGTAAGGTTAAGGACCAAGGTACGTTTCACCAGTTTGATATTTCGTTTATACTGACAAAGGGAAAAACCAGAAAACGCTCGTAGCCTACCATTTTACTATTAAAGCAGTTTTTGCAAAATATTGCTATTTATTGTTACAGTGTGCTGTTTGAATGTTGACCTCTTCTCGGCTTGCACCTGCCAAAGGTTTGTGATTGTGCGCGACTAAAAAAAATCTGATCGTAAGTAGGCTACAGTATCCCTGTCTCAGTGTCTGTCTGTCTTTCAGACTGACTGCCTGTCTACCTGACTGTCTACCTGACCTACCGTCTGTCTGTCTGTCTGTCTGTCTCACTGTCTGCCTGTCTACCTGACTGTCTGTCAGTGTCTGAACTGACTGTGTGTTTCACTGTCTGTCTACCTGACTGACTGATGTCTGTCTGTCACTGACTGACTGACTGACTCTCTGTCAGACTGACTGTCTACCTGACTGACTGACCGACCGTCTGTCTGTCTCACTGTCTGCCTGACTGTCTCACTGTCTGTCTGTCTTTCAGACTGACTGCCTGTCTACCTGACTGTCTACCTGACCTACCGTCTGTCTGTCTCACTGTCTGCCTGTCTACCTGACTGTCTGTCAGTGTCTGAACTGACTGTGTGTTTCACTGTCTGTCTACCTGACTGACTGACTGATGTCTGTCTGTCACTGACTGACTGACTCTCTGTCAGACTGACTGTCTACCTGACTGACTGGCCGACCGTCTGTCTGTCTCACTGTCTGCCTGACTGTCTCACTGTCTGTCTGTCTTTCAGACTGACTGCCTGTCTACCTGACTGTCTACCTGACCTACCGTCTGTCTGTCTGTCTGTCTCATGTGCCTTATCTGTCAATATTTGCATGTCCATGATGGACCAGTCAAGCCGCCTATTTGCCCGAGTGATCATCAGGGCGGCTTTAGCGGAGAATGCTTTATGATATTGGTAAAATAGTTTACCGTGGCTGGAGTAGAGGTCCCCTATTAGCGCTAGATATTTGTCTAGCTCATGGCGGCGCTCTGGGTACACTTCGCAGATCACATCACGGTAGACGCCAAACGTGTTCAGGAAGTCACATAGGGAAAGGTCTTTGGGCAGGCGGGGGTCGGACGACTTTAAATAAACAGGGCCCTCTGGGTCACCCGTGGCCTTCCTTTTACACTGGGGAGATGGCAGGAGTATGCTAACTAAGTTAATGTCTCTGTCCTTTAAAATGTTGGACCTTAGCCTGGGCGAAATATTGGCACAGGGAGAAACAAAAGACATACCGAATGGGATGGCAGGCATGGCGGACGCCAGAGTGTTCATCTGGGCGGGTTGGGTGGTGGTGAGGAGCACGTCGGCTTGCTGCATGGGCGGGGGTAGGATCGGCTGCTGCGAACGTGGGGGGGAATGGGGGGGGGGGGGTTCCAGGGCGCTCAGACGGGCTTCTACTGATCTGCTCGCATCTAGCAGGGACAGCAGGATGGCTCTTGACGACCCCTGTCGGCTCGGCGGAGCTACGAATGGGGCCGCTTCTGCTTCCGGGGCGGCGGCCTGGAGGTCAGTGCGACCAGGAAGGATGAGGCGTCTCGCGGCGGCCCCGCGGCCTGCGTTTCCCCGGCGGCTCCCAGCTCTCGGGGCGGCTGCCTCTACTGGTCTTCGCCCGTGGCCTCTCGCGCGTCCGCGCCGAGCGGCCTCTCCTTCCGGCACGCTCGCACGCGTTCTTGGGCGTCCACGGGCCGTCGCAGTGGCGCGCCCCGTGCCATGGGAACGCGCGCTGGGCCTTCTCGTCGGGGCTATGCTAGCAGCCTGTGGTCCAGCCGCTTCGCCAGCGTCTTCATCAGAAGCCTCGGAAAGCAGGTACGCTCCGTGGCCGGTCCGGAACAGGGAAGCGATGTCTAAGCTGTCGTCGCTATCCATGGACAGCTCTGACTCGGAACTCGACATACCGGAATGGAGTGGGGAGCGTTGAAATCTGCGGTGAATATCCACGGGTGGAGAAGGCTTGAGGATGCTGATTCGGTCTGCAGATGTGGAGCAAAACAACGCTTCGGAGGCCTGCTTCAAGGGGGATGGACTGCCGTGAGCTGCTGCTGCTATGATCCGCCAGAGAGAGAGAGGTGACGTAGAACCCTTGCTATATATATGAGGATTAACTGACGTCATATTTGACGTCATAGCAGACGTCATACTAGGACTTTTGACTGACCACGTTATGCTAGAACTTGACTGTCATCAGGGGATGATCGGATTATGCGTGAGTGGCCTTCTGCTTGAAATATGGTCTGGAGACCTCACCAGTACTATATACCTGTATGTCATGTAGGTCATGCTGTATGTCATGTATGTATTGTATTAGGGCCCTATGCGATAAATGTCATGATGTCATGTATGTTGTGTATGTCATAAATGCCTGAGTAAGTCTTTGTTCACACCATAGGCAGAACTGAAGCTTGAGGCAGGCTCAAGCTGATCTGACGCCTAACCGGTCACGCCAGGAGTCTCTTCAGCGCCTCACTCGGCATGCCTTGAACCCACCCACAACTTCCATTCAATTCATGCCTTGCAGTTTCAAGCTTCACACGTCACGCTTGGAAAATAGAACAGAAGCTGAATCTCTCTGTTCAGCGGGGCATTGGCATGGCACAGCGTGGCTTCAGCATGGCGTGCAGCTGGTGTGAACAGACTTGCCTGTTTACAAGGACTCTGAAATGAAACTGTGTGGCTTTGACGTGGGATTGGCATGGGATTGGCGTATGGTGTGAACATGCACTCAGGGGTGCAGGAAATCACATTAAATGATAGATTATTGAGCAGGAGAGTGCAGAGCAGGGCTCTGTTAGCTTTTGTAAGGATAGAGTTTTTTTTGTAGGTTATGAAGTAGTTATAGGTATGTTCAACTCAATTACTTTTTAAGTAACTATTAACTGTAACATTACTAATTTTCAATAACTTGATGATAATTGTATGATTACATCATGTAGCTACAACTTGTCACCAGTCAATTGTTTTAATTATGTGACACAAATTTAATGGAATAGTTTATTTTGTGAGCTTTGCTTTTAGTAGCACTTTATTGTAATGCAGCCTTTTTAAACCTGAAAAAGACAAAATGATGTGTACTCATATCACAATATCAATATAATCTTGATCTGACCTGTTAGCTGTGAAAATAGTATATTTTTATTTTATTTTTTTACCTGGGTGAATTTACATACATTTGAGTTCTAACAAGTCAAAAACACATTTATTTATTTGTTTTGGTACAGTCCTCATCTGGTCACGTGAACTAATCAGGATGGCTACAGTTACACAAACTTTTTCTTTTTTTAATACATATTTAATATAATAATATAATATATATATATAATATAATAATAATAATAATATAATAATAATTTACATATTTAATACATATAATACATTTTAATCCCTTTGGAGGAATTGAGCGCGTCAATGTGCGCAACATGATTGGTAGTTTGTTTTCTTTAGATGACGTCTGTAATTGTGATTGGCTGGATTCTGACAAGTTCCGCCCATGAGATCAGAGTCTTGTCACAAAGCCTTTAGATTCTGAAGCGGACAGTCGCTTGGCGCGCATCTAGACATCCAGCAAATATGCCTCACTCATCCCAAGAGAGGCCCGGTAGAGCGACTGCCACTGCCAGGTTATCTCCATTGCGAGGGAGGAAAAGACAACGACAGAGGACTCCTAGATCTCCTACCAGGTCTCCATCGCCGCCCTCAAGCCAGGCTGAGGCTAGCTCAAGCCAGACACCTGCGCGACGGCCCGAGCCCGAGACCGACCCACACACTCCCGGGAGCGCACAGCACAGCCAGCCGGTCGCCGCGGGTCATCCGAGGAGGCAGAATTGGGCCATGTCACCCTCGGCGATATATGGAGGTATTGCTAATTTCGTACAATACATGTGTTTTTCTGTGTTTGCTTGCGTGTTCACAAGATGTAAGGCTATAGCTGATTGATTCTGCTATGTTGAATGGTAACTGAGGTTGGCTAATGTGAGCTTCAAACTAGCTCCATCTCCCATTGGCCTGTAAATATAACGTTAGCTAACTCGACCCAAACAAAGAGGGGTTTCCATGTCTTGTTGGAGGCTAAAGTTAAGCTGCAGTGTGACCAGTTGCATTAGCTAATTTTGCGCCAAACTTTATGGCGGTCTAATTTAGCGCCAAACTATCGGTTGTGTGTGTGTGTGTGAGAGAGAGAGAGACAGAGAGAGCGCGCGCGCCAATCATCCTATAGTTAGGATGGATTTTCTACTTGCTTGATTTGCTAATGTATTATACTGTAGATGTGCTTCTTCTACCATATAAGGTGAAATGGCATTTGGGCTTGCCTCTTGGTGTCAAGGAGATGCGTTTGATAGCTATAGTTTGTTCCCCTTGCCATAGTGTGAGTGTGTGTGTGTGTGTGTGTGTGTGTGTGTGTGTGTGTGTCTGCGCGCGTGCGTGCGTGTTTGGCTTGATGCGTTCGATAGCTATAGTTTGTTACCCGCCTTCTCCTTGCCATAGCTGTGTGTGTGTATGTGCGCGCGCGTGCGCGGGCGCGTAATAATCAGCACGGAGTAATCAGTGAATTTTTATGTTACTGCAACAGCGATCATAAAGGCAAGATTGATTATACTAAGACAACTATTGGAAAATGAAATTGAGAAGGGAGAGGAGCTTGTAATTTAACTTATTTTCTGTGGCAGTAAACTGAATGAGTATTGTTTGAGAGATGTTGGTTGCATTCCAACTATAGTTGCTATTACATTGTTCAAGATGGGACCATTTTGGAAGTTATACAGTTAGTTCATATTAATACTAGGGATGCACTGATTGCTAAATTCTGGGCCAATACCGATCACCAATTTTTGAAATGAACAATCAGACTGATACCAATATATACCCATACCGATTTATTTGACAGGGAAACAAATAAATCTTCATTATAAACAAATAACTGAACTGTCTTTCAGTCCAACGTTGTAGATTTCAGGGACACAACTGCAAAATGACGACAACTGGGCAGTGTGGAGCGAGGCTCCACGTCCATTTTATGCCTGTGAAACACATGGTTTTATCTACACTTGTAGTAACTAGTTTTCCAATTGTAAATATATTTTTATTTTGCGATTTTTATAACTATGACATGTAATGTGTGTTGTGCTCCCCTTTTAGGGAAATCAGGCTTCTAAATCAAAAAGTAGATGGCATCAATGAAAAGATAGATGACATAATCGAGAAGGTGGGAACTGGCAGCGGCATTGGGGGAAGCAGCACAAAGGTGCCTCTTGAGCTGTCGGTAAGTGTGGCCATTATCAGTGTCTATGATCAATTGATGAATGAATGAAAGCTTTATTTCAGACTTTCAAAAAAAAAGAAATAGTAATATACACAAGTAGTATCAATATTACAAAATATATATATTTATAAGTGAAAAAAAAAGAAAATAAAACGAAAAATTAAATAAAAAAATAAACAATAATAATCAGAATACGTGACAGCAACGAGGTCCGAAAAGGAGTAGGATGAAGTACACTGTACTTATTATACCCCCAGTCCACAGTTCACATTCTTAATCAATTGACTTCCACTTTTATACTATTTACATTCTCAATAAACCATATATTATGTTCATACACACATATATACAAATATATATATATATATATATATATATATATATATATATATATATATATATATATATATATATACATACAAATACATTCATACCTTGCATAATAAATATAATTTATAGTTCTAGTGTATAAATTATTAATTATTAATAATATACCATTAATAGTATGTATACCAATTTGCATATTTACAGAGTAATATTATGTACAATACAATTAACTAATAGTGCATATTATAATATATATACAATATAAATAATCATACCATGCTATTAATCGCTTCACATAACTTGATAATCATATTGTGTCTGAAGTTTTGTTCACATGCAGATGTAAGACACTGAAAGCTGTAACCCTATTTAACCTGGTTCTTGTACAGAAAAAAGTGCAAATGAAAATAGTATAATTATTGTTTAATTTTTTTAAATGTAAAAATACACTTTATAATGAAACTTAAAAAAATAATTGGGCTACACATGAAAGAAGGCTGTCTGTCCACCAATCTTCCTGCCTGCTGCTGAAACACACATCAAGTTATGAATGCAGACTAATTTATTTGTTTCATATAGTGTATTTGCCAGTAGGTTTACCGCTGTGTAATATTGCTAATGATGTATGTATTGTTCTAATTAAATTGGAAGAAGTAATTTAATGTTAAGTATGGATAGGTTATATACTTCAATTATTCTGCTTATCTGTGCAACTGAATCGTCTGTTACTGTGGAAATTAGCAAGCAGGGTCCAATCAGAGTGTGTAATGTTTAGAAGATGTCATTGTTTGGGGTTCCAAACTAAATTCGGCTTCATTATTACATTTACGTTTCAAATGTATGCCATTTGCAGACCCTGGTCCGTCAAACCCACAGAAGCCTGGGTGAACAGCTTCAGTGGAGAGTCCAGCAAACTGACAAGTATGTTATGGCAAATCCTGTTTTGCATATTTGCCAATATTGGGACAGATTATCACATACATTTGTTATGGCCCACACTCTGTATTTCCTTCACTGTTGTAGTTGAATCTGAGTCCTGGACGCATTTTCAGGACTCATGACTTGACTTGGACTTGAGAACTGATGACTTGGACTTGGACTCGAGCATTCATGCATTTGGACTTGGAAGTTGGAGACGAGGACTCGGACTTGCTAATTAATAAAGACAGTTTTTTGTTTCTCTTTAATATGCCCTAATAATTTGCCATAAGATATGTATAGCTATATTAATATCCTGACATTATTCAATAATTTTCGTGCAAGGGCAGATACATGTGTTCACCTAGATGTGGGTTCAGGCTCATGCTCAGTAACTCCGGACTCAGAGTCGGACTCAAGTAATCAGGATTACACCAGGTGCTTAACAGAAGCAGAGCTGAAGCTAAAGCCACGTTGAAGCTATGCTCACACTAAACATATCACACAAGAAGCACTCTCTGTTCCTCTGTGCCTCGCTCGGCGCACATTGACCCCCCGCCCACAATTTTCATTGACTTCCTGCCTGGCAGCTTCATGCTTCACGCTTGGAAAATAGAACTGAATCCTGAACGATCGTTTCAGTGTGGCACGCGCGCAGCTGTTTTTTACGGCCTCGCCTGCTAACAAGGACGCCGAAAAGAAACTTGTGGCTTCACCGTTGCTTGAGTGTTGCTTGGTGTGAACGCCCTGTCAGACTCATTTGATAGTCTATTTTGTCCCGTATTATCACTCTCATTTTCTGTTAGCTCATAAGCAATACTTTTTGATAAAACCTTTGAATTGGGATCTAAAAATGTATTTATTGGATTAAATGAATGGTGAGATGATTTGTTACCAATAGTGCCAATGCTTATGCTTCCAGGTTCAGGACAACGCATAACGAGCTGGTGACAAAAGCTGTCATCCAGACAATCACTGACATGGGGCAGGGGCAGTTGTGGAGTATCCAGCTCATGAGAAGTAAGTATTGGGGGGGGGGGGGGGGGGTGTTGGGATAACATTTTGTTAACCCTACTATCTGCTGTATGCAGAGAGAGATACATGCAGATCTTGTACTGGTAAGATCAGTGTAATTGTGTTGATCAGAGCCAAGTTTAAGTTGAAGGAATCCAGACCTTCGAATTCACCCTCCACTGTGTTGAGTTTTTGCTGCTTCTGCTCTGGCATCGTGCCATCAGAAACAACTTGTCCAATGAGTGCTGAGGGGGACTAACAATTATCCAATCAGCATCAATAAACAGTGCAACACTAAGCATGACCAGTAATGCTGTGGTCATGTTTTTGTCAAGTGTGCCGAGGAGTAATAACAACAGTGGCAGCAGCCACCAGATGAGATAGACGCTGCTATCGAAGCTGTTTTAATTTGATCAACAGTACCACTTTGAAATCTGAACAGCACTCTTCTTTGAATGCATTTATTCAAAGGAGAGATGGTGTTTTTTATCTTCTCCTTAATAACCCACCACATGGTGGAGCGGTTACAAATTGAAATCCGTGGAATTAAGTAATTTTTAGTGCAAGGCCACTTTGGCCTTTGATAGATACAAATTTACAATACCTATTTATTGGGGCATCGTGGCCAAAATGTAGGGCACCAAGGCCAAAACCAATGGTTATTTAAATTATTTTTTCAGTCATTTTTCCAGAACAGAAAAAATAGAAATATATACAGATCTGGCACTAAATTTATTTTATAATTTTCTTCTTTATTCCTTCTTTTACTGGTTACTAAATTTATTTGCCTTGCCTAGGCCATGTCTACATTACCTCGTATTTGATGGTTCGGCACTTCGTTTGCACCTATTGTCCACACACTACCTCTATTGTTCTGAGCATCAAGCCGTTTGTCACGATACGATAGTATTGCGATATTGCAATATGCTAGTATTGCGATATATTGAGTATTGCGATATTGCAATATATTATGATTTATTACCTTTTTTCAACTGCAAATTATGTCCCCAAAGGAAAATGGCTTTTTGAAGATCTGTTTTATCTAATTAAATAAAGTTTCCAGTCTGTCCATCTCACTTCAATCATTTGTATTGCAGCAAAATTTGATTATCAAGCAGACAGACTGACCACAGTGTCATAAAAACCTGCCAGAAATGTTGCATACACTTGAGATTTTGTATAATAAAATATCACAATATTTGACATTCGATACAATATATCAAAGACTTGGTCTATGCATTACCCTCACATCTCAAAGACACTACATAGTTTCTGATTAAGTTGACAGAGTGTCGTGTGTCATGATCTTCTTTGTACTATGGATGTTGCTAGTTTATATCCCAGCATACCCCATAAAGATGGCTTGGAAGCCACGCATTATTTTTGGAATCAAAGAACTGAATCACATCCCTCCTCTGAGTTTCTGTTATCTTTAACAAATTAAGTTTTGACTAAGAATTATTTTAAGTTTCAGGATCAATACTACCTTCAACATCGGGACTCAGCTATGGGCTCACCGGTGGCTCCAAATTATGCAAATTCTGTTTATGGGATAATTTGAATTCAATTTTATTTATAATGATAATCCCTATTCTAAGTTTATTAAAGGGATAGTTCTGTTTGTTTGAAGTTGGGTCCTATGAGGTACTCTCATACAGTCAGTGCACTGGGTAAAGCACTCTCGATGCATCCGAGATAGGAGAACTGCACTCCAGCTGCAGCATGCATCCAGAGTGCTGTACCCAGTGCACTGACTGTATGAGAGTACCTCATAGGTACGGCAACTATTTTAGGGCATCCTCGTCCGTCAGAGTATAGGCTATCGTTCCTCAGTCTAAAGCGTTGTCAGTTGTCATGTCTCCTATAGTAAATCATCGAGTGTGCTCTGAAACACCTTCAGTCCTCACACGAAAACGCTGTCATTCCTCCTGCCTCACTTATCACTCAAACTAGCTGTCAGGCATCACTCCTCACGTCTCACACAAAAACGTTATCGATCCTCCTGCAGACTAGCTGTCAGGCATCACTCAAACTAGCTGTCAGTCATCACATGAAAACGCTGTCATTCTTTGTTTTTGGTTGTTCTTCCGTGTGATGGGGAAACCGCAATAATGCCTCTGTGAAATGAGCAACAATTTCTTACAACTTCACTTTCGGTTGAGTGATTTTGCCTTCAAAATAAAAGCCTGTTTTCTTTTATTTACAATAGATTAAAGTAGTAATCCATGAGACCCAACAGATTAATTAATTATGTTGGGTCTCATGGATTACTACTTTAATCTATTGTAAAAAAAACAACACGCTTTTATTTTGAAGGCAAAATCACTCAACCGAAAGTGAAGTTGTAAGAAATTGTTGCTCATTTCACAGAGGCATTCTACACGGAAGAACAACCAAAAACAACGAATGACAGCGTTTTCATGTGATGACTGACAGCTAGTTTGAGTGATGCCTGACAGCTAGTCTGCAGGAGGATCGACAACGTTTTTGTGTGAGACGTGAGGAGTGATGCCTGACAGCTAGTTTGAGTGATAAGTGAGGCAGGAGGAATGACAGCGTTTTCGTGTGAGGACTGAAGGTGTTTCAGAGCACACTCGACGGTTTACTATAGGAGACATGACAACTGACAACGCTTTAGACTGAGGAACGATAGCCTATACTCTGACGGACGAGGATGCCCTAAAATGGTTGCCGTACATAGGACCCAACTTCAAACAAACAGAACTATCCCTTTAAAAGCTATTGGAGATACATAGACAATCTATTTTTTATTTGGAGTGGTAATGCTGAAGAAATAAAACTATTTCATGCTTTTTTTAACTCAAGAAAGGAATCAATTAAGTTTACATTATGTTATGATTTGGAACAGATTTCTTTCTTGGATGTTTTGGATGAAGAAACATGGATCCTCTGTACACATACTGAGGTTTACAGAAAGGAAACCGATATAAATACTTTTTTACAATTCAAAAGTTTTCATTCTCCAGCATTAAAGAGAAGTCTACCATAAGTCAATTATTGAGGATTAAACGTATTTGTGATTCTTTTGAGTTATATGCTAAAAATCTTGGTGTTAATTTTAAGTCGAGGGGATATGGGGATGATTTACTGGAGAACCATCTCAACAGAGTACGACAAGTGCAGCAGTATGATTTACTTAAATCTAATTCCAGAGACACCTCTTCTCAGGGCCTAGCATTTGTGTCCACCTATAGTCCTATAGCCTATCTAAGTCAGTCAAATAAGTATTGAGTAGATATTGGCACATACTGGAAAGTGACTTTCACATCTAATGCTTTTCAAACTTCACCCAGATACTTTTATAAGAGGTCCTCCAATTTAAGAGATATTTTAGTAAAGTCAGATCTGCCCAAGAGACCCACTCACTTTCTTTGTTTCTCGTTCTATTCCTTCTGGTAATTTTCCTTGCTATAATTGGGACATTGTTATGCCATGCTCAAAGGTAATCATTTCACGCATCCGAGTTCTGGTGTGAACATTAAGGTCAGAGGCAGAATCACATGTAACACTAGATATGTTGTTTACCTGTTGAAATGCCCATGTAATTTATACTATGTAGGCAAAACAAAACGCTAGTTAAAAACCAGAATCTGAACACAAATGCTCTATACGCAATCAGGATGAGAAATCATCAGTTGCGAGACATTTTAATAGTTGAATGCTTGTGAAACTAGCGTTTGCATGGATAAACTTTGGGGGATTTTTGCAACATCATGTTTGAACTCGACGAACGGCAACTTACCTCTGGTCTCCAAATGAAAACAAGTCGTGGTAATCAGAGCCAGCCTTCTTTGTGATAAGATTGTCTGGAACAATCAGACTGATTGCATGTCTTCCTCAAAATGTCCGTAGGCTATTATTAAATTATTATTATTATATTATTAATATTTTATTCCTGACAGGACAGGTGTTTATTATTCATAATTCTCTGAAGTCTTTGTGATAGTAATAGCAGAAGTTGCGAGGGTCTTTGATCTTATATCTCCAAATTACCCGATAGCTTAAGTAAATAAATAAATAACTTTCTCTCTCTCTCCTCGCACGGCGCACACCCGATGTAGACTACAATGTAGGTCTAACAGAACGCATTCTTATAATCATAAAATCTTGGGGAATTATCTTTTCTATTCCGAGAGGCTATTGGCCTATCGGAGTGTCTCCTGGCCAATCCAGGAGGCTTGGCAATACTATTTGGACCGTTTCATTGTGGCTGTGTGAACACAAACGAACCCACGCACAAATGCAACAATTGTATCAATTAAGTACCCAAATTGAACACAAAGCAAGCAACCTAGAGGTGTGAATACACCCTTAATTCTGAAAGTCTAAGTGACAAGTTAAAAACTAAACACTCTACTGTCACCGATAATTTGTCAATTTTGTTTTATTATCTATTTCCAGAAGCCTGCAACAGGGCTTATGAAAACCTGAAGAGCCAGGCAAAGCTGCAGGAGGGAACAACCAAGGAGGCCGTTATGCGGAGAAAGCTCCTTACAAGCCGGCGTGATAGGGTGAGTATATCTTCCCGTGGAAGCCACAAATCTATATTGAATCTCAATTCAATGCATTGCCACATGGTTATCAATTAAAATGCCTAATTCCACGAATGTAGTTTTGGTAAGCCAAACCTATTTACACACTTTATTTTGGCGCTGTAGCAGGACTGGAGAGAGCCACTAATGTTAACATAATTTAACCTGGTTACATGATGGCTAGTTAACTGCACGGATCAGTTTTGCATTTCCAAATATGTCCAAACAAACTGGCAATAAGCCAGTAGCGAGCACACTCACCGGTGTTTTTAAAGTTTCGGTGCACGGCACAGGAGATACTTGGTAGGAGAAGGAGAGCCAGCACACAAAAATGTCCTTTTGTTGGGTTTATTCCAGCTTAACACCAGGTACAGCACACGGACGTTTCAGCCTAACAGCCTTCTTCAGCGTGTTGCTGTGTCAGGTGGAAATGACGTTTAAATACACTGAGACCGGAAGTCCATTCAATAAACGAAATATCAAAATTCAGTTACAGTATATAAAGAATTCAAGAACCAAGCAATACACAACACGCACGTTCCATTATCAAAGAAAATGTCTACATACAACAATGTATGCATATATAAATAACAATAGTCTGGTCAGCCCCACTGTGTGGGAGAGCAGAACCAGGCCTTTATATATGCATTTATATATGAATTTTGATATTTCGTTTATTGAATGGACTTCCGGTCTCAGTGTATTTAAACGTCATTTCCGCCTGACACAGCAACACGCTGAAGAAGGCCGTTAGGCTTAAACGTCCGTGTGCTGTACCTGGTGTTAAGCTGGAATAAACCCAACAAAAGGACATTTTTGTGTGCTGGCTCTCCTTCTCCTACCTTGCATTTCCAAATAGCCTCAGTACCTAATGCTGCACTATGCAGTCAGTGTGTGCAGAATAGGGATGGCAGGATAAACCAACTGGAGATTGGAGAAGTTTAACACCATTAATTCAATTTAAATTTCATTGGAATTTAGTCTATACATTGTGTTTGACTCTGTGTGAAGCCAATTTAGGCGCTGATATGACAGTCCCATTACAGTCATAATATATATATTTTTTCTGTCTCTATCAAGCAAAAAGAGCGCAGTAAAATGTACAGGTATTAAAGGTCCCAATTCGTGCAGCTGTAACCTCTTAAAAACGTGTGTCTCTGGTCCATAAAACATGATTCTGGATTAATCTGTCGAAAATATAGCAAACCCGTTTGTTGTGACGGAGTTCTCACTTCCTCATCTGGTCGCTTCCCAAGAACGGCCTGTTTCTATAATATATTCAGAACTAACAGTTCCCATTGGCCGCTGAGGGAGAGCCCGCCCCGGGCTCCCAGCGGCCAATCAGATTAGCGTCTGTGGACCAGCACGCTAGGTTGCGAGTTATCGTTAACTAAACGGTACTACGCTAAAGAGGACATCTCAAAATGCCTAGACTTACCGAATGCACCTCTGCAGTTGCTGGATCACGTACAGTTGGCGTCGCTCCAGCTAGAAGTGTTAATTTTGTGGCTATAGACTAAATGGTGCAGGTAGCTTGTGTGAGAGGGACCCGAGTATGCAGGAGGAAGCTAGTGACGTCGATATTCTCTCCAGATTCCTCTCTGGGCAAACGACTCGTTTGGGGGTGTGGCTTGGAGGAGACTGCAGGGGGACGCTGGATAGGGACAAATCCAACTGTGGCAGTTCTGAACGTGTGACCACTCATTACAGGGAGGGCTGACAGCAGTATATATGCATTTACAAGTAAAAACAGCTTTTGCACGGAATGGGACCTTTAAAATGGTACTAGTGCCGACTTACCAGACTATAATTTGTGCTGGATGGAAAGAAATGCTCCTTTAGATTTGGTAGATTTGCCATTGCAAAGCCAGCATAAAAACATAATTTGACCACTGCTGCAGCTCACAGTTTTTTCTCTCTCTTTATAGCTCTTTAAGAAGAGGGTGAAAGTTGGGGAGAAGGTGCTGAGCCAAGAGGACTTGAGATACTTGAAAGGGGCTGACGGAAATGTGATGAGTGATGAGGAAAGCGATGAGGAGAAGTCACGGTACATATTTTCCTCACCAAAATGGCGCTCACCACGTCTGACCACGATCGTTACCTCCTGCCAGAAGGTCCTTGATGAGAACAGGAGGAAGGGAGTGGAGCCACGCTCCACTCATCACCGTCTCCCCTCTGGACAAGATTCTAACAGAGGACCTCCTGCTGCATCCAGGAGTCAGCCATACCTGGCAGAGGAAGAGGGTGCTCTAGCTGAAAGCTCCAGCTGAAAAATCAACACAGTCTCAAGGAAAATGGTAAAATAGCAGTGTTGGTCCACAGCTAGAAATTTTAGAATTTTGCCTCCAAAATTGTAAAATGGTAACTTGTTTTCAATGGCAGTTCATACGGGGGTGGGAGGTTTTTGAGGGGTGGGCGAGGTTAGGTTATGGTCTGGGAAGAGGTTAGGTTTAGGGCTAGGGTCTGGTTGAGGTTAGAGGGGTAACTGAGGTCGGAAGTTAGAGTGGTCGGAAGGTGGAGGTCAGAGACCTTGAAGGGATCTCCCACCTACCCAAAACAAAACTGACCAAAACAAAACGTTAGAATTTCGCCTCCCAAATTGTAAAGTGGTAGCTTTTTTGAATGGGAGTTTATACAGGGGTGGGAGGTTTTTGAGGGGTGGGAGAGTTTAGGGTTAGGGTCTGGGGAGAGGTTAGGGTTATAGTCTGGGAGAGGTTAGAGCAGTCAGAGGTTAGAGGATTCCCTTTGGGAGTCGGAAGGGGGGTCTCAAAACCGAACCCAAAAAGTTACTATTTTACAATTTGGGAGCCGAAATTGTAAAATAGCAACTTCTTTAGGCTGTGGACCAACGTTGCTATTTTACATTTTCTTTTAGACTGGGTTGGAAAACTAAGAGCTTGTTTGTTTGACTGTTGAGGATGTTTTGTTTTTGGAACTTTTTTATTTTATTTGTTATTGTTGGATATGTTTTTGTCCAGCATTCCTTGTTGTTCATGTATCGTATGTAGATATGTTAAAAATATTATTTTTCATTTGCAAGATCTCACAAACAGCACAGTTGAGAAGTGTTCTTCACACATTCTAACCTCTCTTTTTTTAATAGTTAATCTCAGTGATCCGATTTGTAAACCCTCACATAGTGTAAATTTCAGCCATCTAATATGCTCCCAGACCTCCACACATCAAGTAGCAGGAAGCACTAGCTTCTCACAGAGAAGATGAGAGGGTGACCCACCCCGGTGCGCTCTCTGTGCAAAAAGGCAGTTTTCACGGCTTTGTGGTGAGAGACGCACGGTGTCAGTGAAAACAACCCACATTCATGTGTCGATAACTAAAGAACGGAAGCACGGAGAAACAAACTGTTTTTTTTTTCATGGAAGTAGAGGCTTTGTTCTGTCTTTTGGGATATTTGGTGTTCTAATAGTCATAGAAGAAAATATTCTGTGGGTCATGGAAATCACTGAAAATGCTCACAAACCCTGGCGGTGACTTTATTTTGAACTCTGACTGTTTTTGTATGTTTCATAACTGCCACGTTGAATTGAATTTGATGTTCAAATTGCGTTAATAAAATAATTATATTTGAAGATTCATAGATTATGTATTTTTCAATGAGTAGAAGGTGTACTTGAAAAGATTTGGGGCATTTTGTTGAAAAAAATATATATCAGACACAATTTAAAGAGTATTTTTCTAATAATAATCTGTCAAGTCTTGTAACTGACAACACATACATCTGAATAGATATTAGATAACAGTTATATCTCTATACAAGATATTCTGTCCTATTGTGACTGCCAAAACAATATATTGACTAAATTTTAAAGTGCTCCCAGTCCGGAAGTTGATACTCCGAAGATGAGTTATAACCAGCGAGTATTTACAGTAATTTTGATCAGATTTGAATCATATCCTAGAATATCCAAGACATGTGGCTATTACTCTAACCATATCTAAAAGTTTTCTGCTATGGATACTACATGTATATCAAGTTTCCTGCTATGGATATGACATGTATATTGCTTACTGGATTCTAATATACACAGGGCGAGGCATTTCGGTAGTATCATGTGATATACTGTGGTGTATACATTAGTGTTTGGCTTTCAAAATATGGCATCAGTCATATCTGGAAAATATTTGGAGTCCATATTCTGGTAGTGTCAAAGTGGTCAGATTCCGGATTTAAGATATGCTCCAGACATGAGTCAGAAGCTGTGAGTATCGACACTTAATTTGATCAGATTTGAATCATATCTTTGAATGTCTGAGTAAGGATATTAATAGTATCTCAACGTTTCCTGCTACGGATATGACACATACATTGCTTCCCGGAATTTAACACACACAGGACGAGGCATTTCGGTAGTATCATGTGATATGCTGTCACCAGACATGTGGTGTGTTTTGGCTTTCAAAATATGGCATCAGTCATATCTGGAAAAAATTTGGACTCCATATTCTCTTGGCGTCAAAGTGGTCAGATTCTGGATTTAAGATATGCTCCGGACATGAGTCATAAACTGTGAATATCAACAATCAATTTGATCAAATTTGAATCATATCTTTGAATTTCCGATATAAGGATATTAATAGTATCTCAAAGTTTCCTGCTACGGATATGAGACGTATTGCTTCCCAGATTTTAGCACACACAGGACGAGGCATTTCGGTAGTATCCTGCCATATGCTGTCACCAGACATGTGGTGTGTTTGGCTTTCAAAATATGGCATCAGTCATATCTAGAAAAAATGTGGACTCCATATTCTGATGGTGTCAAAATGATCCCAATCCGGACTTAAGATATGCTCCGGACATGAGTCATAAACCATGAGTATCGACAGTCAATTTGATCAGATTTGCATCATATCTTTGAATGTCCGACATAAGGATATTAATACTATCTCAAAGTTTCCTGCTACGGATATGACACGTATATTGCTTCCCGGATTTGAACACACAGAGGGCGAGGCATTTCGGTAGTATCCTGCCATATGCTGTCACCAGACATGTGATGTGGTTGGCTTTCAAAATATGACAGCAGTCATATCGGGAAAATATCTAAACTCCATATTCTGATGGTATCAAGTGGTCCCATTCGGAGTTAAGATATGCTCCAGATATGAAATTGTAAAATGTTGTGGTCGGAGAGTATCCAACCCAGATTTCCTCATATATGGGTCATAATTTGACATATCCTGGCAAGACTAACTCCGGATTCTGGGGTATTTCGCGCAGTGATACAGGTTTACATAAAGCAATCTTATTTAACCATTCGACTTCCGGTGTAATGCCTTGTCACTAATGTATACAAGGTGACCATTAAGAGACAGTTTCTGGGTTGATTTGTCTTACTGCCTGGTTGTGTGCCAGGGTGAGACCTAGCCAACTGAAACTACGATATGGAGACTCTTTGAGAGTTGAGTTTGTGTGTGTGCGTGTGCGTGTCCATTTGCTATCTGTGCACCCAGGCAGGCAGTGTGTGTCATAATATCCTGAGGATGATGTAAAGCAGATAGAGGAAGGAGAAGAGGCCCCAAAGTGTCACAACTCATTTACCACACAATCTCCTTTCTTTGTTACTTCTTCTCATCCACCCTTCCGCTTTTTAATTTCATGACTTCTGCTTGAAACTCTCCCTCGTCCATTCATACTTGCCTTTGCTATCACCCTCTCCTTCCTACTTCCTCTCATCTTTTTCTTTTGCACCACATGTTTCAAAAATGTATAAAACATGGATAATTTACAGCAGGGCGATGTGGGAATTTAGGACTTTAATCATGAGAGAGATAACGAGGAAAAGAGTGGAAGAGAGTTACAACGTATGGAGACAATATAGGTGGGTTTTTACCCTCATCTAGACTTGGACAACTATTTTGAATAGCATATCACTGGTGTAAAGGGATCAGTTCATCCCAGGCAAGAGTCCCACAGTGGCCCTGTGAAAAGGCTCTGGGTTATGGGCCCCCTGAGCTCTTGGGCCCCTGTGCCTGGGCCCGGTAGGCCCGCTTGGTAATACATCCCTGCACCTGACAGAACATTTCCTCACAGATCTCATGCTCCAGTGTGAAGCACAGATCCTTAGAAAGAGCCCAACACATCCAGCAGGTAGAACCATACTGGTCAGTTTTGTCATCCAGTGTGAGACTCGTCATATCTCACCGCCTGTATCTGGCAATTTGTTTCTGGTTTGTGTTGCACTATTATCGTTGGCCCATAGAAAGATGGTTTTAATATGGTTTTAGTTGATTTTATTTTTGTGGTTACATAGTGAGACAACTCACATCACATTGATTTACTATGATGCCTGGGTTTTCATTTTTTTTTTTTTTTTTTATTATTATTATTTTTAGCACAGACAGTTTCCGCATCCCCCGGATCTGGAAGAGTTTAAGGAGGTTAATGAGATCACCTCCATTAATAACTCTCTTAATTAATTTTAAGGGGATTCACCATTAATTAACGGGCAAATTAATCTGAACTAGATGGTCTACATTTCCTAACGAAAATGTAATTGTGCTTGCTGTCCCCGCCATGCACCGCCTGGCTTACAAGGTCCCTGCCCATGCAATTAGGGGGACTAATGCTGCCTTCCAGACACCTGGGACGTGGGTGTTTCCCAGTGGAAAAGTCCCAGTCCCCACCTTCAACACAATATTTCTCCTATAGGCTCAGAGTACATCTGTCCACACCTGTGCCAAGTTTGGTTAGCATCGGACAATCTTTGTGAAATAGGCCCCACCCACAGAAGATTGGAAGTGGATTATATCGCAACGGTGCGTTTTTTTTCCAAAACTTCCAAATCAGTGTTGTGCAGGACAGTCCCCACATGATGTGTGCTTTGGTTTGGTGAAGATTTGACCAAATTTCAAGGAGGAATCGCAAAAAAACAGTTTTGGACAAAATGCAAAATGGCGGGAAATGTAGATATACGAAAATGGGCGTGGCCTAGATGAGTAGATGCGGAAGGACCCAAGCAATCCAGGGGAAAAAAAAGTTTGATGATAGACCCTACGGTTCAAAAGTTATGAACCAAAACATAAAGAGGGCTGTTATAGCACCACCATCTTGTCAATTGGTGCAATTATTTCGTGGATAGTAAAAGACCCCTCTGTGAACCTCCCTAACAAGTTTCATAGCTGTACCTCATATGGTTTCTGAGATACAGCTAATTTAAAGTCCCTGGAAACCAAAATCCACAAAAACGTTCTAACTATGTTATTTAGGGTCTTGTGTTAGTAACTGTCTGCCTCAGAAATTATTATACATTACTTTCAACCCAAAGCCTTAAAATCGACACTTTTCTACAAGATTCTACAAAGTACTTCCTCATTGAAGAGAGCAGTGCGTGAGGTGCTAAAATGCAGGAGCTTATGACGTCATAAGCTCTATATAACCTTTGTACACGCGCGCAACTCGCCCTACTGTGTGTGTGTGTGTGTGTGTGTGTGTGTGTGTGTGTGTGTGTGAGTAACTTTGCGTCACCAGGCTGTGTCGAGCGCTATGCTGTTCTCTCTCTCTCTCTCTCTCTCTCTCTCTCTCTCTCTCTCACTAGTCCCGAGAGAGAGAGAGGAGAGAGAGAGAGAGAGAGAGAGAGAGAGAGAGAGCACAGAGTGGGAGACAGACACGCTGTGGGGGCAAAGAACAGACAGAGATCTCTTCCTCTCAGAGCCGCGGAGCAACACGCGAACACACACACACACACACACACACACACACACACACACACACACACGCGGTGTGTGCACAGTGCACACACCGACACTCATCTCTCTTTCTTTCTTTCTCCGTTTCCCTCCCCCCCTCTCTCTCGCGCTCTCCGAGAGACAGAAATTTCCCTGCTGTAGACTGGACACGCCCACACAGTCCGCGGGAGAAAGTACACTCTAAAAAATAATGAAATCTCATGAGTTTTGCCATGGCTGTCAAACCTAAATTTATATACTTTGCGACGTTCATCATCGTTCAAATTCGGCTGGTGGCTTATTAACATAGGATCCTGTGATGTGATGAACTCAAAATGCTAAATAATAAAGAAATATTTCTGGTTTCCAGGGACTTTAATGTTTTTTTTTGTCTATATGATTCTCTGTACCCAGAATGCAACACTCCTGCTCAGAGTTACTGTTAAGCTATATTTATCTGGTGAAATCACACTAGATTCCTGCTTCCAGTACACTTTTTGCATGTGTTTTTTAACAGAGAAGAGCTGCAGCTGCTCAAAAGATAATATGTAAAATGTATGAGAGTGAGACCATGAGCGATATAACACTTGTAATACATGTATAGGTATGTCTGTTGTCTGTAGAATAGCGTGCGTGCGTGTCATACAAGAAGGAAGGCTGGCCATAATGAGAATGAATCTGCACTTCCTGCCGCCCTTCAAAATAAAACCATTTAGAAGGGACAGGCACTGAATGCTGCTATAGCGCCCCCTAAAGGCTAAATGACAAAATACTTCTGATATAGGCTCAGAGTACATCCCTCCACACCTGTAGCAAGTTTGGTTAGCATCGGACGATTTTTGTGAAATAGGCCCCACCCACAGAAGATTGGAAGTGGATTATATCGCAATGGTGTGTTTTTTTTTTTTACTTCCAAATCAGTGTTGTGCAGGACACTCCCAACATGATGTGTGCGTTGGTTTGGTGAAGATTGGACAACATTTCAAGGAGAAATGGCAAAAAAACTGTTTTGGACAAAATGCAAAATGGCGGAAAATCTAGTCAGACGGAAATGGGCGTGGCCTAGTTGAGTAGATGCGGGAGGACCCAAGGAATCCAGGGAAAAAATAATTTTGATGATAAACCCTACGGTTCAAAAGTTATCGAGCAAAAGGTAAGGAGGGCTGTTATAGCGCCACCATATGGTCAATTGGTGCAATTTTTTCGGGGATAGTAAAAGACCCCTCCGTGCACCTCCCTACCAAGTTTGGTAGCTGTAGTCGTTATGGTTTCTGAATTACAGCTAATTTACTGCAAGATTTTGCAAGATTTTTCCAAACCCCATGCAAGTCAATGGGGAAAAAAATGGCGCTTAATGGCGAATTGCGGCCACACTGCTTTCACAAACCCTTAGCAAAGTCATAGCATACATGTCCTCAATGAGGCGGTCATTTTGAGGTCTGGCATGTCTATGTGGCGCAAAAATTGAGGGAGTTATTACGCGACAAACTTTTTGGCAGATATAAGAAAAATAATAATAATAAGTATGTGGGATTTCAAGATTGTGCCTTGCTTGTCAGCAAGCACAATAATTAATATAAATTAATGAAATTGTAAGGTTATTTTAACCTCATTAGCCCAGGCTGCTTTGGGGGTGTTCTCTTGCCTAGACAAACATATACCCCAAATAAATCAGGGTGGCTTCTCAACCATCAGGCCTATGTCTGGTCTTGTTTGAAATGTGAGAATCTATGGAATATCAATCACGTGCAAGTAAACCTGCATCTATTACTATTCCAGAGTAAATGGAGATGCAATAAAGTGAAAACAATATTTTCAACCTTGCCTAGTGAATAATCTAATTTTAAAAGGCAATATATATCAAGATGCCACAAATAATAATGCTGCTATTGCCATACTCCTTGACTACAACTGTAACTGTAAATTTGATCAAAATACACTAAAACGCACCATTTATGAGACAATTCTATGAAATATTCAGGCACTCTGCATGTTTTGCCCACATAACAGTTAGAGTTTGACTTTTTACTGGGAATTTAACTTCTAAACACTACTTATTTAGATATACATGTTACAAATGACATAACTCTTCCAAAAGCATTGAAATAGTTATAAAAGCAATGAATATGGCTCTGTATTCAATATTTTCTATTCTGCAACATGCTTTTCAGGCAACTTCATGTCAGCCTATGGCCTATATACTTCAGTATCACGCCACATATCTGTCTCTTCTACAGCTGAACCGTTTGGGTTTGACCAAGTAAAACTATTTTTATAAGCATTTTACGAAATGTAGATGGAAAAATGAATGGCGGATGAAGCCCCTGGTTTGTATGCTTAACCTGGAAGTGGGTGTGACTTTGGCAGCCGAGGAGTAATCAGTGCTCGTTGACTACACCTGTGCAGGTCTCAGCTGTAGCCTACATAAGCTGGCTGTGACTACACTCTGTCTCTGACCCTCTCTCAACCGCTGAAACAGGTAGGCCTAGTTCCTCTCTCAACCACTCAAACAGGTAGGCCTAGTCCACTTTGGTGGTTTACACCAGACTACACCATACTTGTTTTCAGTCAAGCCATGCACCAGTGATTATACTGCTTAACACATGTGACTTACCCCTTGTTTCTTCCTCCCCAGAGTGTGTGTTCCAAAAAGTCACTTCAGTAGTGTAAGTCCTTTCACCTGTTTATATTTTCAGGAATGTTCTATATCTTTGCCTTTGTGGAAAGAATGGCCGCGCATGTGTTTGTCTGGCTAGCACTATTGAGTTTGTGCTTGTGTGAACAACAACATAATTGTCTTCATTTGTTTGTCATGCCTTGTGGTGATTACCGTTTAATTTACAAACCTTCATGTTTGACTGAATCACTGCCCAATGCTCATAATGCTAAGATAATTGTTTTAATATGGTCTATTAAGACTAGACTCTTTGTCTAGTCTAATCTTTGCTCACAGAGGCAGAGCCGGTCCTGTCTGGATAACTTTCAGCTGGAGAAGCAGCAAACTATGTGAGTGACGTTATGACTGACATGAATAAAAATGTCTAGTATCCTGCTCTACTGAACACTTCACATAGGCACATATCGTCAATTAAAAATCCTTTACTAACCATTTTGTTCACAATGAAGACGACAGCTTAATAATTCAGAGTGCCAAAGTCACGCCTTCTTCCGTATTCAGCATATGCACAGCGATTTCAAATGCTTAGTTTTACTTGGTCAAATGAACTGATTCAGCTACAGTGTGTATTTAGAATGGAATCAGGAGAAACATAACATTTCACTTGGACCAAAATGGAAGTCTTGTAGGCTTAACTTTTTAAATTTTGGTCCGAGTGCATCTCATGACTTTAAAGATGTCTGCATTGCTTGGGACTCAGTACAACGCTTGTCTATGGGTAAAATGAAATCTCTGTGCATATGCTGAATGTGGAAGGTGTGACTTTGGCAGTCTACTCAAGTCATCATGAAATAATGACTTGACTTCATTCTGCCTGGACAGGATGTCCCGGAGGACCATGTGGAGGAACGCTGCTAGCGAGGCACTGAGAAGGCATCAAGACGAAGCCCAAGTCTTGAATGCCTTCATCGTTCGACACTATGGCCCCACAGCGTTCCTCCTGAAAGACCAGGCACAGGACAGGACCTTCAGGGTAATTACTCTGCATTTCATGCTGCATTGAGTACCACAGGAAGAGTCCTAAGACCTGCGTGAGACCAGGATGTTGGCAATACCGGTTCCCTAATCTCAAAAGTCATGGCTTCAGGTTAAATGGCTGAAAAAGCTCTGGTTAACAAGCTTCTGAAACTGAACCTTGTATTGATCAAGATAATCTTCACAAATTAACACCACTTTTTGGAAGAGTGAATGATTTTTACAAATGTCAGAAAACTCACCATAGCTCATATCGGTAGTGCCGTTTTGTGAAGGTCCTCTTGCTGAACACAAGGTTGGCCGTTTTCATAAACTTTTTGTTAAGCACAAGACCATATAGGTATTTAACCAAAATACCATACAAAAAATCTTGATTTTTGGAGATGAGGTTTTGTTGCTTTGAGTCTACTTTTTCAACAGGTCGTATAAAATACCTGTATTGATGCATTTTCTTAACAGGTGTCTTTGGGCGACCCGCACATCTGTACCTGTCCTGTGTTCCTCCGGGAGCTTGAGCCATGCAAGCACATCTGCTGGTATGACACAATATGATGATATTGAAGTATGTTTTTAGCAAACCAACCAATCTCATTCTTCACACACTTGGTTGGAAGTGTACAGTTTCATGGGGTTAAGTAGAGAACCACCTGTGATATTTGCCTGAAGATCTAATGGCTTTAGGTTGTTAAGATGGCAGTTGCTAGTCTAAACGCCTCGCAATCTATTTCAATCAAATTAGCCCAACGCTAGAAAGGCTTTCTAACTCTTTTCCATTTCATTACAGGGTTTTGATGCGGGAACTCCAACTCCCGATCAACGACCGCTGTAAGTTGAATATATGAATTGTAGACTTTTTTCCATTTTAAATCCAGTAATCGTGTCATGATGATCCCAATTTCCCCTCGGATCAATAAGTTTTCTGATTTTCTGAAATAGTTTTGTAAAGTAGATTTTTAAGAGTCCAGAGCATTGGCACTTCCTGTTCCTATGTGTAAAAGTCATGGGGCTTTGGGTTAATTGCTTGAAATATGTCTGGTTAATTAAAGGAACAGTCACAGATTTTCAACCAGCTTTGTATCACTACAAACTATGTACTAAAACCTGTTTGGCAGGCGTTCATTTACTTGACTATTTTGAGATTAGAGTTATGGATAACTCTGATAAACTAAATAACTGCAAACTAATGACTGCAAAACTTAGTTGTCTCATACTACAGAGCTTGACGTGTAAGCCAACCCAGAGCTATATCTACTCCAAACAATTGCGCTAACAACCAGCGCTGGTCATTTTCAAAGAACTGACATAAATATTGAGATTGCTTTAAAATGATTATGCTCTATAGACTGCTTCCAGAGGGGGCTTTGTGGAAGCCAAATATCGGCGATTCTTCGGAGACGCGGCCCCGGCAACGCGGCCCTGGCAGGTCGCGTTGCGCCCTTGCGTGTGGCGGCTGCGGCGCAGCGAGGCCCGGGCGCTGCCCCGACATCGCCGAGACCACAAAGCCCCCCTCGAGAGCAGAGCCCAGGCCGGCGACCGCGAAGCCCGAGACCGCCAAGTCCGGGTCGCGGCGCTGTGCCGAGGCGAGCCATCGAAGCCCACGATGTGTGTCCGATCTGCACCGAGGGGCTGCTGGGCACACTGGAGCCGCTGTCGTACTGCAGGTGAGTGCCGGAGCGCGGTCAGACTGTGATTCAGTACACTTCATGTAGGATATGGAGGCCCATTCCGGGCGGCTGCTCACTAAAATAAACTTCTAAATTGTAACTAAAAAGCTCACAATTTTGATGTTTTGAGAGGAATTATTAGCCTGATATTCAAACGGCATCGTCAATTCATAATCTCATTCAGAAATTCACAACTGAGTGGACGTGGCTTCGACGGTCTGGAGCCATGCTAGGCTTAGGGGTCGGAACATTTTCCATGTTTAAACTATATGCCATGTTCAGGTACCCCCCCAAACATTGCCTCAAGTACCATAAAGGCTGAATGTCTACACCACTGCACCGTGCGGGCTTCAAGGTGTTTGTGCTTGATGTAGACTGAAACTTGGACTTTTTGGCTGAGGCATACAACCGCAAGGCATGTGTTTCTAGTTTTTGCCATCCTTGATTCTGAGCTTTCCTTTGTAGCAGGTTCGGGTGTGGTGGCAACATCCACCGCCGCTGCATTAAGCAGTGGGTGGACCACCAGGGGCTCATAGGCCAGGGCCTTATGGTGGACTGCCCGGTCTGCAGGCACGACTTCGGTCCTCTGGCGCTCCTGCTGGAGGAGGTGCGGAACGCCAGAGGGAGGGTCGCCCCTCAGCTGCCCCCCGGCCCCACAGCAGTGGCTCTTCCTGCACACGGTAGGCTATGCGGTCTTCCTCCCTGCACACGGTAGGCTATGCTGTCTTCCACAACTTTTTAATAGTGTCTCACAAAATCCAATTACTTTTCCAAGCCTTGTGCATTCATACAGTGACTGCAAAGGGTTTCCAGAAGCTGCTTCTTTTGACTGGATCAGTAATGATGCAACTCTCTTTTTGTAGGTGCTGCGGGGGGAGGAGAAGCTGCAGCCACTGCCTGGAGAGACCGTCTCAGGCCTGGGGACCATCCCACCTTTACCAGGCATGCGGGGGGAGGAGAAGCTGCAGCCACTGCCTGGAGAGACCGTCTCAGGCCTGGGGACCATACCACCTTTACCAGGCAGTGACTGCACTACTTTTAATACTTGTGTCTTTTTTAACTGTTTAATTTTTGTTTTAATAAAAGGTGTATTCTTTGAACAACGTAAAGCTTCTGAACTGGTATTTGTAGTGCACAAAAAGGAAAGATGTAAACACTTTACTGTCATTATAGAGGTAAACGCAAGAGTTGCCCATTTCTGGTAAAGGAAATCCCCTAATCAATGGCTAGCGATAAAAGAGGAGCACAATACGAATGCGTTCAGTGAGACTTACTTGAAGAGGCTCAATGGTAGGCTTATTTGGTCAGCACAAACTCAATATACCACTCCTTACAGTTAGACTATAGCTGCTCAATAGCAATGTACTTTTCGTCTGAGTGACTATGTCCTCGGATGTGTCTTCTACATACTTTGCTTTGGATTCTTTCAGTCTTGTCTTTGTTGTACACGTTGACCATCGATCAAAAAAATCAATATTTCACTTGGGTAGAATACTTTTAAATTTGGTTG
The DNA here is from genome assembly GCF_964638095.1 of Poromitra crassiceps. Taxonomy (NCBI): domain Eukaryota; kingdom Metazoa; phylum Chordata; class Actinopteri; order Beryciformes; family Melamphaidae; genus Poromitra; species Poromitra crassiceps. Next base: position 145,107 of record NW_028152185.1, read on the forward strand.
ACCTCCCAAAATGGCCACTCTGTCTCACATGTGGTCAGCACCAGTGCATGGTGGCACAGTGGTAGCTCAAGTCACCTCACAGCAAGAAGGTCCTGGGTTCGATTCCCACCTGGGAGGGTGTGTCCCCCCCCCCTTGCGCCTCTTGTCAAAATGGCCTTTCTGTGTGGATTTTGCTTGTTCTCCCTGTGTTCCCCTGGAGTTTCCTCAATATGACACCCCCATCCCCCCCAAAAAAACATGCAAGATGGCCACCTGACCAGCGACGATGACACAAGATGGATGCCGTGCTAAAAGCTGCCCCTTTGAGGAAAGGACATGCCTTATCTGGGTTAAACAGTATTTCACCAGCCTCTGTGTGGCTGCAATGCATGTGTGGGTTTCTGCGTAACAGACAGGTTTGTCCATCCAGTTGTCTTTCATTTGAAAGTTTCTTCATATCACTGCAAGGCAAAAAATATAATTCATTCTGTGCTTAAGACACATTTCTTAGTGAACTTTCCTAAGATTAAAAGTAAAAGCAATACATATTTCTGACTATAAACACATGAGCAGTGATATCATTTTGACTGGGGTGGCTGAGCAAGGATGTCTGAACCTGATGTCTGTTTATTCTGACATCCTATCCTCTTATAGAATGAAGGAAACTGTCCTGTCTGAACCAATTTACCCCCCCCCCCCCCCCCCCACCGCCATTTCCCCACATTTAGAAGCTCTTTATAAACATTTTTCTGCATGAAGTTAGGAGCTCTTGAGTTCCTTGGTGCACTGTGGCCTTCGGGGGGGGGGGGGGGGGTGTTTGCAGAGGGAGGGTGTGAACTTAAAACACCCCGCTAATTTTCAACCAGCTTTGTATGATTAGAACATCAGTATATCAAAACTAAACAGTTTTGAAGTCATTCATTTGGTTTGACACAGACACAAGCCGAGAGCGATGTGTGTGTGTGTGTCACATATTTGGAGACCTGTGTTCCAGACCAGGCGGGTGTAACTCCCAGGGGTCATCCACTATTTTCTGGAGCCATATATTTGCATAATCTTGTGTGATAACTTGTTTTGATAGCCAGTCTCTTGGATAATATCAGAATGTTTTTTGGTGCGTGTGTGTATTTGTGTAAATTATTTTATTTATATATTCACTGTACTTATTGTGTTAGTTTTGCTACTCTCCTACTTTTTTTTTTTGAGTAGATATAGGTGTGAATGTATGGGGCAGACATTCTACTATTTAGCCTAGTTGTAGAGCTCTTGATACAAGGACGGACATGCTATGACTGCAGTGGAGATTTTTTTATTTTTTATTTTATTTACCGTTTTCAATTTTACAATAGTGAATAGACATACAATGTGAAAACAAACTAACACAACACAACCTCAAGTGTCACCTAGACAAAAAAGAAACAACAACCAAAACAACAAAACACAGCTGGCTGCCAGGCTGTCAATGTTATCCCAGTGGTAACATGTTTAAGCATAATAAATAAATCAATCAATCAATCCAATATCACACCCACTCTGACATGTATTTAAACAGGAGACAGTATATGAAAATTAAATGACTATGAAAATTAAATGATATGACAGTGTGCTAAGAAGGGCCCCCAAGTTTCCTGGAATCTGCTCTGTGTATTTGGTTTATAGAGACGTAGCTTTTCTATTTGTATAATGTACAACATCTCATTGAGTCATCGTTTAAAACAGGGTGGAGTGGTAGACTTCCAGGTCAAGAGAATAAGTTTCTTAGCCACCATCATAGCTAGCTGCAGAGCCATCTGTATCTCATGTGGAAGCTCAAAAGTCTCCACGGAACATCCAAATATGGCCACATTGTGGGTGTGGCTGAATGTCTCTAGAATAGGCCTTTGAGAAGCACTCGAAAACTGCGGACCAAAAGGTGTGTAACACTAGCCTGACTCCGCCAGACGGGGGCGGCATTGTTCCACAGTTTGTGAAACAGAATGTGAAGCAAACCCATCCATCTGGCAACGTCAGGTTAGTGTAACACAGGACAAAACCAAAAAAGGTTTACATACACTGCGCGAAATACCCCAGAATCCGGAGTTAGTCATTTTTTGATTCTGCAAGAATCTGGATCATATAATGCGCATATGTGGAGATTTTTTGATATGCTTTATGTCAGGTCAAATACTGAACCATATTTACCCAATATAGTAGACTGTGCCCAGATACACCTAATGTTACATACACAGTAAATAAAATATCCGAATATGCTGTCAAGCCATATATTGAAATATGTGGACTCACTATATGGCTAGAATATGACCATATCTGTAGCATATCATCACTTTTTGTCATTGAAGAATATATGGTGGAATATGGTGTCCAGATATAACACTAAGTGATATTTTGACTTTGATATTTAACTGATATGAATTATATACGGAGTGTATCGGAACTAGAAATTGTTGGGAATGATGTGCACCATGTCCGGGGCAATACTAAGTCAGTATTTATGCTATGGTCAAATACAATGTCCAGATACATAATGTGTTTATATTTCACAATATCCGAATATGACCTCATGCCATATATTGAAATATGTGGACTCATTAAGCAGATATGGGTAGAATACGACCACATCTGTGGCATATCACTGAGCCAAAACCTCATGAATCTGGAGACATTTTATTTATTTATTCTGCACTCATCTGCATAATATCTGGAAGGTATCCGGAGATTTGCTTTATGCCAGGTCAAATACTGAACCATATTTGCCCCATATAGTATACTGTGCCCAGATACACCTAATATTACATACACAGTAAATAAAATATCCGAATATGCCCTTGTGCCATATATTGAAATATGTAGACTCAGTATATGACTAGAATATGACCATATCTGTAGCATATCATCACTCTTTGTCATTTAAGCATATATGATGGAATATGGTGTACAGATATAACACTAAGTGATATTTTGACTTTGATATTTAACTGATATGAATTATATACGGAGCGTATCGGAACTAGAAATTGTTGGGAATGATGTGCACCATGTCCGGGGGAATACTATGTCAGTATTTGTGCTATGCTAAAATACAATTTCCAGGTACATCATGTGTTAGCCTCACAATATCCGAATATGACCTCATGCCATATATTGAAATATGTGGACTCATTAAGCAGATATGGGTAGAATACGACCACATCTGTGGCATATCACTGAGCCAAAACCTCATGAATCTGGAGACATTTTATTTATTTATTCTGCACTCATCTGGATAATATCTGGAAGGTATCCGGAGATTTGCTTTATGCCAGGTCAAATACTGAACCATATTTGCCCCATATAGTATACTGTGCCCAGATACACCTGATATTACATACACAGTAAATAAAATATCCGAATATGCCCTTGTGCCATATATTGAAATATGTAGACTCAGTATATGACTAGAATATGACCATATCTGTAGCATATCATCACTCTTTGTCATTTAAGCATATATGATGGAATATGGTGTACAGATATAACACTAAGTGATATTTTGACTTTGATATTTAACTGATATGAATTATATACGGAGCGTATCGGAACTAGAAATTGTTGGGAATGATGTGCACCATGTCCGGGGGAATACTATGTCAGTATTTGTGCTATGCTAAAATACAATTTCCAGGTACATCATGTGTTAGCCTCACAATATCCGAATATGACCTCATGCCATATATTGAAATATGTGGACTCATTAAGCAGATATGGGTAGAATACGACCACATCTGTGGCATATCACTGAGCCAAAACCTCATGAATCCGGAGACATTTTATTTATTTATTCTGCACTCATCTGGATAATATCTGGAAGGTATCCGGAGATTCGCTTTATGCCAGGTCAAATACTGAACCATATTTGCCCCATATAGTATACTGTGCCCAGATACACCTGATATTACATACACAGTAAATAAAATATCCGAATATGCCCTTGTGCCATATATTGAAATATGTAGACTCAGTATATGACTAGAATATGACCATATCTGTAGCATATCATCACTCTTTGTCATTTAAGCATAGATGATGGAATATGGTGTACAGATATAACACTAAGTGATATTTTGACTTTGATATTTAACTGATATGAATTATATACGGAGCGTATCGGAACTAGAAATTGTTGGGAATGATGTGCACCATGTCCGGGGGAATACTATGTCAGTATTTGTGCTATGCTAAAATACAATTTCCAGGTACATCATGTGTTAGCCTCACAATATCCGAATATGACCTCATGCCATATATTGAAATATGTGGACTCATTAAGCAGATATGGGTAGAATACGACCACATCTGTGGCATATCACTGAGCCAAAACCTCATGAATCCAGAGACATTTTATTTATTTATTCTGCACTCATCTGGATAATATCTGGAAGGTATCCGGAGATTCGCTTTATGCCAGGTCAAATACTGAACCATATTTGCCCCATATAGTATACTGTGCCCAGATACACCTAATGTTACATACACAGTAAATAAAATATCCGAATATGCCCTTGTGCCATATATTGAAATATGTGGACTCAGTATATGGCTAGAATATGACCATATCTGTAGCATATCATCACTCTTTGTCATTTAAGCATATATGATGGAATATGGTGTACAGATATAACACTAAGTGATATTTTGACTTTGATATTTAACTGATATGAATTATATACGGAGCGTATCGGAACTAGAAATTGTTGGGAATGATGTGCACCATGTCCGGGGGAATACTATGTCAGTATTTGTGCTATGCTAAAATACAATTTCCAGGTACATCATGTGTTAGCCTCACAATATCCGAATATGACCTCATGCCATATATTGAAATATGTGGACTCATTAAGCAGATATGGGTAGAATACGACCACATCTGTGGCATATCACTGAGCCAAAACCTCATGAATCTGGAGACATTTTATTTATTTATTCTGCACTCATCTGGATAATATCTGGAAGGTATCCGGAGATTTGCTTTATGCCAGGTCAAATACTGAACCATATTTGCCCCATATAGTATACTGTGCCCAGATACACCTGATATTACATACACAGTAAATAAAATATCCGAATATGCCCTTGTGCCATATATTGAAATATGTAGACTCAGTATATGACTAGAATATGACCATATCTGTAGCATATCATCACTCTTTGTCATTTAAGCATATATGATGGAATATGGTGTACAGATATAACACTAAGTGATATTTTGACTTTGATATTTAACTGATATGAATTATATACGGAGCGTATCGGAACTAGAAATTGTTGGGAATGATGTGCACCATGTCCGGGGGAATACTATGTCAGTATTTGTGCTATGCTAAAATACAATTTCCAGGTACATCATGTGTTAGCCTCACAATATCCGAATATGACCTCATGCCATATATTGAAATATGTGGACTCATTAAGCAGATATGGGTAGAATACGACCACATCTGTGGCATATCACTGAGCCAAAACCTCATGAATCCGGAGACATTTTATTTATTTATTCTGCACTCATCTGGATAATATCTGGAAGGTATCCGGAGATTCGCTTTATGCCAGGTCAAATACTGAACCATATTTGCCCCATATAGTATACTGTGCCCAGATACACCTGATATTACATACACAGTAAATAAAATATCCGAATATGCCCTTGTGCCATATATTGAAATATGTAGACTCAGTATATGACTAGAATATGACCATATCTGTAGCATATCATCACTCTTTGTCATTTAAGCATAGATGATGGAATATGGTGTACAGATATAACACTAAGTGATATTTTGACTTTGATATTTAACTGATATGAATTATATACGGAGCGTATCGGAACTAGAAATTGTTGGGAATGATGTGCACCATGTCCGGGGGAATACTATGTCAGTATTTGTGCTATGCTAAAATACAATTTCCAGGTACATCATGTGTTAGCCTCACAATATCCGAATATGACCTCATGCCATATATTGAAATATGTGGACTCATTAAGCAGATATGGGTAGAATACGACCACATCTGTGGCATATCACTGAGCCAAAACCTCATGAATCCAGAGACATTTTATTTATTTATTCTGCACTCATCTGGATAATATCTGGAAGGTATCCGGAGATTCGCTTTATGCCAGGTCAAATACTGAACCATATTTGCCCCATATAGTATACTGTGCCCAGATACACCTAATGTTACATACACAGTAAATAAAATATCCGAATATGCCCTTGTGCCATATATTGAAATATGTGGACTCAGTATATGGCTAGAATATGACCATATCTGTAGCATATCATCACTCTTTGTCATTTAAGCATATATGATGGAATATGGTGTACAGATATAACACTAAGTGATATTTTGACTTTGATATTTAACTGATATGAATTATATACGGAGCGTATCGGAACTAGAAATTGTTGGGAATGATGTGCACCATGTCCGGGGGAATACTATGTCAGTATTTGTGCTATGCTAAAATACAATTTCCTAGGGATAAAAAAAAACCTAAGTACTTTTCCCATACAAAAAAATAATAATAATCTCTTAGCCGTTTCACCAAACGACTCCAATTGGCCTAATTCATGCTCATATGACACCCCCCCAACAACCCATATGCAAAACAGCCTAGGGTTGGCCAAAATGCCATGTTCAAAGCCTATTTACACCCACTTCCGGTCACTTCCGGCGGAAGCCCCGCCCATATTCGGGACCAGCGCATAAAACTACATAAGACTACATGTCTAACTTCCTAACCCTAGTTCCAACTTAGCCCTTCAACATGGGTGAACGGTACACAAGCGGCAGAACCTAGTGCAAATTTCAGCTAGGGTTGTCAATTAACTCCCCTGGACCACCTGGAGCTATAATTTCAATTGGAGCATGTAGCCCTCCTATAGGAGAGTAGACCCTGAGAAAAGGTTAGCCGAAGTCCCCTCCCCCTAGGCAGGGGGGAGGTCCAATCGTTTAAAAATGTTGAAACTAGGGGTGCGTTTAACTCCTAAAGTAAATGGACTAGAAGGCTGTCCTTTCTTGGGGGAACTCCTCTCACACCCCTCTTCCCGCCCACAAAAAATGGGAGGTCAAAACGCCCCCTAAAAACCGGAAGTCGCGTTTGGGCCATTTCCCTTGCTTTTTGGCCAAAATGAAGTCGTTTTTCGGGCTCCTCGCCAAAAATGGAGTCCTTAGAGTACCTACATGGCTATAAAAAAAAAAAAAAAAAAATACAAAAAAAAAAAAAAAAAAAATCAAACCTGAATAACTCCTAGGGGAAGTAATTTCAAGGCCTAATTTTTTTTTGTGGGAACCTCTCTCACACTCCTCTTTCAGCCCACAAAAAATGGGAGGTCAAAACGGAAGTTTTTTTCTTTACCAAAAAAAAAAAAAAAGTGTCGTATCTTTATATTCACTAAAATTCAGTAATTGAAGCTACAACCAAAATGACGGTTTGAGCATGTACTAGGGGTTCTCAACATACACTGTAGCCAAAATTACGGCTCCAGGTTGAGTGGAACTGTGTCCCTGGCCCAAAAAGAGATGTACATTTTGCTGGATTTCGTAATTTCGTGCGTTTTCTGATTTTTTTCAACTCTGCGGGACCACAGCTCGCTCAGCGTAGCTCCGATTAGCCTACCCTTTGCTGAGAGTAGGCTTTAGACTGTCTCCTACGTGTCCAGCAACTTTGAAAGGGCTAGCTTCAATTACTGATACAACAGAAGAACAACAAAAAGTGAACTATTGTATATTGTAAACATATGAATATTCTAAATAGACATCTGTCTGTCTTTCTGTCTGCCTGTCTTGTCTGCCAGTCTGTCTAAACATCTGAACATCAATTAACTATTCTGTATGGACAGAGGACAGCCAGACCTGTTCATCTGAGACATCTGTGTGTGCACATTCTTATTTTCCACCTGGTGCTGGAGAGCTGAGCCTGGCTGAGCTCTTTAAACTCTGCCAGGGTGACTATCCCCAGCAGGGCCATGCAGGCTCTCTCTCAGCTGTCTGTCACCAGGGGAAGGAGGGGGACCAAGGTACGTTTTACCGGTTTGAATGTTGACCTCTTCTGGGCTTGCACCTGCCAAAGGTTTGTGAAAAAAAAAATCTGATCGTAAGTAGGCTACAGTATCCCTCTCTCACTGTCTGTCTGTCGTTCAGACTGACTGCCTGTCTACCTGACTGTCTACCTGACCTACCGTCTGTCTGTCTGTCTGTCTCACTGTCTGCCTGTCTACCTGACTGTCTGTCAGTGTCTGAACTGACTGTGTGTTTCACTGTCTGTCTACCTGACTGACTGATGTCTGTCTGTCACTGACTGACTGACTCTCTGTCAGACTGACTGTCTACCTGACTGACTGACCGACTGTCTGTCTGTCTCACTGTCTGCCTGACTGTCTCACTGTCTGTCTGTCTTTCAGACTGACTGCCTGTCTACCTGACTGTCTACCTGACCTACCGTCTGTCTGTCTGTCTGTCTTTCTGTCTGTCTCACTGTCTGCCTGTCTACCTGACTGTCTGCCAGTGTCTGAACTGACTGTGTGTTTCACTGTCTGTCTACCTGACTGACTGACTGACTGATGTCTGTCTGTCACTGACTGACTGACTCTCTGTCAGACTGACTGTCTACCTGACTGACTGACTGACCGACTGTCTGTCTGTCTCACTGTCTGCCTGACTGTCTCACTGTCTGTCTGTCTTTCAGACTGACTGCCTGTCTACCTGACTGTCTACCTGACCTACCGTCTGTCTGTCTGTCTGTCTGTCTGTCTGTCTCACTGTCTGCCTGTCTACCTGACTGTCTGCCAGTGTCTGAACTGACTGTGTGTTTCAGTGTCTGTCTACCTGACTGACTGACTGACTGACTGATGTCTGTCTGTCACTGACTGACTGACTCTCTGTCAGACTGACTGTCTACCTGACTGACTGACCGACTGTCTGTCTGTCTCACTGTCTGCCTGACTGTCTCACTGTCTGTCTGTCTTTCAGACTGACTGCCTGTCTACCTGACTGTCTACCTGACCTACCGTCTGTCTGTCTGTCTGTCTGTCTCACTGTCTGCCTGTCTACCTGACTGTCTGCCAGTGTCTGAACTGACTGTGTGTTTCACTGTCTGTCTACCTGACTGACTGATGTCTGTCTGTCACTGACTGACTGACTCTCTGTCAGACTGACTGTCTACCTGACTGACTGACTGACCGACTGTCTGTCTGTCTCACTGTCTGCCTGACTGTCTCACTGTCTGTCTGTCTGTCTTTCAGACTGACTGCCTGTCTACCTGACTGTCTACCTGACCTACCGTCTGTCTGTCTGTCTGTCTGTCTGTCTGTCTCACTGTCTGCCTGTCTACCTGACTGTCTGCCAGTGTCTGAACTGACTGTGTGTTTCACATGTACACTGAAAAAACGGGAACTTGCCTCTCACGGATATACTAAACTCGATCTCATGTGTTCAATGTGATTAATTAATGTTTGAGCTTGGAACATGATTGTACTCCTTCAAGGTAAGGTTAAGGACCAAGGTACGTTTCACCAGTTTGATATTTCGTTTATACTGACAAAGGGAAAAACCAGAAAACGCTCGTAGCCTACCATTTTACTATTAAAGCAGTTTTTGCAAAATATTGCTATTTATTGTTACAGTGTGCTGTTTGAATGTTGACCTCTTCTCGGCTTGCACCTGCCAAAGGTTTGTGATTGTGCGCGACTAAAAAAAATCTGATCGTAAGTAGGCTACAGTATCCCTGTCTCACTGTCTGTCTGTCTTTCAGACTGACTGCCTGTCTACCTGACTGTCTACCTGACCTACCGTCTGTCTGTCTGTCTGTCTGTCTCACTGTCTGCCTGTCTACCTGACTGTCTGTCAGTGTCTGAACTGACTGTGTGTTTCACTGTCTGTCTACCTGACTGACTGATGTCTGTCTGTCACTGACTGACTGACTGACTCTCTGTCAGACTGACTGTCTACCTGACTGACTGACCGACCGTCTGTCTGTCTCACTGTCTGCCTGACTGTCTCACTGTCTGTCTGTCTTTCAGACTGACTGCCTGTCTACCTGACTGTCTACCTGACCTACCGTCTGTCTGTCTCACTGTCTGCCTGTCTACCTGACTGTCTGTCAGTGTCTGAACTGACTGTGTGTTTCACTGTCTGTCTACCTGACTGACTGACTGATGTCTGTCTGTCACTGACTGACTGACTCTCTGTCAGACTGACTGTCTACCTGACTGACTGGCCGACCGTCTGTCTGTCTCACTGTCTGCCTGACTGTCTCACTGTCTGTCTGTCTTTCAGACTGACTGCCTGTCTACCTGACTGTCTACCTGACCTACCGTCTGTCTGTCTGTCTGTCTCATGTGCCTTATCTGTCAATATTTGCATGTCCATGATGGACCAGTCAAGCCGCCTATTTGCCCGAGTGATCATCAGGGCGGCTTTAGCGGAGAATGCTTTATGATATTGGTAAAATAGTTTACCGTGGCTGGAGTAGAGGTCCCCTATTAGCGCTAGATATTTGTCTAGCTCATGGCGGCGCTCTGGGTACACTTCGCAGATCACATCACGGTAGACGCCAAACGTGTTCAGGAAGTCACATAGGGAAAGGTCTTTGGGCAGGCGGGGGTCGGACGACTTTAAATAAACAGGGCCCTCTGGGTCACCCGTGGCCTTCCTTTTACACTGGGGAGATGGCAGGAGTATGCTAACTAAGTTAATGTCTCTGCCCTTTAAAATGTTGGACCTTAGCCTGGGCGAAATATTGGCACAGGGAGAAACAAAAGACATACCGAATGGGATGGCAGGCATGGCGGACGCCAGAGTGTTCATCTGGGCGGGTTGGGTGGTGGTGAGGAGCACGTCGGCTTGCTGCATGGGCGGGGGTAGGATCGGCTGCTGCGCCAGCTGGGCTGCTGCGAACGTGGGGGGGAATGGGGGGGGGGGGGTTCCAGGGCGCTCAGACGGGCTTCTACTGATCTGCTCGCATCTAGCAGGGACAGCAGGATGGCTCTTGACGACCCCTGTCGGCTCGGCGGAGCTACGAATGGGGCCGCTTCTGCTTCCGGGGCGGCGGCCTGGAGGTCAGTGCGACCAGGAAGGACGAGGCGTCTCGCGGCGGCCCCGCGGCCTGCGTTTCCCCGGCGGCTCCCAGCTCTCGGGGCGGCTGCCTCTACTGGTCTTCGCCCGCGGCCTCTCGCGCGTCCGCGCCGAGCGGCCTCTCCTTCCGGCACGCTCGCACGCGTTCTTGGGCGTCCACGGGCCGTCGCAGTGGCGCGCCCCGTGCCATGGGAACGCGCGCTGGGCCTTCTCGTCGGGGCTATGCTAGCAGCCTGTGGTCCAGCCGCTTCGCCAGCGTCTTCATCAGAAGCCTCGGAAAGCAGGTACGCTCCGTGGCCGGTCCGGAACAGGGAAGCGATGTCTAAGCTGTCGTCGCTATCCATGGACAGCTCTGACTCGGAACTCGACATACCGGAATGGAGTGGGGAGCGTTGAAATCTGCGGTGAATATCCACGGGTGGAGAAGGCTTGAGGATGCTGATTCGGTCTGCAGATGTGGAGCAAAACAACGCTTCGGAGGCCTGCTTCAAGGGGGATGGACTGCCGTGAGCTGCTGCTGCTATGATCCGCCAGAGAGAGAGAGGTGACGTAGAACCCTTGCTATATATATGAGGATTAACTGACGTCATATTTGACGTCATAGCAGACGTCATACTAGGACTTTTGACTGACCACGTTATGCTAGAACTTGACTGTCATCAGGGGATGATCGGATTATGCGTGAGTGGCCTTCTGCTTGAAATATGGTCTGGAGACCTCACCAGTACTATATACCTGTATGTCATGTAGGTCATGCTGTATGTCATGTATGTATTGTATTAGGGCCCTATGCGATAAATGTCATGATGTCATGTATGTTGTGTATGTCATAAATGCCTGAGTAAGTCTTTGTTCACACCATAGGCAGAACTGAAGCTTGAGGCAGGCTCAAGCTGATCTGACGCCTAACCGGTCACGCCAGGAGTCTCTTCAGCGCCTCACTCGGCATGCCTTGAACCCACCCACAACTTCCATTCAATTCATGCCTTGCAGTTTCAAGCTTCACACGTCACGCTTGGAAAATAGAACAGAAGCTGAATCTCTCTGTTCAGCGGGGCATTGGCATGGCACAGCGTGGCTTCAGCGTGGCGTGCAGCTGGTGTGAACAGACTTGCCTGTTTACAAGGACTCTGAAATGAAACTGTGTGGCTTTGACGTGGGATTGGCATGGGATTGGCGTATGGTGTGAACATGCACTCAGGGGTGCAGGAAATCACATTAAATGATAGATTATTGAGCAGGAGAGTGCAGAGCAGGGCTCTGTTAGCTTTTGTAAGGATAGAGTTTTTTTTGTAGGTTATGAAGTAGTTATAGGTATGTTCAACTCAATTACTTTTTAAGTAACTATTAACTGTAACATTACTAATTTTCAATAACTTGATGATAATTGTATGATTACATCATGTAGCTACAACTTGTCACCAGTCAATTGTTTTAATTATGTGACACAAATTTAATGGAATAGTTTATTTTGTGAGCTTTGCTTTTAGTAGCACTTTATTGTAATGCAGCCTTTTTTTTTTTTTTAAAGATATTTTTATTGGGGAATTTTCAATTATCATACTTAACAAAACAATACAAACAGAAAAAACAGACAGAGAAAACAAAACAACAACAACAAAGAAAACAGAGGGTATCCCCCCCTCCCCCCTCCCCCCTCCCGGTATGGTATACATTTCGCTCTCTTTTTAATATAAAATAAAAGTAAAGTCAACTACAGGAGGTAATATTCAATCAAATCAAAACCAATAAACAAATTAGGTATGTGGAGTAGACATAATGAAGGTGATCTTAGCTATCCAAGAGGGTGTAATGAAGGTAATGAGGCCAGAAAGGAGCCCCATATTTTTTTATAAGTTGCCGGCTTCCTTCTCACACTGTACAGAATCTTCTCAGGAGTACTATATGATGTTAATTCGTTCAACCAATGTCTCTGAGAGGGAGACAGTTCAGATTTCCAATTTAGCAATATACACTTTTTGCCAGCTGTACCTGCGAGTAATATGAAGTATTTCTTATTGATGCTCATCTCCAGAGATCGAGTGTCTCCCAAAATCCAGATCCTAGGGTCATAAGGAACCTGGACTTCTAACACATCTGAAGTTGTTTCAATGATAAATTTCCAAAAATCTTCTAAATGAGAGCAATTCCAAAGCATATGGAGTAAATCCCCCTCACATGTTCTACATCGTTGGCAGTTGGGAGAGGAATTATGGTAAATTTTGTGGAGTCTGTGTGGAGTGTAATAGGTTCTGTTAAATATATTAAACTGTAACTGTCTGTGTTTAGTTGAGATTAAAACAGTCTGAGACATTTCAAGGAGGGCATGCCAGTCAATTTCATCATACGTGCATTCAAGATCGGATTCCCATTTCCTTTTATTATCATTCCTATTATAGATTGGCAAGTCGGTGTTTAGAATAGTATAGATAGAGGATGTCAGACCCCTAGTAGTGTGCAAGGCAACGCTAAGCAAATGGTTCTCAAGAGGGGATACTGATGGAATTTGTGGGAAATCTGCGTAGCTATTACGGACCCAGTCTCTAATCTGAAAGTACTTAAATAAATTATGATTTGGCAAATTAAACTTTTCACTTAACTGCTGAAAGTTGGCGAAGTTATCTTGATTGTATAAGTCTCCGACTGTTTTAATGCCTTTGTTGACCCAGTTCTTTAAATTCCCATCTGCGACTGGGGGAGGAATACTGGGGTTGTCCCATAGGGGAGTGTTACGAAGCAATAAAGTATTTAGACCAATGACAGTGTGAGCTTCCTGCCATACAGCAAAGGAATTTAAAATAATGGGGTTCCTGGTAATGACTAAAAGTGATTTCTTGGAGGGTAAGAAAGGAAGAACCTTTAAAGGTACATTTTTTAAATGGTGTTGTTCAATAGGAAGCCATCTAGCCTCATTATCCTCGGAGTGTAACCAACACCATGTTGCGCGGAATTGAGCTGCGAGGTAATATAACCTAAAATTGGGAAGGCGTAATCCCCCTTTGGAGTATGGGGCCTGAAGGGTTGAGAGTTTAACTCTAGGGACTTTGCCCTTCCACAGAAAACTAGATATAGATTTATTCAGATCTTTAAACAAACTTTTGGGGATTTTAAATGGGACACATTGGAACAAATATAGAAATTTTGGCAGGATATTCATTTTAATTGAATTCACTCTCCCTATCAGAGACAATGGCAGATCCCTCCACCTCTGTAAGTCTAGTTTGACCCGGTCCAATAACTTGATGTGATTGTCTTTAAAGGTTTTGGGAATAGATCTCCTAATTTCTACGCCCAAATACTTGAATCCGCTCGGGCACCATTTTAGAGGTCTGACTAAATTCTTGATATTATTGTCTTGTATGTTAAAAGGCATAACTTCACTTTTTGAGAGATTTAGTTTATATCCAGAGGCAGCACTGTAGTTTTGAAAGCATTCTAAAAGGCTGGGAAGAGAATTTGAAGGATCGGACAAGAAAACTAAAAGGTCATCAGCGTAAAGGGATAATTTATGTTCATTTAAACCGAAATTAACGCCCGTGATGGATGGGTTAGAGCGAATGGAAATGGCTAGCGGTTCGACAGCTATTAAAAACAGCAATGGTGCGCTAGGGCAACCTTGACGGACCCCTCTGGACAGCGGGAAGGCACCCGACAGGATCCCATTAGTTAGAATTTGAGATTTTGGGGCATTAAAGAATGTTTCAATGTAATTGATAAATGTGTTTCCAAAATTCATTGCTTCAAGAGTTTGCAAAAGAAAGCTAGGTTCGATCCTGTCGAATGCCTTCTCAGCGTCCATCGACATAATTAGCATCGGGTCATCTTGCGCTTGAGCCCATTCCATTATGTGAAAGAGTCTACGCACGTTGTCCGACCCATATCGGTTTCTAACAAAACCCGTCTGGTCGGGATGAATAATTTTGGGGATAATAGTGTCCAGTCTCAATGCAATTAATTTTGATAAGATTTTGTAATCAGAGTTCAAAAGGCTGAGAGGCCGATAAGAACTACACTTTTGACGATCCTTGTCTGGTTTTGGCAGTAATATTATTGTTGCCAATTCAAGAGAGCTAGGGAGAGTTTTATTAGTCAAAGCTTCCTTAAACATGTTAGTTAAAGGGGTTAAGAGCTTACCAGAGAACGCTTTAAAGTATTCGACTGGAAAGCCATCAGGGCCCGGAGCTTTGTTGTTCTGTAGGGACATCATGGCGTTACGGACCTCTTCTTCTGATAATTCAGCGTCGAGACGATCTTTGTCCTCAGGGTCTAATTTAGGAAGGGTTATTGAATTCAAGAAACGTGTTGCTTCACTGTTATTAGCATTGTGGTCTGTCTTATATAGTGTTTCATAAAATGTCTTAAATTCCCGGTTAATGTCCTGAGAATTATAGAGGGACCTGCCATCATCCGCAACAATCGAGTGAATAAGTCTATCATTCTCTTCTTTTTTAATTTGCCATGCTAAAAGTTTACTAGTTTTATTTCCGAATTCATAGTAGTGATAACTGGTCCTGGCCATGGCTGCCTCGGCTTTGTTTGTACATAAATTATTATATTGAATCCGCTTAGACGTCAATGTGTTTAGTACTACCTCACTATTAGTATGAGCGTGTTCACGTTCAAGGTTTCTAATCTCCTCCTCTAGCGATAAAAGGATTTTCCTTTTTTCTCTTATCTTATGTGAGCTATATGAGAGGATATGCCCTCTCATGAATGCTTTCAAGGCCTCCCAAATATTAGCGTGAGAGGAGGAGTTTAAGTTGGCTTCCAAGAATATATTAATATGGCCATTCATAAAAGTGATAAACTCAGGGTCCTTAAGCATAAATGCTTTGAATCTCCAGCTATGAGATGGTGGTTGTGTGGTATCCATCTTCCAAGTCATCTTTAGAGGATTGTGGTCAGATAGTAAGGCCGCTAAATAGGAACAATCAGTAACCCTTGAGATCATATTAAGAGGAGCTAGTATCATATCAATTCTAGAGTAGGAACCATGGACGCTTGAATAGAAGGAGAAGTCCTTTACATTTGGATTGAGTTGACGCCATATATCACATAAGCCCAAGTCCCTCAGGCCCTGGGCCAGGACCGCCGCTGCCCTAGAGCGGTTAAAGGATCTCGGGGTGGAACGGTCCAGTGCAGGGTTTAAGACCAGATTGAAGTCACCAGCAATCAAACATTGGCCCTCAGCAGACGCAAGTTTCAATACTAAATCAGTAAAGAAAGTAGGATCATCGTGATTGGGGCCATATACATTAACCAGAGTGACCTTGTTCATGTTCAATTCACAATTAACTAAAATGAACCTGCCATTATTGTCTTTCTCTGTTGAAAGAAGTTTAAACCGCAAATTTTTATTTACAAGAATAGCTACTCCTCTTGCTTTTGTATTAAACGACGAATAGTAGACATGTCCAACCCAGTCCCGTTTTAGCTTTACATGTTCAATGTCAGAAAGATGAGTTTCCTGAATAAATGAGATGTCAGTGGACTGTCTCTTTAAGTATGTAATAATTTTTTTCCTCTTGATTGGAGAGTTGATCCCCCTTACATTCAAAGAAATTATTTTGAGTTGACTAGTCATCCCTTAAGGAAAGCAATAAGTGATTGTTACCCTGGAGCAAAAAGGTTGAGCGAGAGCTATAAGATTGAAAATGAATGAAAAACAAAACCATACCATACCCTCACATGAGACCCACCCAAGAACAAGCCCTAAACTAAACATTCCCTTTGGGTAGGCTACTCTCTCCAAGTAGACTGGGGTTCTCAACAGTCAAAAATAGGAGTAATGAGTGACAAACCACATTACTTAAAGGTTATAAATTCTGAGATCTCGAAACGAAGTAATCAAGGCCTTGAAGCAAGTGCCTAATAGAAGAAACAAAACTAAAACGTTGTAGAATACTGTATACAAATTATTAATAAAGTGAACACTGTGAAGCAGAAATATTGTCTCGAGACAATATTATGGGTGTGCTTGATCATCCAAACCAAAAATTAACCTGCCTAGATGTAAAATGGTTGTGTAAGGAAAAATAAATATATATAAACATATATACATATATATATATAAATGTATATTATACACACACATTACATACATCATATAAACATAAATAAAATAAAAGCTAAACCATGACCTCTGAAGTTAAATTCACTGCAGTTGTTACCTAGAGCAGGTATCAGGCTTAAGTCAACCATATAGGCTAAAATTGCGAAGAGAAAAAGAAAAAATAATAATTGGGAAAAACAAAAACAAAAATGAAGTTGTGTCTATGCATTAGTATCTATAGGCTACATTCTTTCCCCCTTTTTTTTCCCCCTTTTTTTTTTTTTGAGTGCATGTGTGTGGAGATGAAGAATATTTGTGGGAGTGTGTATATGTGAGCACAAGGTGTAATATTGTTACTGTAGACTATAATGATCTGTGGATTCAATTGCAGAGATACTAGGACTGGGTACCCAAAATAGCAGAAAATTATGTTCAGCAACAGATTAGTTATGATTATGAGTAATCTGAAGCCTCAGCTTCGAGATATCGATTAACAGCCCAATAGGCTTTCATTCCCAGTCAGTTTGAATAATGCAGAATGCGACCAACAACAACGATATTGTGAAATTATAATAAAAAATAGATGATAATAATAGTGATAAAAATAAAAATAGAATAAGAATATGCTAGCCTGTCATGACAGTAGCTTGGCGTGGTGACGTGGTGACGTGAAACCTGAATTATGCCTGTCAGATAAGTAATGTATGAAACGATAGTAACGCTGTGGCAGAGAGGATCAAATGATATTAACACACCGAGCCTGCGCTCCATCCCGACGGTGACATCACCACAGACAATTGGAAACAACCCATTGCTCACTTCTACAGCATATTAAAATGAAAATCTCGACCTGGACAATAGCAGGGTGTTTAACCAAGGGAGCGAGGGAGCAGTGTGCTTATTATATTATTTATGTTGGATCAGAGCCAGTAATCGTACCCCCCCCCCTCCCCCCAACACACGCTTATCAGGTGGAGTTATGAAACTTACGCGTGTGTTCAAACAACATCACAGCACTCCAGCCGGCAACAAAGGTGATTCAGGCAACAGTTTTCAAGAAGTCCACCGCGGCGTCTGGTGTAGCGAACCACTTGACGTTACCCTGGTGCGCGATCCGAAGTTTAGCTGGATGGTGGAGGGAGTATTCGATGCCCTTCTCCCGGAGGCTTTTCTTGACGTCCTTGAAAGCGTCTTTGAGTCGTTGCAAGCTCGGGCTGCAGTCGGCGAATATGTAAATCTGGCGGTTCTCGAAGTGAAGCTGTCCTTTTTGCCTAGCGAGGCGCATAATCTTCTCCTTATTCTGGAAGTTGAGGAGCTTGGCGATCATGGGTCTTGGTCTCCGTGGGTCAGCGTCGGGTCCGGGAGGCCTGCCCAGGCGGTGGGCCCTCTCACAGGTGATGGGAGTAGGGAAGTTTTCACCCCCGAGAATTTCTGGTATGATCCGCTCCAAAAATCCAGTTGTGTCGCGGCCCTCAGCTTTCTCTGGGATATTTAATATCCGAATGTTATTACGTCTGCTCCTGTTCTCTAAATCGTCCACCTTGTCTTTGAGAGAGAGCACCTCTTTTTCCAGTTTCTCGACGCGTGTGGTGGAGTCTTTAAGATTGTCTTCGTTGGCAGAAATCCGCGTCTCCATTTCCTCGACTTGGTCAGCTAGTGTTGAAAGTTTAGCTTCAATTTTTGTTAAGGAGGACTGAATTGTGGTTGTTTTAGAGTCAATTTGCGTTGATATTTCCTCTTTGCTTTCCCGTATGGCCTCCATGACAGCCTCGAGAGACGCCATGTTTGTAACTTCACCTCGCTTGTTTGCTGGTAGGCTGTTAACCGACACGTTATCCTTCGTACTTCTGAGGTTATACTGTGCCATGCACCGACAGAAAATAAAATAATATTAGCTTTAAGAGATTAATGGATGTGGTTTTTGCAAGAAAATGGCAAAATAAAGGCAACTGTTGAGATATACCCGCGGAGCTCAAGCCTGCATGTCCGTCCTCGTCGGCTGCAAACCGGAACCCCCCGTAATGCAGCCTTTTTAAACCTGAAAAAGACAAAATGATGTGTACTCATATCACAATATCAATATAATCTTGATCTGACCTGTTAGCTGTGAAAATAGTATATTTTTATTTTATTTTTTTACCTGGGTGAATTTACATACATTTGAGTTCTAACAAGTCAAAAACACATTTATTTATTTGTTTTGGTACAGTCCTCATCTGGTCACGTGAACTAATCAGGATGGCTACAGTTACACAAACTTTTTCTTTTTTTAATACATATTTAATATAATAATATAATATATATATATAATATAATAATAATAATAATATAATAATAATTTACATATTTAATACATATAATACATTTTAATCCCTTTGGAGGAATTGAGCGCGTCAATGTGCGCAACATGATTGGTAGTTTGTTTTCTTTAGATGACGTCTGTAATTGTGATTGGCTGGATTCTGACAAGTTCCGCCCATGAGATCAGAGTCTTGTCACAAAGCCTTTAGATTCTGAAGCGGACAGTCGCTTGGCGCGCATCTAGACATCCAGCAAATATGCCTCACTCATCCCAAGAGAGGCCCGGTAGAGCGACTGCCACTGCCAGGTTATCTCCATTGCGAGGGAGGAAAAGACAACGACAGAGGACTCCTAGATCTCCTACCAGGTCTCCATCGCCGCCCTCAAGCCAGGCTGAGGCTAGCTCAAGCCAGACACCTGCGCGACGGCCCCGAGCCCGAGACCGACCCACACACTCCCGGGAGCGCACAGCACAGCCAGCCGGTCGCCGCGGGTCATCCGAGGAGGCAGAATTGGGCCATGTCACCCTCGGCGATATATGGAGGTATTGCTAATTTCGTACAATACATGTGTTTTTCTGTGTTTGCTTGCGTGTTCACAAGATGTAAGGCTATAGCTGATTGATTCTGCTATGTTGAATGGTAACTGAGGTTGGCTAATGTGAGCTTCAAACTAGCTCCATCTCCCATTGGCCTGTAAATATAACGTTAGCTAACTCGACCCAAACAAAGAGGGGTTTCCATGTCTTGTTGGAGGCTAAAGTTAAGCTGCAGTGTGACCAGTTGCATTAGCTAATTTTGCGCCAAACTTTATGGCGGTCTAATTTAGCGCCAAACTATCGGTTGTGTGTGTGTGTGTGAGAGAGAGAGAGACAGAGAGAGCGCGCGCGCCAATCATCCTATAGTTAGGATGGATTTTCTACTTGCTTGATTTGCTAATGTATTATACTGTAGATGTGCTTCTTCTACCATATAAGGTGAAATGGCATTTGGGCTTGCCTCTTGGTGTCAAGGAGATGCGTTTGATAGCTATAGTTTGTTCCCCTTGCCATAGTGTGAGTGTGTGTGTGTGTGTGTGTGTGTGTGTGTGTGTCTGCGCGCGTGCGTGCGTGTTTGGCTTGATGCGTTCGATAGCTATAGTTTGTTACCCGCCTTCTCCTTGCCATAGCTGTGTGTGTGTATGTGCGCGCGCGTGCGCGGGCGCGTAATAATCAGCACGGAGTAATCAGTGAATTTTTATGTTACTGCAACAGCGATCATAAAGGCAAGATTGATTATACTAAGACAACTATTGGAAAATGAAATTGAGAAGGGAGAGGAGCTTGTAATTTAACTTATTTTCTGTGGCAGTAAACTGAATGAGTATTGTTTGAGAGATGTTGGTTGCATTCCAACTATAGTTGCTATTACATTGTTCAAGATGGGACCATTTTGGAAGTTATACAGTTAGTTCATATTAATACTAGGGATGCACTGATTGCTAAATTCTGGGCCAATACCGATCACCAATTTTTGAAATGAACAATCAGACTGATACCAATATATACCCATACCGATTTATTTGACAGGGAAACAAATAAATCTTCATTATAAACAAATAACTGAACTGTCTTTCAGTCCAACGTTGTAGATTTCAGGGACACAACTGCAAAATGACGACAACTGGGCAGTGTGGAGCGAGGCTCCACGTCCATTTTATGCCTGTGAAACACATGGTTTTATCTACACTTGTAGTACGGTAACTAGTTTTCCAATTGTAAATATATTTTTATTTTGCGATTTTTATAACTATGACATGTAATGTGTGTTGTGCTCCCCTTTTAGGGAAATCAGGCTTCTAAATCAAAAAGTAGATGGCATCAATGAAAAGATAGATGACATAATCGAGAAGGTGGGAACTGGCAGCGGCATTGGGGGAAGCAGCACAAAGGTGCCTCTTGAGCTGTCGGTAAGTGTGGCCATTATCAGTGTCTATGATCAATTGATGAATGAATGAAAGCTTTATTTCTGACTTTCAAAAAAAAAGAAATAGTAATATACACAAGTAGTATCAATATTACAAAATATATATATTTATAAGTGAAAAAAAAAGAAAATAAAACGAAAAATTAAATAAAAAAATAAACAATAATAATCAGAATACGTGACAGCAACGAGGTCCGAAAAGGAGTAGGATGAAGTACACTGTACTTATTATACCCCCAGTCCACAGTTCACATTCTTAATCAATTGACTTCCACTTTTATACTATTTACATTCTCAATAAACCATATATTATGTTCATACACACATATATACAAATATATATATATATATATATATATATATATATATATACATACAAATACATTCATACCTTGCATAATAAATATAATTTATAGTTCTAGTGTATAAATTATTAATTATTAATAATATACCATTAATAGTATGTATACCAATTTGCATATTTACAGAGTAATATTATGTACAATACAATTAACTAATAGTGCATATTATAATATATATACAATATAAATAATCATACCATGCTATTAATCGCTTCACATAACTTGATAATCATATTGTGTCTGAAGTTTTGTTCACATGCAGATGTAAGACACTGAAAGCTGTAACCCTATTTAACCTGGTTCTTGTACAGAAAAAAGTGCAAATGAAAATAGTATAATTATTGTTTAATTTTTTTAAATGTAAAAATACACTTTATAATGAAACTTAAAAAAATAATTGGGCTACACATGAAAGAAGGCTGTCTGTCCACCAATCTTCCTGCCTGCTGCTGAAACACACATCAAGTTATGAATGCAGACTAATTTATTTGTTTCATATAGTGTATTTGCCAGTAGGTTTACCGCTGTGTAATATTGCTAATGATGTATGTATTGTTCTAATTAAATTGGAAGAAGTAATTTAATGTTAAGTATGTTAGGATAGGTTATATACTTCAATTATTCTGCTTATCTGTGCAACTGAATCGTCTGTTACTGTGGAAATTAGCAAGCAGGGTCCAATCAGAGTGTGTAATGTTTAGAAGATGTCATTGTTTGGGGTTCCAAACTAAATTCGGCTTCATTATTACATTTACGTTTCAAATGTATGCCATTTGCAGACCCTGGTCCGTCAAACCCACAGAAGCCTGGGTGAACAGCTTCAGTGGAGAGTCCAGCAAACTGACAAGTATGTTATGGCAAATCCTGTTTTGCATATTTGCCAATATTGGGACAGATTATCACATACATTTGTTATGGCCCACACTCTGTATTTCCTTCACTGTTGTAGTTGAATCTGAGTCCTGGACGCATTTTCAGGACTCATGACTTGACTTGGACTTGAGAACTGATGACTTGGACTTGGACTCGAGCATTCATGCATTTGGACTTGGAAGTTGGAGACGAGGACTCGGACTTGCTAATTAATAAAGACAGTTTTTTGTTTCTCTTTAATATGCCCTAATAATTTGCCATAAGATATGTATAGCTATATTAATATCCTGACATTATTCAATAATTTTCGTGCAAGGGCAGATACATGTGTTCACCTAGATGTGGGTTCAGGCTCATGCTCAGTAACTCCGGACTCAGAGTCGGACTCAAGTAATCAGGATTACACCAGGTGCTTAACAGAAGCAGAGCTGAAGCTAAAGCCACGTTGAAGCTATGCTCACACTAAACATATCACACAAGAAGCACTCTCTGTTCCTCTGTGCCTCGCTCGGCGCACATTGACCCCCCGCCCACAATTTTCATTGACTTCCTGCCTGGCAGCTTCATGCTTCACGCTTGGAAAATAGAACTGAATCCTGAACGATCGTTTCAGTGTGGCACGCGCGCAGCTGTTTTTTACGGCCTCGCCTGCTAACAAGGACGCCGAAAAGAAACTTGTGGCTTCACCGTTGCTTGAGTGTTGCTTGGTGTGAACGCCCTGTCAGACTCATTTGATAGTCTATTTTGTCCCGTATTATCACTCTCATTTTCTGTTAGCTCATAAGCAATACTTTTTGATAAAACCTTTGAATTGGGATCTAAAAATGTATTTATTGGATTAAATGAATGGTGAGATGATTTGTTACCAATAGTGCCAATGCTTATGCTTCCAGGTTCAGGACAACGCATAACGAGCTGGTGACAAAAGCTGTCATCCAGACAATCACTGACATGGGGCAGGGGCAGTTGTGGAGTATCCAGCTCATGAGAAGTAAGTATTGGGGGGGGGGGGGGGGTGTTGGGATAACATTTTGTTAACCCTACTATCTGCTGTATGCAGAGAGAGATACATGCAGATCTTGTACTGGTAAGATCAGTGTAATTGTGTTGATCAGAGCCAAGTTTAAGTTGAAGGAATCCAGACCTTCGAATTCACCCTCCACTGTGTTGAGTTTTTGCTGCTTCTGCTCTGGCATCGTGCCATCAGAAACAACTTGTCCAATGAGTGCTGAGGGGGACTAACAATTATCCAATCAGCATCAATAAACAGTGCAACACTAAGCATGACCAGTAATGCTGTGGTCATGTTTTTGTCAAGTGTGCCGAGGAGTAATAACAACAGTGGCAGCAGCCACCAGACGAGATAGACGCTGCTATCGAAGCTGTTTTAATTTGATCAACAGTACCACTTTGAAATCTGAACAGCACTCTTCTTTGAATGCATTTATTCAAAGGAGAGATGGTGTTTTTTATCTTCTCCTTAATAACCCACCACATGGTGGAGCGGTTACAAATTGAAATCCGTGGAATTAAGTAATTTTTAGTGCAAGGCCACTTTGGCCTTTGATAGATACAAATTTACAATACCTATTTATTGGGGCATCGTGGCCAAAATGTAGGGCACCAAGGCCAAAACCAATGGTTATTTAAATTATTTTTTCAGTCATTTTTCCAGAACAGAAAAAATAGAAATATATACAGATCTGGCACTAAATTTATTTTATAATTTTCTTCTTTATTCCTTCTTTTACTGGTTACTAAATTTATTTGCCTTGCCTAGGCCATGTCTACATTACCTCGTATTTGATGGTTCGGCACTTCGTTTGCACCTATTGTCCACACACTACCTCTATTGTTCTGAGCATCAAGCCGTTTGTCATGATACGATAGTATTGCGATATTGCAATATGCTAGTATTGCGATATATTGAGTATTGCGATATTGCAATATATTATGATTTATTACCTTTTTTCAACTGCAAATTATGTCCCCAAAGGAAAATGGCTTTTTGAAGATCTGTTTTATCTAATTAAATAAAGTTTCCAGTCTGTCCATCTCACTTCAATCATTTGTATTGCAGCAAAATTTGATTATCAAGCAGACAGACTGACCACAGTGTCATAAAAACCTGCCAGAAATGTTGCATACACTTGAGATTTTGTATAATAAAATATCACAATATTTGACATTCGATACAATATATCAAAGACTTGGTCTATGCATTACCCTCACATCTCAAAGACACTACATAGTTTCTGATTAAGTTGACAGAGTGTCGTGTGTCATGATCTTCTTTGTACTATGGATGTTGCTAGTTTATATCCCAGCATACCCCATAAAGATGGCTTGGAAGCCACGCATTATTTTTGGAATCAAAGAACTGAATCACATCCCTCCTCTGAGTTTCTGTTATCTTTAACAAATTAAGTTTTGACTAAGAATTATTTTAAGTTTCAGGATCAATACTACCTTCAACATCGGGACTCAGCTATGGGCTCACCGGTGGCTCCAAATTATGCAAATTCTGTTTATGGGATAATTTGAATGATAATCCCTATTCTAAGTTTATTAAAGGGATAGTTCTGTTTGTTTGAAGTTGGGTCCTATGAGGTACTCTCATACAGTCAGTGCACTGGGTAAAGCACTCTCGATGCATCCGAGATAGGAGAACTGCACTCCAGCTGCAGCATGCATCCAGAGTGCTGTACCCAGTGCACTGACTGTATGAGAGTACCTCATAGGTACGGCAACTATTTTAGGGCATCCTCGTCCGTCAGAGTATAGGCTATCGTTCCTCAGTCTAAAGCGTTGTCAGTTGTCATGTCTCCTATAGTAAATCATCGAGTGTGCTCTGAAACACCTTCAGTCCTCACACGAAAACGCTGTCATTCCTCCTGCCTCACTTATCACTCAAACTAGCTGTCAGGCATCACTCCTCACGTCTCACACAAAAACGTTATCGATCCTCCTGCAGACTAGCTGTCAGGCATCACTCAAACTAGCTGTCAGTCATCACATGAAAACGCTGTCATTCTTTGTTTTTGGTTGTTCTTCCGTGTGATGGGGAAACCGCAATAATGCCTCTGTGAAATGAGCAACAATTTCTTACAACTTCACTTTCGGTTGAGTGATTTTGCCTTCAAAATA
The DNA here is from genome assembly GCF_964638095.1 of Poromitra crassiceps. Classification (NCBI taxonomy): domain Eukaryota; kingdom Metazoa; phylum Chordata; class Actinopteri; order Beryciformes; family Melamphaidae; genus Poromitra; species Poromitra crassiceps. The sequence continues at coordinate 170,897 of NW_028152185.1, forward strand.
AAAGCCTGTTTTCTTTTATTTACAATAGATTAAAGTAGTAATCCATGAGACCCAACAGATTAATTAATTATGTTGGGTCTCATGGATTACTACTTTAATCTATTGTAAAAAAAACAACACGCTTTTATTTTGAAGGCAAAATCACTCAACCGAAAGTGAAGTTGTAAGAAATTGTTGCTCATTTCACAGAGGCATTCTACACGGAAGAACAACCAAAAACAACGAATGACAGCGTTTTCATGTGATGACTGACAGCTAGTTTGAGTGATGCCTGACAGCTAGTCTGCAGGAGGATCGACAACGTTTTTGTGTGAGACGTGAGGAGTGATGCCTGACAGCTAGTTTGAGTGATAAGTGAGGCAGGAGGAATGACAGCGTTTTCGTGTGAGGACTGAAGGTGTTTCAGAGCACACTCGACGGTTTACTATAGGAGACATGACAACTGACAACGCTTTAGACTGAGGAACGATAGCCTATACTCTGACGGACGAGGATGCCCTAAAATGGTTGCCGTACATAGGACCCAACTTCAAACAAACAGAACTATCCCTTTAAAAGCTATTGGAGATACATAGACAATCTATTTTTTATTTGGAGTGGTAATGCTGAAGAAATAAAACTATTTCATGCTTTTTTTAACTCAAGAAAGGAATCAATTAAGTTTACATTATGTTATGATTTGGAACAGATTTCTTTCTTGGATGTTTTGGATGAAGAAACATGGATCCTCTGTACACATACTGAGGTTTACAGAAAGGAAACCAATATAAATACTTTTTTACAATTCAAAAGTTTTCATTCTCCAGCATTAAAGAGAAGTCTACCATAAGTCAATTATTGAGGATTAAACGTATTTGTGATTCTTTTGAGTTATATGCTAAAAATCTTGGTGTTAATTTTAAGTCGAGGGGATATGGGGATGATTTACTGGAGAACCATCTCAACAGAGTACGACAAGTGCAGCAGTATGATTTACTTAAATCTAATTCCAGAGACACCTCTTCTCAGGGCCTAGCATTTGTGTCCACCTATAGTCCTATAGCCTATCTAAGTCAGTCAAAGAAGTATTGAGTAGATATTGGCACATACTGGAAAGTGACTTTCACATCTAATGCTTTTCAAACTTCACCCAGATACTTTTATAAGAGGTCCTCCAATTTAAGAGATATTTTAGTAAAGTCAGATCTGCCCAAGAGACCCACTCACTTTCTTTGTTTCTCGTTCTATTCCTTCTGGTAATTTTCCTTGCTATAATTGGGACATTGTTATGCCATGCTCAAAGGTAATCATTTCACGCATCCGAGTTCTGGTGTGAACATTAAGGTCAGAGGCAGAATCACATGTAACACTAGATATGTTGTTTACCTGTTGAAATGCCCATGTAATTTATACTATGTAGGCAAAACAAAACGCTAGTTAAAAACCAGAATCTGAACACAAATGCTCTATACGCAATCAGGATGAGAAATCATCAGTTGCGAGACATTTTAATAGTTGAATGCTTGTGAAACTAGCGTTTGCATGGATAAACTTTGGGGGATTTTTGCAACATCATGTTTGAACTCGACGAACGGCAACTTACCTCTGGTCTCCAAATGAAAACAAGTCGTGGTAATCAGAGCCAGCCTTCTTTGTGATAAGATTGTCTGGAACAATCAGACTGATTGCATGTCTTCCTCAAAATGTCCGTAGGCTATTATTAAATTATTATTATTATATTATTAATATTTTATTCCTGACAGGACAGGTGTTTATTATTCATAATTCTCTAAAGTCTTTGTGATAGTAATAGCAGAAGTTGCGAGGGTCTTTGATCTTATATCTCCAAATTACCCGATAGCTTAAGTAAATAAATAAATAACTTTCTCTCTCTCTCCTCGCACGGCGCACACCCGATGTAGACTACAATGTAGGTCTAACAGAACGCATTCTTATAATCATAAAATCTTGGGGAATTATCTTTTCTATTCCGAGAGGCTATTGGCCTATCGGAGTGTCTCCTGGCCAATCCAGGAGGCTTGGCAATACTATTTGGACCGTTTCATTGTGGCTGTGTGAACACAAACGAACCCACGCACAAATGCAACAATTGTATCAATTAAGTACCCAAATTGAACACAAAGCAAGCAACCTAGAGGTGTGAATACACCCTTACTTCTGAAAGTCTAAGTGACAAGTTAAAAACTAAACACTCTACTGTCACCGATAATTTGTCAATTTTGTTTTATTATCTATTTCCAGAAGCCTGCAACAGGGCTTATGAAAACCTGAAGAGCCAGGCAAAGCTGCAGGAGGGAACAACCAAGGAGGCCGTTATGCGGAGAAAGCTCCTTACAAGCCGGCGTGATAGGGTGAGTATATCTTCCCGTGGAAGCCACAAATCTATATTGAATCTCAATTCAATGCATTGCCACATGGTTATCAATTAAAATGCCTAATTCCACGAATGTAGTTTTGGTAAGCCAAACCTATTTACACACTTTATTTTGGCGCTGTAGCAGGACTGGAGAGAGCCACTAATGTTAACATAATTTAACCTGGTTACATGATGGCTAGTTAACTGCACGGATCAGTTTTGCATTTCCAAATATGTCCAAACAAACTGGCAATAAGCCAGTAGTGAGCACACTCACCGGTGTTTTTAAAGTTTCGGTGCACGGCACAGGAGATACTTGGTAGGAGAAGGAGAGCCAGCACACAAAAATGTCCTTTTGTTGGGTTTATTCCAGCTTAACACCAGGTACAGCACACGGACGTTTCAGCCTAACAGCCTTCTTCAGCGTGTTGCTGTGTCAGGTGGAAATGACGTTTAAATACACTGAGACCGGAAGTCCATTCAATAAACGAAATATCAAAATTCAGTTACAGTATATAAAGAATTCAAGAACCAAGCAATACACAACACGCACGTTCCATTATCAAAGAAAATGTCTACATACAACAATGTATGCATATATAAATAACAATAGTCTGGTCAGCCCCACTGTGTGGGAGAGCAGAACCAGGCCTTTATATATGCATTTATATATGAATTTTGATATTTCGTTTATTGAATGGACTTCCGGTCTCAGTGTATTTAAACGTCATTTCCGCCTGACACAGCAACACGCTGAAGAAGGCCGTTAGGCTTAAACGTCCGTGTGCTGTACCTGGTGTTAAGCTGGAATAAACCCAACAAAAGGACATTTTTGTGTGCTGGCTCTCCTTCTCCTACCTTGCATTTCCAAATAGCCTCAGTACCTAATGCTGCACTATGCAGTCAGTGGTCCCTATCGTTGCATCGGCGCAGTTTCTAGGCCGAGCGGCAGGCGCAGATCAAAGCAGTGGGCGTGGAAAGGCGCACTTGATATCGTCGTGCTGGCGCTAGATGCAGCCCAAAGCATTACAACCACGCCTTTTAGGCGTAAAATTATGCACCGTCATGCTCATTGGATAAGTGCAATAAACGAATCGCACGCTTGCCTTTTTAGCTCCAATTCCAGTGATCCCGCAAAACCAGACGAAAGCCAAACGCTCTACCCCCCCCCCCCCCCCCTCCCTTCATCCAGCCTGTCTGTCTGCATTATAGGCTATTATTCCATATTATTATGCTTCTCAAACCAATCTAACTGCAGTTTCAATACTGCAAGCATGTAAATACGCTACACTATAGCAAGATCAAAGTGAAAATAATGTTCTATGCATCAGCTAGAAAAATATAGCCTATTAGATTGGTGAAAGTTTGTCCAGAAAGATATAATTTTCTCTCGCCTGCTGCAGGAAGGATGATGCACATAAATATACCCTACATTATGTCAAGTCATTGCATAAATGTGTTTTTATTGTAAAACTAAATGTGAAATAGGGCCAAGTTATTGGACGGACATCACAGTATAGCAGATGCCATTAGAAGCGCGTTCCGAAGCGCGTTCCGCTGTTACTTCTCTAAATCACGTTAACTCGACAAGGGGTATATATATGCCCAGGAGGACATATATGTTTCACATAGGGTGGTGTTTTCATTTCGAGGTTTTATTTGGTCCAATATTGAAATGTTGACAATGGCAGGCTGTGTTACCATTACACATTAATTTAGAACTACCTTTTATATCTATTTTGGCTCATTTGGTGGCTATTTAGTAGCGAAATGAAGAAACACAATGCATGCTGGGAACTCAGAGAGAGAGAGAGAGAAGGGTGACAGAGAAGAAGCAGTGAAGGCAAAGAATAGGCCTGCTTTTGAAAAGCGCAAAGCGCTAAATGTAGGCCAGCTCCCAAGATATGACTAGGCTGGTATTTAGCGCCGACACGCCCACTTTGGGACTGCGCCACGCCCATTCGGCCTAAAGCGCATTTGGCAGCCTAAAGCCTATTGCTATCTTGCCGAAACAGGCGCAAGGCACGTTTTTTTGCGGTTAAGGCCCGTAATAGCGCCGATGGCCTGTGGGAGAATAGAGCCCAGTGTGTGCAGAATAGGGATGGCAGGATAAACCAACTGGAGATTGGAGAAGTTTAACACCATTAATTCAATTTAAATTTCATTGGAATTTAGTCTATACATTGTGTTTGACTCTGTGTGAAGCCAATTTAGGCGCTGATATGACAGTCCCATTACAGTCATAATATATATATTTTTTCTGTCTCTATCAAGCAAAAAGAGCGCAGTAAAATGTACAGGTATTAAAGGTCCCAATTCGTGCAGCTGTAACCTCTTAAAAACGTGTGTCTCTGGTCCATAAAACATGATTCTGGATTAATCTGTCGAAAATATAGCAAACCCGTTTGTTGTGACGGAGTTCTCACTTCCTCATCTGGTCGCTTCCCAAGAACGGCCTGTTTCTATAATATATTCAGAACTAACAGTTCCCATTGGCCGCTGAGGGAGAGCCCGCCCCAGGCTCCCAGCGGCCAATCAGATTAGCGTCTGTGGACCAGCACGCTAGGTTGCGAGTTATCGTTAACTAAACGGTACTACGCTAAAGAGGACATCTCAAAATGCCTAGACTTACCGAATGCACCTCTGCAGTTGCTGGATCACGTACAGTTGGCGTCGCTCCAGCTAGAAGTGTTAATTTTGTGGCTATAGACTAAATGGTGCAGGTAGCTTGTGTGAGAGGGACCCGAGTATGCAGGAGGAAGCTAGTGACGTCGATATTCTCTCCAGATTCCTCTCTGGGCAAACGACGCGTTTGGGGGTGTGGCTTGGAGGAGACTGCAGGGGGACGCTGGATAGGGACAAATCCAACTGTGGCAGTTCTGAACGTGTGACCACTCATTACAGGGAGGGCTGACAGCAGTATATATGCATTTACAAGTAAAAACAGCTTTTGCACGGAATGGGACCTTTAAAATGGTACTAGTGCCGACTTACCAGACTATAATTTGTGCTGGATGGAAAGAAATGCTCCTTTAGATTTGGTAGATTTGCCATTGCAAAGCCAGCATAAAAACATAATTTGACCACTGCTGCAGCTCACAGTTTTTTCTCTCTCTTTATAGCTCTTTAAGAAGAGGGTGAAAGTTGGGGAGAAGGTGCTGAGCCAAGAGGACTTGAGATACTTGAAAGGGGCTGACGGAAATGTGATGAGTGATGAGGAAAGCGATGAGGAGAAGTCACGGTACATATTTTCCTCACCAAAATGGCGCTCACCACGTCTGACCACGATCGTTACCTCCTGCCAGAAGGTCCTTGATGAGAACAGGAGGAAGGGAGTGGAGCCACGCTCCACTCATCACCGTCTCCCCTCTGGACAAGATTCTAACAGAGGACCTCCTGCTGCATCCAGGAGTCAGCCATACCTGGCAGAGGAAGAGGGTGCTCTAGCTGAAAGCTCCAGCTGAAAAATCAACACAGTCTCAAGGAAAATGGTAAAATAGCAGTGTTGGTCCACAGCTAGAAATTTTAGAATTTTGCCTCCAAAATTGTAAAATGGTAACTTGTTTTCAATGGCAGTTCATACGGGGGTGGGAGGTTTTTGAGGGGTGGGCGAGGTTAGGTTATGGTCTGGGAAGAGGTTAGGTTTAGGGCTAGGGTCTGGTTGAGGTTAGAGGGGTAACTGAGGTCGGAAGTTAGAGTGGTCGGAAGGTGGAGGTCAGAGACCTTGAAGGGATCTCCCACCTACCCAAAACAAAACTGACCAAAACAAAACGTTAGAATTTCGCCTCCCAAATTGTAAAGTGGTAGCTTTTTTGAATGGGAGTTTATACAGGGGTGGGAGGTTTTTGAGGGGTGGGAGAGTTTAGGGTTAGGGTCTGGGGAGAGGTTAGGGTTATAGTCTGGGAGAGGTTAGAGCAGTCAGAGGTTAGAGGATTCCCTTTGGGAGTCGGAAGGGGGGTCTCAAAACCGAACCCAAAAAGTTACTATTTTACAATTTGGGAGCCGAAATTGTAAAATAGCAACTTCTTTAGGCTGTGGACCAACGTTGCTATTTTACATTTTCTTTTAGACTGGGTTGGAAAACTAAGAGCTTGTTTGTTTGACTGTTGAGGATGTTTTGTTTTTGGAACTTTTTTATTTTATTTGTTATTGTTGGATATGTTTTTGTCCAGCATTCCTTGTTGTTCATGTATCGTATGTAGATATGTTAAAAATATTATTTTTCATTTGCAAGATCTCACAAACAGCACAGTTGAGAAGTGTTCTTCACACATTCTAACCTCTCTTTTTTTAATAGTTAATCTCAGTGATCCGATTTGTAAACCCTCACATAGTGTAAATTTCAGCCATCTAATATGCTCCCAGACCTCCACACATCAAGTAGCAGGAAGCACTAGCTTCTCACAGAGAAGATGAGAGGGTGACCCACCCCGGTGCGCTCTCTGTGCAAAAAGGCAGTTTTCACGGCTTTGTGGTGAGAGACGCACGGTGTCAGTGAAAACAACCCACATTCATGTGTCGATAACTAAAGAACGGAAGCACGGAGAAACAAACTGTTTTTTTTTTCATGGAAGTAGAGGCTTTGTTCTGTCTTTTGGGATATTTGGTGTTCTAATAGTCATAGAAGAAAATATTCTGTGGGTCATGGAAATCACTGAAAATTAGGGGTGTCACGATACACTCAGTTCACGATACGATACGTATCACGATACTGGGTTCACGATAACGATACGATACGATACGATTTTAACAATATTTTTTTAAACTTGAATAATGACAATATATGACTGGAAAAGTAGTATTTTATTTGAAATGCACAAATACAAAACATGCTGTTGTGGGAAATTGTTATTACAATAACAACTAGAAAAAACATGAGATTGGAGATAAGGCTTATCTTGAAATAGAATGAGTTACACCGTCACTTAGATTTACTTTGAACTAAAAGGTTTCTCAGCAGTATAAATTCTCATTATGCATCTTCAGTTTTTCTTCAAACTCAAACAACAAGACTTTTCTTAGTCTATTTTTTATGCATCTTCAGTTTTTCCTGTCAAGTAAACAGTTTTGCCAGAAACTCAATTGAATGGTTTCTCTCCTGTATAACTTCTCATGTGTCTCTTCAGAGACTTGTTCAACTGAACTACTTTCCACACATTGAACTTCAACAAACAAAGACGTTTCTTTGTCTACTTTTGGAAAAAAAAAAAATTTTTTTTTTTTTTTTTTTTTCACGATATGAGATTTCATCTCAACGATACATATCGTGACGTTTTACTATCGCGAAATTTCGTGGGACGATATATTGTGACACCCCTACTGAAAATGCTCACAAACCCTGGCGGTGACTTTATTTTGAACTCTGACTGTTTTTGTATGTTTCATAACTGCCACGTTGAATTGAATTTGATGTTCAAATTGCGTTAATAAAATAATTATATTTGAAGATTCATAGATTATGTATTTTTCAATGAGTAGAAGGTGTACTTGAAAAGATTTGGGGCATTTTGTTGAAAAAAATATATATCAGACACAATTTAAAGAGTATTTTTCTAATAATAATCTGTCAAGTCTTGTAACTGACAACACATACATCTGAATAGATATTAGATAACAGTTATATCTCTATACAAGATATTCTGTCCTATTGTGACTGCCAAAACAATATATTGACTAAATTTTAAAGTGCTCCCAGTCCGGAAGTTGATACTCCGAAGATGAGTTATAACCAGCGAGTATTTACAGTAATTTTGATCAGATTTGAATCATATCCTAGAATATCCAAGACATGTGGCTATTACTCTAACCATATCTAAAAGTTTTCTGCTATGGATACTACATGTATATCAAGTTTCCTGCTATGGATATGACATGTATATTGCTTACTGGATTCTAATATACACAGGGCGAGGCATTTCGGTAGTATCATGTGATATACTGTGGTGTATACATTAGTGTTTGGCTTTCAAAATATGGCATCAGTCATATCTGGAAAATATTTGGACTCCATATTCTGGTAGTGTCAAAGTGGTCAGATTCCGGATTTAAGATATGCTCCGGACATGAGTCAGAAGCTGTGAGTATCGACACTTAATTTGATCAGATTTGAATCATATCTTTGAATGTCTGAGTAAGGATATTAATAGTATCTCAACGTTTCCTGCTACGGATATGACACATACATTGCTTCCCGGAATTTAACACACACAGGACGAGGCATTTCGGTAGTATCATGTGATATGCTGTCACCAGACATGTGGTGTGTTTTGGCTTTCAAAATATGGCATCAGTCATATCTGGAAAAAATTTGGACTCCATATTCTCTTGGCGTCAAAGTGGTCAGATTCTGGATTTAAGATATGCTCCGGACATGAGTCATAAACTGTGAATATCAACAATCAATTTGATCAAATTTGAATCATATCTTTGAATTTCCGATATAAGGATATTAATAGTATCTCAAAGTTTCCTGCTACGGATATGAGACGTATTGCTTCCCAGATTTTAGCACACACAGGACGAGGCATTTCGGTAGTATCCTGCCATATGCTGTCACCCGACATGTGGTGTGTTTGGCTTTCAAAATATGGCATCAGTCATATCTAGAAAAAATGTGGACTCCATATTCTGATGGTGTCAAAATGATCCCAATCCGGACTTAAGATATGCTCCGGACATGAGTCATAAACCATGAGTATCGACAGTCAATTTGATCAGATTTGCATCATATCTTTGAATGTCCGACATAAGGATATTAATACTATCTCAAAGTTTCCTGCTACAGATATGACACGTATATTGCTTCCCGGATTTTAACACACACAGGACGAGGCATTTCGGTAGTATCATGTGATATGCTGTCACCAGACATGTGGTGTGTTTGGCTTTCAAAATATGGCATCAGTCATATCTAGAAAACATTTGGACTCCATATTCTGATGGTGTCAAAATGATCCCAATCCGGACTTAAGATATGCTCCGGACATGAGTCAGAAACCGTGAGTATCGACAGTCAATTTGATCAGATTTGCATCATATCTTTGAATGTCCGACATAAGGATAATAATACTATCTCAAAGTTTCCTGCTACGGATATGACACGTATATTGCTTCCCGGATTTGAACACACACAGGGCGAGGCATTTCGGTAGTATCCTGCCATATGCTGTCACCAGACATGTGATGTGGTTGGCTTTCAAAATATGACAGCAGTCATATCGGGAAAATATCTAAACTCCATATTCTGATGGTATCAAGTGGTCCCATTCGGAGTTAAGATATGCTCCAGATATGAAATTGTAAAATGTTGTGGTCGGAGAGTATCCAACCCAGATTTCCTCATATATGGGTCATAATTTGACATATCCTGGCAAGACTAACTCCGGATTCTGGGGTATTTCGCGCAGTGATACAGGTTTACATAAAGCAATCTTATTTAACCATTCGACTTCCGGTGTAATGCCTTGTCACTAATGTATACAAGGTGACCATTAAGAGACAGTTTCTGGGTTGATTTGTCTTACTGCCTGGTTGTGTGCCAGGGTGAGACCTAGCCAACTGAAACTACGATATGGAGACTCTTTGAGAGTTGAGTTTGTGTGTGTGCGTGTGCGTGTCCATTTGCTATCTGTGCACCCAGGCAGGCAGTGTGTGTCATAATATCCTGAGGATGATGTAAAGCAGATAGAGGAAGGAGAAGAGGCCCCAAAGTGTCACAGCTCATTTACCACACAATCTCCTTTCTTTGTTACTTCTTCTCATCCACCCTTCCGCTTTTTAATTTCATGACTTCTGCTTGAAACTCTCCCTCGTCCATTCATACTTGCCTTTGCTATCACCCTCTCCTTCCTACTTCCTCTCATCTTTTTCTTTTGCACCACATGTTTCAAAAATGTATAAAACATGGATAATTTACAGCAGGGCGATGTGGGAATTTAGGACTTTAATCATGAGAGAGATAACGAGGAAAAGAGTGGAAGAGAGTTACAACGTATGGAGACAATATAGGTGGGTTTTTACCCTCATCTAGACTTGGACAACTATTTTGAATAGCATATCACTGGTGTAAAGGGATCAGTTCATCCCAGGCAAGAGTCCCACAGTGGCCCTGTGAAAAGGCTCTGGGTTATGGGCCCCCTGAGCTCTTGGGCCCCTGTGCCTGGGCCCGGTAGGCCCGCTTGGTAATACATCCCTGCACCTGACAGAACATTTCCTCACAGATCTCATGCTCCAGTGTGAAGCACAGATCCTTAGAAAGAGCCCAACACATCCAGCAGGTAGAACCATACTGGTCAGTTTTGTCATCCAGTGTGAGACTCGTCATATCTCACCGCCTGTATCTGGCAATTTGTTTCTGGTTTGTGTTGCACTATTATCGTTGGCCCATAGAAAGATGGTTTTAATATGGTTTTAGTTGATTTTATTTTTGTGGTTACATAGTGAGACAACTCACATCACATTGATTTACTATGATGCCTGGGTTTTCATTTTTTTTTTTTAATTTTATTATTATTATTTTTAGCACAGACAGTTTCCGCATCCCCCGGATCTGGAAGAGTTTAAGGAGGTTAATGAGATCACCTCCATTAATAACTCTCTTAATTAATTTTAAGGGGATTCACCATTAATTAACGGGCAAATTAATCTGAACTAGATGGTCTACATTTCCTAACGAAAATGTAATTGTGCTTGCTGTCCCCGCCATGCACCGCCTGGCTTACAAGGTCCCTGCCCATGCAATTAGGGGGACTAATGCTGCCTTCCAGACACCTGGGACGTGGGTGTTTCCCAGTGGAAAAGTCCCAGTCCCCACCTTCAACACAATATTTCTCCTATAGGCTCAGAGTACATCTGTCCACACCTGTGCCAAGTTTGGTTAGCATCGGACAATCTTTGTGAAATAGGCCCCACCCACAGAAGATTGGAAGTGGATTATATCGCAACGGTGCGTTTTTTTTCCAAAACTTCCAAATCAGTGTTGTGCAGGACAGTCCCCACATGATGTGTGCTTTGGTTTGGTGAAGATTTGACCAAATTTCAAGGAGGAATCGCAAAAAAACAGTTTTGGACAAAATGCAAAATGGCGGGAAATGTAGATATACGAAAATGGGCGTGGCCTAGATGAGTAGATGCGGAAGGACCCAAGCAATCCAGGGGAAAAAAAAGTTTGATGATAGACCCTACGGTTCAAAAGTTATGAACCAAAACATAAAGAGGGCTGTTATAGCACCACCATCTTGTCAATTGGTGCAATTATTTCGTGGATAGTAAAAGACCCCTCTGTGAACCTCCCTAACAAGTTTCATAGCTGTACCTCATATGGTTTCTGAGATACAGCTAATTTAAAGTCCCTGGAAACCAAAATCCACAAAAACGTTCTAACTATGTTATTTAGGGTCTTGTGTTAGTAACTGTCTGCCTCAGAAATTATTATACATTACTTTCAACCCAAAGCCTTAAAATCGACACTTTTCTACAAGATTCTACAAAGTACTTCCTCATTGAAGAGAGCAGTGCGTGAGGTGCTAAAATGCAGGAGCTTATGACGTCATAAGCTCTATATAACCTTTGTACATGCGCGCAACTCGCCCTACTGTGTGTGTGTGTGTGTGTGTGTGTGTGTGTGTGAGTAACTTTGCGTCACCAGGCTGTGTCGAGCGCTATGCTGTTCTCTCTCTCTCTCTCTCTCTCTCTCTCTCTCTCTCACTAGTCCCGAGAGAGAGAGAGGAGAGAGAGAGAGAGAGAGAGAGAGAGAGAGCACAGAGTGGGAGACAGACACGCTGTGGGGGCAAAGAACAGACAGAGATCTCTTCCTCTCAGAGCCGCGGAGCAACGCGCGAACACACACACACACACACACACACACACACACACACACACACACACACACACGCGGTGTGTGCACAGTGCACACACCGACACTCATCTCTCTTTCTTTCTTTCTCCGTTTCCCTCCCCCCCTCTCTCTCGCGCTCTCCGAGAGACAGAAATTTCCCTGCTGTAGACTGGACACGCCCACACAGTCCGCGGGAGAAAGTACACTCTAAAAAATAATGAAATCTCATGAGTTTTGCCATGGCTGTCAAACCTAAATTTATATACTTTGCGACGTTCATCATCGTTCAAATTCGGCTGGTGGCTTATTAACATAGGATCCTGTGATGTGATTAACTCAAAATGCTAAATAATAAAGAAATATTTCTGGTTTCCAGGGACTTTAATGTTTTTTTTTGTCTATATGATTCTCTGTACCCAGAATGCAACACTCCTGCTCAGAGTTACTGTTAAGCTATATTTATCTGGTGAAATCACACTAGATTCCTGCTTCCAGTACACTTTTTGCATGTGTTTTTTAACAGAGAAGAGCTGCAGCTGCTCAAAAGATAATATGTAAAATGTATGAGAGTGAGACCATGAGCGATATAACACTTGTAATACATGTATAGGTATGTCTGTTGTCTGTAGAATAGCGTGCGTGCGTGTCATACAAGAAGGAAGGCTGGCCATAATGAGAATGAATCTGCACTTCCTGCCGCCCTTCAAAATAAAACCATTTAGAAGGGACAGGCACTGAATGCTGCTATAGCGCCCCCTAAAGGCTAAATGACAAAATACTTCTGATATAGGCTCAGAGTACATCCCTCCACACCTGTAGCAAGTTTGGTTAGCATCGGACGATTTTTGTGAAATAGGCCCCACCCACAGAAGATTGGAAGTGGATTATATCGCAATGGTGTGTTTTTTTTTTTTACTTCCAAATCAGTGTTGTGCAGGACACTCCCAACATGATGTGTGCGTTGGTTTGGTGAAGATTGGACAACATTTCAAGGAGAAATGGCAAAAAAACTGTTTTGGACAAAATGCAAAATGGCGGAAAATCTAGTCAGACGGAAATGGGCGTGGCCTAGTTGAGTAGATGCGGGAGGACCCAAGGAATCCAGGGAAAAAAGAATTTTGATGATAAACCCTACGGTTCAAAAGTTATCGAGCAAAAGGTAAGGAGGGCTGTTATAGCGCCACCATATGGTCAATTGGTGCAATTTTTTCGGGGATAGTAAAAGACCCCTCCGTGCACCTCCCTACCAAGTTTGGTAGCTGTAGTCCTTATGGTTTCTGAATTACAGCTAATTTACTGCAAGATTTTGCAAGATTTTTCCAAACCCCATGCAAGTCAATGGGGGAAAAAATGGCGCTTAATGGCGAATTGCGGCCACACCGCTTTCACAAACCCTTAGCAAAGTCATAGCATACATGTCCTCAATGAGGCGGTCATTTTGAGGTCTGGCATGTCTATGTGGCGCAAAAATTGAGGGAGTTATTACGCGACAAACTTTTTGGCAGATATAAGAAAAATAATAATAATAAGTATGTGGGATTTCAAGATTGTGCCTTGCTTGTCAGCAAGCACAATAATTAATATAAATTAATGAAATTGTAAGGTTATTTTAACCTCATTAGCCCAGGCTGCTTTGGGGGTGTTCTCTTGCCTAGACAAACATATACCCCAAATAAATCAGGGTGGCTTCTCAACCATCAGGCCTATGTCTGGTCTTGTTTGAAATGTGAGAATCTATGGAATATCAATCACGTGCAAGTAAACCTGCATCTATTACTATTCCAGAGTAAATGGAGATGCAATAAAGTGAAAACAATATTTTCAACCTTGCCTAGTGAATAATCTAATTTTAAAAGGCAATATATATCAAGATGCCACAAATAATAATGCTGCTATTGCCATACTCCTTGACTACAACTGTAACTGTAAATTTGATCAAAATACACTAAAACGCACCATTTATGAGACAATTCTATGAAATATTCAGGCACTCTGCATGTTTTGCCCACATAACAGTTAGAGTTTGACTTTTTACTGGGAATTTAACTTCTAAACACTACTTATTTAGATATACATGTTACAAATGACATAACTCTTCCAAAAGCATTGAAATAGTTATAAAAGCAATGAATATGGCTCTGTATTCAATATTTTCTATTCTGCAACATGCTTTTCAGGCAACTTCATGTCAGCCTATGGCCTATATACTTCAGTATCACGCCACATATCTGTCTCTTCTACAGCTGAACCGTTTGGGTTTGACCAAGTAAAACTATTTTTATAAGCATTTTACGAAATGTAGATGGAAAAATGAATGGCGGATGAAGCCCCTGGTTTGTATGCTTAACCTGGAAGTGGGTGTGACTTTGGCAGCCGAGGAGTAATCAGTGCTCGTTGACTACACCTGTGCAGGTCTCAGCTGTAGCCTACATAAGCTGGCTGTGACTACACTCTGTCTCTGACCCTCTCTCAACCGCTGAAACAGGTAGGCCTAGTTCCTCTCTCAACCACTCAAACAGGTAGGCCTAGTCCACTTTGGTGGTTTACACCAGACTACACCATACTTGTTTTCAGTCAAGCCATGCACCAGTGATTATACTGCTTAACACATGTGACTTACCCCTTGTTTCTTCCTCCCCAGAGTGTGTGTTCCAAAAAGTCACTTCAGTAGTGTAAGTCCTTTCACCTGTTTATATTTTCAGGAATGTTCTATATCTTTGCCTTTGTGGAAAGAATGGCCGCGCATGTGTTTGTCTGGCTAGCACTATTGAGTTTGTGCTTGTGTGAACAACAACATAATTGTCTTCATTTGTTTGTCATGCCTTATGGTGATTACCGTTTAATTTACAAACCTTCATGTTTGACTGAATCACTGCCCAATGCTCATAATGCTAAGATAATTGTTTTAATATGGTCTATTAAGACTAGACTCTTTGTCTAGTCTAATCTTTGCTCACAGAGGCAGAGCCGGTCCTGTCTGGATAACTTTCAGCTGGAGAAGCAGCAAACTATGTGAGTGACGTTATGACTGACATGAATAAAAATGTCTAGTATCCTGCTCTACTGAACACTTCACATAGGCACATATCGTCAATTAAAAATCCTTTACTAACCATTTTGTTCACAATGAAGACGACAGCTTAATAATTCAGAGTGCCAAAGTCACGCCTTCTTCCGTATTCAGCATATGCACAGCGATTTCAAATGCTTAGTTTTACTTGGTCAAATGAACTGATTCAGCTACAGTGTGTATTTAGAATGGAATCAGGAGAAACATAACATTTCACTTGGACCAAAATGGAAGTCTTGTAGGCTTAACTTTTTAAATTTTGGTCCGAGTGCATCTCATGACTTTAAAGATGTCTGCATTGCTTGGGACTCAGTACAACGCTTGTCTATGGGTAAAATGAAATCTCTGTGCATATGCTGAATGTGGAAGGTGTGACTTTGGCAGTCTACTCAAGTCATCATGAAATAATGACTTGACTTCATTCTGCCTGGACAGGATGTCCCGGAGGACCATGTGGAGGAACGCTGCTAGCGAGGCACTGAGAAGGCATCAAGACGAAGCCCAAGTCTTGAATGCCTTCATCGTTCGACACTATGGCCCCACAGCGTTCCTCCTGAAAGACCAGGCACAGGACAGGACCTTCAGGGTAATTACTCTGCATTTCATGCTGCATTGAGTACCACAGGAAGAGTCCTAAGACCTGCGTGAGACCAGGATGTTGGCAATACCGGTTCCCTAATCTCAAAAGTCATGGCTTCAGGTTAAATGGCTGAAAAAGCTCTGGTTAACAAGCTTCTGAAACTGAACCTTGTATTGATCAAGATAATCTTCACAAATTAACACCACTTTTTGGAAGAGTGAATGATTTTTACAAATGTCAGAAAACTCACCATAGCTCATATCGGTAGTGCCGTTTTGTGAAGGTCCTCTTGCTGAACACAAGGTTGGCCGTTTTCATAAACTTTTTGTTAAGCACAAGACCATATAGGTATTTAACCAAAATACCATACAAAAAATCTTGATTTTTGGAGATGAGGTTTTGTTGCTTTGAGTCTACTTTTTCAACAGGTCGTATAAAATACCTGTATTGATGCATTTTCTTAACAGGTGTCTTTGGGCGACCCGCACATCTGTACCTGTCCTGTGTTCCTCCGGGAGCTTGAGCCATGCAAGCACATCTGCTGGTATGACACAATATGATGATATTGAAGTATGTTTTTAGCAAACCAACCAATCTCATTCTTCACACACTTGGTTGGAAGTGTACAGTTTCATGGGGTTAAGTAGAGAACCACCTGTGATATTTGCCTGAAGATCTAATGGCTTTAGGTTGTTAAGATGGCAGTTGCTAGTCTAAACGCCTCGCAATCTATTTCAATCA
This sequence comes from Poromitra crassiceps, assembly GCF_964638095.1. Classification (NCBI taxonomy): domain Eukaryota; kingdom Metazoa; phylum Chordata; class Actinopteri; order Beryciformes; family Melamphaidae; genus Poromitra; species Poromitra crassiceps. Next base: position 187,479 of record NW_028152185.1, read on the forward strand.
AATTAGCCCAACGCTAGAAAGGCTTTCTAACTCTTTTCCATTTCATTACAGGGTTTTGATGCGGGAACTCCAACTCCCGATCAACGACCGCTGTAAGTTGAATATATGAATTGTAGACTTTTTTCCATTTTAAATCCAGTAATCGTGTCATGATGATCCCAATTTCCCCTCGGATCAATAAGTTTTCTGATTTTCTGAAATAGTTTTGTAAAGTAGATTTTTAAGAGTCCAGAGCATTGGCACTTCCTGTTCCTATGTGTAAAAGTCATGGGGCTTTGGGTTAATTGCTTGAAATATGTCTGGTTAATTAAAGGAACAGTCACAGATTTTCAACCAGCTTTGTATCACTACAAACTATGTACTAAAACCTGTTTGGCAGGCGTTCATTTACTTGACTATTTTGAGATTAGAGTTATGGATAACTCTGATAAACTAAATAACTGCAAACTAATGACTGCAAAACTTAGTTGTCTCATACTACAGAGCTTGACGTGTAAGCCAACCCAGAGCTATATCTACTCCAAACAATTGCGCTAACAACCAGCGCTGGTCATTTTCAAAGAACTGACATAAATATTGAGATTGCTTTAAAATGATTATGCTCTATAGACTGCTTCCAGAGGGGGCTTTGTGGAAGCCAAATATCGGCGATTCTTCGGAGACGCGGCCCCGGCAACGCGGCCCTGGCAGGTCGCGTTGCGCCCTTGCGTGTGGCGGCTGCGGCGCAGCGAGGCCCGGGCGCTGCCCCGACATCGCCGAGACCACAAAGCCCCCCTCGAGAGCAGAGCCCAGGCCGGCGACCGCGAAGCCCGAGACCGCCAAGTCCGGGTCGCGGCGCTGTGCCGAGGCGAGCCATCGAAGCCCACGATGTGTGTCCGATCTGCACCGAGGGGCTGCTGGGCACACTGGAGCCGCTGTCGTACTGCAGGTGAGTGCCGGAGCGCGGTCAGACTGTGATTCAGTACACTTCATGTAGGATATGGAGGCCCATTCCGGGCGGCTGCTCACTAAAATAAACTTCTAAATTGTAACTAAAAAGCTCACAATTTTGATGTTTTGAGAGGAATTATTAGCCTGATATTCAAACGGCATCGTCAATTCATAATCTCATTCAGAAATTCACAACTGAGTGGACGTGGCTTCGACGGTCTGGAGCCATGCTAGGCTTAGGGGTCGGAACATTTTCCATGTTTAAACTATATGCCATGTTCAGGTACCCCCCCAAACATTGCCTCAAGTACCATAAAGATTGAATGTCTACACCACTGCACCGTGCGGGCTTCAAGGTGTTTGTGCTTGATGTAGACTGAAACTTGGACTTTTTGGCTGAGGCATACAACCGCAAGGCATGTGTTTCTAGTTTTTGCCATCCTTGATTCTGAGCTTTCCTTTGTAGCAGGTTCGGGTGTGGTGGCAACATCCACCGCCGCTGCATTAAGCAGTGGGTGGACCACCAGGGGCTCATAGGCCAGGGCCTTATGGTGGACTGCCCGGTCTGCAGGCACGACTTCGGTCCTCTGGCGCTCCTGCTGGAGGAGGTGCGGAACGCCAGAGGGAGGGTCGCCCCTCAGCTGCCCCCCGGCCCCACAGCAGTGGCTCTTCCTGCACACGGTAGGCTATGCGGTCTTCCTCCCTGCACATGGTAGGCTATGCTGTCTTCCACAACTTTTTAATAGTGTCTCACAAAATCCAATTACTTTTCCAAGCCTTGTGCATTCATACAGTGACTGCAAAGGGTTTCCAGAAGCTGCTTCTTTTGACTGGATCAGTAATGATGCAACTCTCTTTTTGTAGGTGCTGCGGGGGGAGGAGAAGCTGCAGCCACTGCCTGGAGAGACCGTCTCAGGCCTGGGGACCATCCCACCTTTACCAGGCATGCGGGGGGAGGAGAAGCTGCAGCCACTGCCTGGAGAGACCGTCTCAGGCCTGGGGACCATACCACCTTTACCAGGCAGTGACTGCACTACTTTTAATACTTGTGTCTTTTTTAACTGTTTAATTTTTGTTTTAATAAAAGGTGTATTCTTTGAACAACGTAAAGCTTCTGAACTGGTATTTGTAGTGCACAAAAAGGAAAGATGTAAACACTTTACTGTCATTATAGAGGTAAACGCAAGAGTTGCCCATTTCTGGTAAAGGAAATCCCCTAATCAATGGCTAGCGATAAAAGAGGAGCACAATACGAATGCGTTCAGTGAGACTTACTTGAAGAGGCTCAATGGTAGGCTTATTTGGTCAGCACAAACTCAATATACCACTCCTTACAGTTAGACTATAGCTGCTCAATAGCAATGTACTTTTCGTCTGAGTGACTATGTCCTCGGATGTGTCTTCTACATACTTTGCTTTGGATTCTTTCAGTCTTGTCTTTGTTGTACACGTTGACCATCGATCAAAAAAATCAATATTTCACTTGGGTAGAATACTTTTAAATTTGGTTGACCTCCCAAAATGGCCACTCTGTCTCACATGTGGTCAGCACCAGTGCATGGTGGCACAGTGGTAGCTCAAGTCACCTCACAGCAAGAAGGTCCTGGGTTCGATTCCCACCTGGGAGGGTGTGTCCCCCCCCCCCTTGTGCCTCTTGTCAAAATGGCCTTTCTGTGTGGATTTTGCTTGTTCTCCCTGTGTTCCCCTGGAGTTTCCTCAATATGACACCCCCATCCCCCCCAAAAAAACATGCAAGATGGCCACCTGACCAGCGACGATGACACAAGATGGATGCCGTGCTAAAAGCTGCCCCTTTGAGGAAAGGACATGCCTTATCTGGGTTAAACAGTATTTCACCAGCCTCTGTGTGGCTGCAATGCATGTGTGGGTTTCTGCGTAACAGACAGGTTTGTCCATCCAGTTGTCTTTCATTTGAAAGTTTCTTCATATCACTGCAAGGCAAAAAATATAATTCATTCTGTGCTTAAGACACATTTCTTAGTGAACTTTCCTAAGATTAAAAGTAAAAGCAATACATATTTCTGACTATAAACACATGAGCAGTGATATCATTTTGACTGGGGTGGCTGAGCAAGGATGTCTGAACCTGATGTCTGTTTATTCTGACATCCTATCCTCTTATAGAATGAAGGAAACTGTCCTGTCTGAACCAATTTACCCCCCCCCCCCCCCACCGCCATTTCCCCACATTTAGAAGCTCTTTATAAACATTTTTCTGCATGAAGTTAGGAGCTCTTGAGTTCCTTGGTGCACTGTGGCCTTCGGGGGGGGGGGGGGGGGTGTTTGCAGAGGGAGGGTGTGAACTTAAAACACCCCGCTAATTTTCAACCAGCTTTGTATGATTAGAACATCAGTATATCAAAACTAAACAGTTTTGAAGTCATTCATTTGGTTTGACACAGACACAAGCCGAGAGCGATGTGTGTGTGTGTGTCACATATTTGGAGACCTGTGTTCCAGACCAGGCGGGTGTAACTCCCAGGGGTCATCCACTATTTTCTGGAGCCATATATTTGCATAATCTTGTGTGATAACTTGTTTTGATAGCCAGTCTCTTGGATAATATCAGAATGTTTTTTGGTGCGTGTGTGTATTTGTGTAAATTATTTTATTTATATATTCACTGTACTTATTGTGTTAGTTTTGCTACTCTCCTACTTTTTTTTTTTGAGTAGATATAGGTGTGAATGTATGGGGCAGACATTCTACTATTTAGCCTAGTTGTAGAGCTCTTGATACAAGGACGGACATGCTATGACTGCAGTGGAGATTTTTTTATTTTTTATTTTATTTACCGTTTTCAATTTTACAATAGTGAATAGACATACAATGTGAAAACAAACTAACACAACACAACCTCAAGTGTCACCTAGACAAAAAAGAAACAACAACCAAAACAACAAAACACAGCTGGCTGCCAGGCTGTCAATGTTATCCCAGTGGTAACATGTTTAAGCATAATAAATAAATAAATCAATCAATCCAATATCACACCCACTCTGACATGTATTTAAACAGGAGACAGTATATGAAAATTAAATGACTATGAAAATTAAATGATATGACAGTGTGCTAAGAAGGGCCCCCAAGTTTCCTGGAATCTGCTCTGTGTATTTGGTTTATAGAGACGTAGCTTTTCTATTTGTATAATGTACAACATCTCATTGAGTCATCGTTTAAAACAGGGTGGAGTGGTAGACTTCCAGGTCAAGAGAATAAGTTTCTTAGCCACCATCATAGCTAGCTGCAGAGCCATCTGTATCTCATGTGGAAGCTCAAAAGTCTCCACGGAACATCCAAATATGGCCACATTGTGGGTGTGGCTGAATGTCTCTAGAATAGGCCTTTGAGAAGCACTCGAAAACTGCAGACCAAAAGGTGTGTAACACTAGCCTGACTCCGCCAGACGGGGGCGGCATTGTTCCACAGTTTGTGAAACAGAATGTGAAGCAAACCCATCCATCTGGCAACGTCAGGTTAGTGTAACACAGGACAAAACCAAAAAAGGTTTACATACACTGCGCGAAATACCCCAGAATCCGGAGTTAGTCATTTTTTGATTCTGCAAGAATCTGGATCATATAATGCGCATATGTGGAGATTTTTTGATATGCTTTATGTCAGGTCAAATACTGAACCATATTTACCCAATATAGTAGACTGTGCCCAGATACACCTAATGTTACATACACAGTAAATAAAATATCCGAATATGCTGTCAAGCCATATATTGAAATATGTGGACTCACTATATGGCTAGAATATGACCATATCTGTAGCATATCATCACTTTTTGTCATTGAAGAATATATGGTGGAATATGGTGTCCAGATATAACACTAAGTGATATTTTGACTTTGATATTTAACTGATATGAATTATATACGGAGTGTATCGGAACTAGAAATTGTTGGGAATGATGTGCACCATGTCCGGGGCAATACTAAGTCAGTATTTATGCTATGCTAAAATACAATTTCCAGGTACATCATGTGTTAGCCTCACAATATCCGAATATGACCTCATGCCATATATTGAAATATGTGGACTCATTAAGCAGATATGGGTAGAATACGACCACATCTGTGGCATATCACTGAGCCAAAACCTCATGAATCCAGAGACATTTTATTTATTTATTCTGCACTCATCTGGATAATATCTGGAAGGTATCCGGAGATTCGCTTTATGCCAGGTCAAATACTGAACCATATTTGCCCCATATAGTATACTGTGCCCAGATACACCTAATGTTACATACACAGTAAATAAAATATCCGAATATGCCCTTGTGCCATATATTGAAATATGTGGACTCAGTATATGGCTAGAATATGACCATATCTGTAGCATATCATCACTCTTTGTCATTTAAGCATATATGATGGAATATGGTGTACAGATATAACACTAAGTGATATTTTGACTTTGATATTTAACTGATATGAATTATATACGGAGCGTATCGGAACTAGAAATTGTTGGGAATGATGTGCACCATGTCCGGGGGAATACTATGTCAGTATTTGTGCTATGCTAAAATACAATTTCCTAGGGTTAAAAAAAAACCTAAGTACTTTTCCCATACAAAAAAAAAAAAAAAATCTCTTAGCCGTTTCACCAAACGACTCCAATTGGCCTAATTCATGCTCATATGACACCCCCCCAACAACCCATATGCAAAACAGCCTAGGGTTGGCCAAAATGCCATGTTCAAAGCCTATTTACACCCACTTCCGGTCACTTCCGGCGGAAGCCCCGCCCATATTCGGGACCAGCGCATAAAACTACATAAGAGTACATGTCTAACTTCCTAACCCTAGTTCCAACTTAGCCCTTCAACATGGGTGAACGGTACACAAGCGGCAGAACCTAGTGCAAATTTCAGCTAGGGTTGTCAATTAACTCCCCTGGACCACCTGGAGCTATAATTTCAATTGGAGCATGTAGCCCTCCTATAGGAGAGTAGACCCTGAGAAAAGGTTAGCCGAAGTCCCCTCCCCCTAGGCAGGGGGGAGGTCCAATCGTTTAAAAATGTTGAAACTAGGGGTGCGTTTAACTCCTAAAGTAAATGGACTAGAAGGCTGTCCTTTCTTGGGGGAACTCCTCTCACACCCCTCTTCCCGCCCACAAAAAATGGGAGGTCAAAACGCCCCCTAAAAACCGGAAGTCGCGTTTGGGCCATTTCCCTTGCTTTTTGGCCAAAATGAAGTCGTTTTTCGGGCTCCTCGCCAAAAATGGAGTCCTTAGAGTACCTACATGGCTATAAAAAAAAAAAAAAAAAAATACAAAAAAAAAAAAAAAAAAATCAAACCTGAATAACTCCTAGGGGAAGTAATTTCAAGGCCTAATTTTTTTTTGTGGGAACTCCTCTCACACTCCTCTTTCAGCCCACAAAAAATGGGAGGTCAAAACGGAAGTTTTTTTCTTTACCAAAAAAAAAAAAAAAGTGTCGTATCTTTATATTCACTAAAATTCAGTAATTGAAGCTACAACCAAAATGACGGTTTGAGCATGTACTAGGGGTTCTCAACATACACTGTAGCCAAAATTACGGCTCCAGGTTGAGTGGAACTGTGTCCCTGGCCCAAAAAGAGATGTACATTTTGCTGGATTTCGTAATTTCGTGCGTTTTCTGATTTTTTTCAACTCTGCGGGACCACAGCTCGCTCAGCGTAGCTCCGATTAGCCTACCCTTTGCTGAGAGTAGGCTTTAGACTGTCTCCTACGTGTCCAGCAACTTTGAAAGGGCTAGCTTCAATTACTGATACAACAGAAGAACAACAAAAAGTGAACTATTGTATATTGTAAACATATGAATATTCTAAATAGACATCTGTCTGTCTTTCTGTCTGCCTGTCTTGTCTGCCAGTCTGTCTAAACATCTGAACATCAATTAACTATTCTGTATGGACAGAGGACAGCCAGACCTGTTCATCTGAGACATCTGTGTGTGCACATTCTTATTTTCCACCTGGTGCTGGAGAGCTGAGCCTGGCTGAGCTCTTTAAACTCTGCCAGGGTGACTATCCCCAGCAGGGCCATGCAGGCTCTCTCTCAGCTGTCTGTCACCAGGGGAAGGAGGGGGACCAAGGTACGTTTTACCGGTTTGAATGTTGACCTCTTCTGGGCTTGCACCTGCCAAAGGTTTGTGAAAAAAAAAATCTGATCGTAAGTAGGCTACAGTATCCCTCTCTCACTGTCTGTCTGTCGTTCAGACTGACTGCCTGTCTACCTGACTGTCTACCTGACCTACCGTCTGTCTGTCTGTCTGTCTCACTGTCTGCCTGTCTACCTGACTGTCTGTCAGTGTCTGAACTGACTGTGTGTTTCACTGTCTGTCTACCTGACTGACTGATGTCTGTCTGTCACTGACTGACTGACTCTCTGTCAGACTGACTGTCTACCTGACTGACTGACCGACTGTCTGTCTGTCTCACTGTCTGCCTGACTGTCTCACTGTCTGTCTGTCTTTCAGACTGACTGCCTGTCTACCTGACTGTCTACCTGACCTACCGTCTGTCTGTCTGTCTGTCTTTCTGTCTGTCTCACTGTCTGCCTGTCTACCTGACTGTCTGCCAGTGTCTGAACTGACTGTGTGTTTCACTGTCTGTCTACCTGACTGACTGACTGACTGATGTCTGTCTGTCACTGACTGACTGACTCTCTGTCAGACTGACTGTCTACCTGACTGACTGACTGACCGACTGTCTGTCTGTCTCACTGTCTGCCTGACTGTCTCACTGTCTGTCTGTCTTTCAGACTGACTGCCTGTCTACCTGACTGTCTACCTGACCTACCGTCTGTCTGTCTGTCTGTCTGTCTGTCTCACTGTCTGCCTGTCTACCTGACTGTCTGCCAGTGTCTGAACTGACTGTGTGTTTCACTGTCTGTCTACCTGACTGACTGACTGACTGACTGACTGATGTCTGTCTGTCACTGACTGACTGACTCTCTGTCAGACTGACTGTCTACCTGACTGACTGACCGACTGTCTGTCTGTCTCACTGTCTGCCTGACTGTCTCACTGTCTGTCTGTCTTTCAGACTGACTGCCTGTCTACCTGACTGTCTACCTGACCTACCGTCTGTCTGTCTGTCTGTCTGTCTCACTGTCTGCCTGTCTACCTGACTGTCTGCCAGTGTCTGAACTGACTGTGTGTTTCACATGTACACTGAAAAAACGGGAACTTGCCTCTCACGGATATACTAAACTCGATCTCATGTGTTCAATGTGATTAATTAATGTTTGAGCTTGGAACATGATTGTACTCCTTCAAGGTAAGGTTAAGGACCAAGGTACGTTTCACCAGTTTGATATTTCGTTTATACTGACAAAGGGAAAAACCAGAAAACGCTCGTAGCCTACCATTTTACTATTAAAGCAGTTTTTGCAAAATATTGCTATTTATTGTTACAGTGTGCTGTTTGAATGTTGACCTCTTCTCGGCTTGCACCTGCCAAAGGTTTGTGATTGTGCGCGACTAAAAAAAATCTGATCGTAAGTAGGCTACAGTATCCCTGTCTCACTGTCTGTCTGTCTTTCAGACTGACTGCCTGTCTACCTGACTGTCTACCTGACCTACCGTCTGTCTGTCTGTCTGTCTGTCTGTCTCACTGTCTGCCTGTCTACCTGACTGTCTGTCAGTGTCTGAACTGACTGTGTGTTTCACTGTCTGTCTACCTGACTGACTGATGTCTGTCTGTCACTGACTGACTGACTGACTCTCTGTCAGACTGACTGTCTACCTGACTGACTGACCGACCGTCTGTCTGTCTCACTGTCTGCCTGACTGTCTCACTGTCTGTCTGTCTTTCAGACTGACTGCCTGTCTACCTGACTGTCTACCTGACCTACCGTCTGTCTGTCTCACTGTCTGCCTGTCTACCTGACTGTCTGTCAGTGTCTGAACTGACTGTGTGTTTCACTGTCTGTCTACCTGACTGACTGACTGATGTCTGTCTGTCACTGACTGACTGACTCTCTGTCAGACTGACTGTCTACCTGACTGACTGGCCGACCGTCTGTCTGTCTCACTGTCTGCCTGACTGTCTCACTGTCTGTCTGTCTTTCAGACTGACTGCCTGTCTACCTGACTGTCTACCTGACCTACCGTCTGTCTGTCTGTCTGTCTCATGTGCCTTATCTGTCAATATTTGCATGTCCATGATGGACCAGTCAAGCCGCCTATTTGCCCGAGTGATCATCAGGGCGGCTTTAGCGGAGAATGCTTTATGATATTGGTAAAATAGTTTACCGTGGCTGGAGTAGAGGTCCCCTATTAGCGCTAGATATTTGTCTAGCTCATGGCGGCGCTCTGGGTACACTTCGCAGATCACATCACGGTAGACGCCAAACGTGTTCAGGAAGTCACATAGGGAAAGGTCTTTGGGCAGGCGGGGGTCGGACGACTTTAAATAAACAGGGCCCTCTGGGTCACCCGTGGCCTTCCTTTTACACTGGGGAGATGGCAGGAGTATGCTAACTAAGTTAATGTCTCTGTCCTTTAAAATGTTGGACCTTAGCCTGGGCGAAATATTGGCACAGGGAGAAACAAAAGACATACCGAATGGGATGGCAGGCATGGCGGACGCCAGAGTGTTCATCTGGGCGGGTTGGGTGGTGGTGAGGAGCACGTCGGCTTGCTGCATGGGCGGGGGTAGGATCGGCTGCTGCGCCAGCTGGGCTGCTGCGAACGTGGGGGGGAATGGGGGGGGGGGGGGTTCCAGGGCGCTCAGACGGGCTTCTACTGATCTGCTCGCATCTAGCAGGGACAGCAGGATGGCTCTTGACGACCCCTGTCGGCTCGGCGGAGCTACGAATGGGGCCGCTTCTGCTTCCGGGGCGGCGGCCTGGAGGTCAGTGCGACCAGGAAGGATGAGGCGTCTCGCGGCGGCCCCGCGGCCTGCGTTTCCCCGGCGGCTCCCAGCTCTCGGGGCGGCTGCCTCTACTGGTCTTCGCCCGTGGCCTCTCGCGCGTCCGCGCCGAGCGGCCTCTCCTTCCGGCACGCTCGCACGCGTTCTTGGGCGTCCACGGGCCGTCGCAGTGGCGCGCCCCGTGCCATGGGAACGCGCGCTGGGCCTTCTCGTCGGGGCTATGCTAGCAGCCTGTGGTCCAGCCGCTTCGCCAGCGTCTTCATCAGAAGCCTCGGAAAGCAGGTACGCTCCGTGGCCGGTCCGGAACAGGGAAGCGATGTCTAAGCTGTCGTCGCTATCCATGGACAGCTCTGACTCGGAACTCGACATACCGGAATGGAGTGGGGAGCGTTGAAATCTGCGGTGAATATCCACGGGTGGAGAAGGCTTGAGGATGCTGATTCGGTCTGCAGATGTGGAGCAAAACAACGCTTCGGAGGCCTGCTTCAAGGGGGATGGACTGCCGTGAGCTGCTGCTGCTATGATCCGCCAGAGAGAGAGAGGTGACGTAGAACCCTTGCTATATATATGAGGATTAACTGACGTCATATTTGACGTCATAGCAGACGTCATACTAGGACTTTTGACTGACCACGTTATGCTAGAACTTGACTGTCATCAGGGGATGATCGGATTATGCGTGAGTGGCCTTCTGCTTGAAATATGGTCTGGAGACCTCACCAGTACTATATACCTGTATGTCATGTAGGTCATGCTGTATGTCATGTATGTATTGTATTAGGGCCCTATGCGATAAATGTCATGATGTCATGTATGTTGTGTATGTCATAAATGCCTGAGTAAGTCTTTGTTCACACCATAGGCAGAACTGAAGCTTGAGGCAGGCTCAAGCTGATCTGACGCCTAACCGGTCACGCCAGGAGTCTCTTCAGCGCCTCACTCGGCATGCCTTGAACCCACCCACAACTTCCATTCAATTCATGCCTTGCAGTTTCAAGCTTCACACGTCACGCTTGGAAAATAGAACAGAAGCTGAATCTCTCTGTTCAGCGGGGCATTGGCATGGCACAGCGTGGCTTCAGCGTGGCGTGCAGCTGGTGTGAACAGACTTGCCTGTTTACAAGGACTCTGAAATGAAACTGTGTGGCTTTGACGTGGGATTGGCATGGGATTGGCGTATGGTGTGAACATGCACTCAGGGGTGCAGGAAATCACATTAAATGATAGATTATTGAGCAGGAGAGTGCAGAGCAGGGCTCTGTTAGCTTTTGTAAGGATAGAGTTTTTTTTGTAGGTTATGAAGTAGTTATAGGTATGTTCAACTCAATTACTTTTTAAGTAACTATTAACTGTAACATTACTAATTTTCAATAACTTGATGATAATTGTATGATTACATCATGTAGCTACAACTTGTCACCAGTCAATTGTTTTAATTATGTGACACAAATTTAATGGAATAGTTTATTTTGTGAGCTTTGCTTTTAGTAGCACTTTATTGTAATGCAGCCTTTTTAAACCTGAAAAAGACAAAATGATGTGTACTCATATCACAATATCAATATAATCTTGATCTGACCTGTTAGCTGTGAAAATAGTATATTTTTATTTTATTTTTTTACCTGGGTGAATTTACATACATTTGAGTTCTAACAAGTCAAAAACACATTTATTTATTTGTTTTGGTACAGTCCTCATCTGGTCACGTGAACTAATCAGGATGGCTACAGTTACACAAACTTTTTCTTTTTTTAATACATATTTAATATAATAATATAATATATATATATAATATAATAATAATAATAATATAATAATAATTTACATATTTAATACATATAATACATTTTAATCCCTTTGGAGGAATTGAGCGCGTCAATGTGCGCAACATGATTGGTAGTTTGTTTTCTTTAGATGACGTCTGTAATTGTGATTGGCTGGATTCTGACAAGTTCCGCCCATGAGATCAGAGTCTTGTCACAAAGCCTTTAGATTCTGAAGCGGACAGTCGCTTGGCGCGCATCTAGACATCCAGCAAATATGCCTCACTCATCCCAAGAGAGGCCCGGTAGAGCGACTGCCACTGCCAGGTTATCTCCATTGCGAGGGAGGAAAAGACAACGACAGAGGACTCCTAGATCTCCTACCAGGTCTCCATCGCCGCCCTCAAGCCAGGCTGAGGCTAGCTCAAGCCAGACACCTGCGCGACGGCCCCGAGCCCGAGACCGACCCACACACTCCCGGGAGCGCACAGCACAGCCAGCCGGTCGCCGCGGGTCATCCGAGGAGGCAGAATTGGGCCATGTCACCCTCGGCGATATATGGAGGTATTGCTAATTTCGTACAATACATGTGTTTTTCTGTGTTTGCTTGCGTGTTCACAAGATGTAAGGCTATAGCTGATTGATTCTGCTATGTTGAATGGTAACTGAGGTTGGCTAATGTGAGCTTCAAACTAGCTCCATCTCCCATTGGCCTGTAAATATAACGTTAGCTAACTCGACCCAAACAAAGAGGGGTTTCCATGTCTTGTTGGAGGCTAAAGTTAAGCTGCAGTGTGACCAGTTGCATTAGCTAATTTTGCGCCAAACTTTATGGCGGTCTAATTTAGCGCCAAACTATCGGTTGTGTGTGTGTGTGTGAGAGAGAGAGAGACAGAGAGAGCGCGCGCGCCAATCATCCTATAGTTAGGATGGATTTTCTACTTGCTTGATTTGCTAATGTATTATACTGTAGATGTGCTTCTTCTACCATATAAGGTGAAATGGCATTTGGGCTTGCCTCTTGGTGTCAAGGAGATGCGTTTGATAGCTATAGTTTGTTCCCCTTGCCATAGTGTGAGTGTGTGTGTGTGTGTGTGTGTGTGTGTGTGTGTGTGTGTGTGTGTCTGCGCGCGTGCGTGCGTGTTTGGCTTGATGCGTTCGATAGCTATAGTTTGTTACCCGCCTTCTCCTTGCCATAGCTGTGTGTGTGTATGTGCGCGCGCGTGCGCGGGCGCGTAATAATCAGCACGGAGTAATCAGTGAATTTTTATGTTACTGCAACAGCGATCATAAAGGCAAGATTGATTATACTAAGACAACTATTGGAAAATGAAATTGAGAAGGGAGAGGAGCTTGTAATTTAACTTATTTTCTGTGGCAGTAAACTGAATGAGTATTGTTTGAGAGATGTTGGTTGCATTCCAACTATAGTTGCTATTACATTGTTCAAGATGGGACCATTTTGGAAGTTATACAGTTAGTTCATATTAATACTAGGGATGCACTGATTGCTAAATTCTGGGCCAATACCGATCACCAATTTTTGAAATGAACAATCAGACTGATACCAATATATACCCATACCGATTTATTTGACAGGGAAACAAATAAATCTTCATTATAAACAAATAACTGAACTGTCTTTCAGTCCAACGTTGTAGATTTCAGGGACACAACTGCAAAATGACGACAACTGGGCAGTGTGGAGCGAGGCTCCACGTCCATTTTATGCCTGTGAAACACATGGTTTTATCTACACTTGTAGTAACTAGTTTTCCAATTGTAAATATATTTTTATTTTGCGATTTTTATAACTATGACATGTAATGTGTGTTGTGCTCCCCTTTTAGGGAAATCAGGCTTCTAAATCAAAAAGTAGATGGCATCAATGAAAAGATAGATGACATAATCGAGAAGGTGGGAACTGGCAGCGGCATTGGGGGAAGCAGCACAAAGGTGCCTCTTGAGCTGTCGGTAAGTGTGGCCATTATCAGTGTCTATGATCAATTGATGAATGAATGAAAGCTTTATTTCAGACTTTCAAAAAAAAAGAAATAGTAATATACACAAGTAGTATCAATATTACAAAATATATATATTTATAAGTGAAAAAAAAAGAAAATAAAACGAAAAATTAAATAAAAAAATAAACAATAATAATCAGAATACGTGACAGCAACGAGGTCCGAAAAGGAGTAGGATGAAGTACACTGTACTTATTATACCCCCAGTCCACAGTTCACATTCTTAATCAATTGACTTCCACTTTTATACTATTTACATTCTCAATAAACCATATATTATGTTCATACACACATATATACAAATATATATATATATATATATATATATATATATATATATATATATATATACATACAAATACATTCATACCTTGCATAATAAATATAATTTATAGTTCTAGTGTATAAATTATTAATTATTAATAATATACCATTAATAGTATGTATACCAATTTGCATATTTACAGAGTAATATTATGTACAATACAATTAACTAATAGTGCATATTATAATATATATACAATATAAATAATCATACCATGCTATTAATCGCTTCACATAACTTGATAATCATATTGTGTCTGAAGTTTTGTTCACATGCAGATGTAAGACACTGAAAGCTGTAACCCTATTTAACCTGGTTCTTGTACAGAAAAAAGTGCAAATGAAAATAGTATAATTATTGTTTAATTTTTTTAAATGTAAAAATACACTTTATAATGAAACTTAAAAAAATAATTGGGCTACACATGAAAGAAGGCTGTCTGTCCACCAATCTTCCTGCCTGCTGCTGAAACACACATCAAGTTATGAATGCAGACTAATTTATTTGTTTCATATAGTGTATTTGCCAGTAGGTTTACCGCTGTGTAATATTGCTAATGATGTATGTATTGTTCTAATTAAATTGGAAGAAGTAATTTAATGTTAAGTATGTTAGGATAGGTTATATACTTCAATTATTCTGCTTATCTGTGCAACTGAATCGTCTGTTACTGTGGAAATTAGCAAGCAGGGTCCAATCAGAGTGTGTAATGTTTAGAAGATGTCATTGTTTGGGGTTCCAAACTAAATTCGGCTTCATTATTACATTTACGTTTCAAATGTATGCCATTTGCAGACCCTGGTCCGTCAAACCCACAGAAGCCTGGGTGAACAGCTTCAGTGGAGAGTCCAGCAAACTGACAAGTATGTTATGGCAAATCCTGTTTTGCATATTTGCCAATATTGGGACAGATTATCACATACATTTGTTATGGCCCACACTCTGTATTTCCTTCACTGTTGTAGTTGAATCTGAGTCCTGGACGCATTTTCAGGACTCATGACTTGACTTGGACTTGAGAACTGATGACTTGGACTTGGACTCGAGCATTCATGCATTTGGACTTGGAAGTTGGAGACGAGGACTCGGACTTGCTAATTAATAAAGACAGTTTTTTGTTTCTCTTTAATATGCCCTAATAATTTGCCATAAGATATGTATAGCTATATTAATATCCTGACATTATTCAATAATTTTCGTGCAAGGGCAGATACATGTGTTCACCTAGATGTGGGTTCAGGCTCATGCTCAGTAACTCCGGACTCAGAGTCGGACTCAAGTAATCAGGATTACACCAGGTGCTTAACAGAAGCAGAGCTGAAGCTAAAGCCACGTTGAAGCTATGCTCACACTAAACATATCACACAAGAAGCACTCTCTGTTCCTCTGTGCCTCGCTCGGCGCACATTGACCCCCCGCCCACAATTTTCATTGACTTCCTGCCTGGCAGCTTCATGCTTCACGCTTGGAAAATAGAACTGAATCCTGAACGATCGTTTCAGTGTGGCACGCGCGCAGCTGTTTTTTACGGCCTCGCCTGCTAACAAGGACGCCGAAAAGAAACTTGTGGCTTCACCGTTGCTTGAGTGTTGCTTGGTGTGAACGCCCTGTCAGACTCATTTGATAGTCTATTTTGTCCCGTATTATCACTCTCATTTTCTGTTAGCTCATAAGCAATACTTTTTGATAAAACCTTTGAATTGGGATCTAAAAATGTATTTATTGGATTAAATGAATGGTGAGATGATTTGTTACCAATAGTGCCAATGCTTATGCTTCCAGGTTCAGGACAACGCATAACGAGCTGGTGACAAAAGCTGTCATCCAGACAATCACTGACATGGGGCAGGGGCAGTTGTGGAGTATCCAGCTCATGAGAAGTAAGTATTGGGGGGGGGGGGGGGGGTGTTGGGATAACATTTTGTTAACCCTACTATCTGCTGTATGCAGAGAGAGATACATGCAGATCTTGTACTGGTAAGATCAGTGTAATTGTGTTGATCAGAGCCAAGTTTAAGTTGAAGGAATCCAGACCTTCGAATTCACCCTCCACTGTGTTGAGTTTTTGCTGCTTCTGCTCTGGCATCGTGCCATCAGAAACAACTTGTCCAATGAGTGCTGAGGGGGACTAACAATTATCCAATCAGCATCAATAAACAGTGCAACACTAAGCATGACCAGTAATGCTGTGGTCATGTTTTTGTCAAGTGTGCCGAGGAGTAATAACAACAGTGGCAGCAGCCACCAGACGAGATAGACGCTGCTATCGAAGCTGTTTTAATTTGATCAACAGTACCACTTTGAAATCTGAACAGCACTCTTCTTTGAATGCATTTATTCAAAGGAGAGATGGTGTTTTTTATCTTCTCCTTAATAACCCACCACATGGTGGAGCGGTTACAAATTGAAATCCGTGGAATTAAGTAATTTTTAGTGCAAGGCCACTTTGGCCTTTGATAGATACAAATTTACAATACCTAGGGCATCGTGGCCAAAATGTAGGGCACCAAGGCCAAAACCAATGGTTATTTAAATTATTTTTTCAGTCATTTTTCCAGAACAGAAAAAATAGAAATATATACAGATCTGGCACTAAATTTATTTTATAATTTTCTTCTTTATTCCTTCTTTTACTGGTTACTAAATTTATTTGCCTTGCCTAGGCCATGTCTACATTACCTCGTATTTGATGGTTCGGCACTTCGTTTGCACCTATTGTCCACACACTACCTCTATTGTTCTGAGCATCAAGCCGTTTGTCATGATACGATAGTATTGCGATATTGCAATATGCTAGTATTGCGATATATTGAGTATTGCGATATTGCAATATATTATGATTTATTACCTTTTTTCAACTGCAAATTATGTCCCCAAAGGAAAATGGCTTTTTGAAGATCTGTTTTATCTAATTAAATAAAGTTTCCAGTCTGTCCATCTCACTTCAATCATTTGTATTGCAGCAAAATTTGATTATCAAGCAGACAGACTGACCACAGTGTCATAAAAACCTGCCAGAAATGTTGCATACACTTGAGATTTTGTATAATAAAATATCACAATATTTGACATTCGATACAATATATCAAAGACTTGGTCTATGCATTACCCTCACATCTCAAAGACACTACATAGTTTCTGATTAAGTTGACAGAGTGTCGTGTGTCATGATCTTCTTTGTACTATGGATGTTGCTAGTTTATATCCCAGCATACCCCATAAAGATGGCTTGGAGCCACGCATTATTTTTGGAATCAAAGAACTGAATCACATCCCTCCTCTGAGTTTCTGTTATCTTTAACAAATTAAGTTTTGACTAAGAATTATTTTAAGTTTCAGGATCAATACTACCTTCAACATCGGGACTCAGCTATGGGCTCACCGGTGGCTCCAAATTATGCAAATTCTGTTTATGGGATAATTTGAATGATAATCCCTATTCTAAGTTTATTAAAGGGATAGTTCTGTTTGTTTGAAGTTGGGTCCTATGAGGTACTCTCATACAGTCAGTGCACTGGGTAAAGCACTCTCGATGCATCCGAGATAGGAGAACTGCACTCCAGCTGCAGCATGCATCCAGAGTGCTGTACCCAGTGCACTGACTGTATGAGAGTACCTCATAGGTACGGCAACTATTTTAGGGCATCCTCGTCCGTCAGAGTATAGGCTATCGTTCCTCAGTCTAAAGCGTTGTCAGTTGTCATGTCTCCTATAGTAAATCATCGAGTGTGCTCTGAAACACCTTCAGTCCTCACACGAAAACGCTGTCATTCCTCCTGCCTCACTTATCACTCAAACTAGCTGTCAGGCATCACTCCTCACGTCTCACACAAAAACGTTATCGATCCTCCTGCAGACTAGCTGTCAGGCATCACTCAAACTAGCTGTCAGTCATCACATGAAAACGCTGTCATTCTTTGTTTTTGGTTGTTCTTCCGTGTGATGGGGAAACCGCAATAATGCCTCTGTGAAATGAGCAACAATTTCTTACAACTTCACTTTCGGTTGAGTGATTTTGCCTTCAAAATAAAAGCCTGTTTTCTTTTATTTACAATAGATTAAAGTAGTAATCCATGAGACCCAACAGATTAATTAATTATGTTGGGTCTCATGGATTACTACTTTAATCTATTGTAAAAAAAACAACACGCTTTTATTTTGAAGGCAAAATCACTCAACCGAAAGTGAAGTTGTAAGAAATTGTTGCTCATTTCACAGAGGCATTCTACACGGAAGAACAACCAAAAACAACGAATGACAGCGTTTTCATGTGATGACTGACAGCTAGTTTGAGTGATGCCTGACAGCTAGTCTGCAGGAGGATCGACAACGTTTTTGTGTGAGACGTGAGGAGTGATGCCTGACAGCTAGTTTGAGTGATAAGTGAGGCAGGAGGAATGACAGCGTTTTCGTGTGAGGACTGAAGGTGTTTCAGAGCACACTCGACGGTTTACTATAGGAGACATGACAACTGACAACGCTTTAGACTGAGGAACGATAGCCTATACTCTGACGGACGAGGATGCCCTAAAATGGTTGCCGTACATAGGACCCAACTTCAAACAAACAGAACTATCCCTTTAAAAGCTATTGGAGATACATAGACAATCTATTTTTTATTTGGAGTGGTAATGCTGAAGAAATAAAACTATTTCATGCTTTTTTTAACTCAAGAAAGGAATCAATTAAGTTTACATTATGTTATGATTTGGAACAGATTTCTTTCTTGGATGTTTTGGATGAAGAAACATGGATCCTCTGTACACATACTGAGGTTTACAGAAAGGAAACCGATATAAATACTTTTTTACAATTCAAAAGTTTTCATTCTCCAGCATTAAAGAGAAGTCTACCATAAGTCAATTATTGAGGATTAAACGTATTTGTGATTCTTTTGAGTTATATGCTAAAAATCTTGGTGTTAATTTTAAGTCGAGGGGATATGGGGATGATTTACTGGAGAACCATCTCAACAGAGTACGACAAGTGCAGCAGTATGATTTACTTAAATCTAATTCCAGAGACACCTCTTCTCAGGGCCTAGCATTTGTGTCCACCTATAGTCCTATAGCCTATCTAAGTCAGTCAAAGAAGTATTGAGTAGATATTGGCACATACTGGAAAGTGACTTTCACATCTAATGCTTTTCAAACTTCACCCAGATACTTTTATAAGAGGTCCTCCAATTTAAGAGATATTTTAGTAAAGTCAGATCTGCCCAAGAGACCCACTCACTTTCTTTGTTTCTCGTTCTATTCCTTCTGGTAATTTTCCTTGCTATAATTGGGACATTGTTATGCCATGCTCAAAGGTAATCATTTCACGCATCCGAGTTCTGGTGTGAACATTAAGGTCAGAGGCAGAATCACATGTAACACTAGATATGTTGTTTACCTGTTGAAATGCCCATGTAATTTATACTATGTAGGCAAAACAAAACGCTAGTTAAAAACCAGAATCTGAACACAAATGCTCTATACGCAATCAGGATGAGAAATCATCAGTTGCGAGACATTTTAATAGTTGAATGCTTGTGAAACTAGCATTTGCATGGATAAACTTTGGGGGATTTTTGCAACATCATGTTTGAACTCGACGAACGGCAACTTACCTCTGGTCTCCAAATGAAAACAAGTCGTGGTAATCAGAGCCAGCCTTCTTTGTGATAAGATTGTCTGGAACAATCAGACTGATTGCATGTCTTCCTCAAAATGTCCGTAGGCTATTATTAAATTATTATTATTATATTATTAATATTTTATTCCTGACAGGACAGGTGTTTATTATTCATAATTCTCTAAAGTCTTTGTGATAGTAATAGCAGAAGTTGCGAGGGTCTTTGATCTTATATCTCCAAATTACCCGATAGCTTAAGTAAATAAATAAATAACTTTCTCTCTCTCTCCTCGCACGGCGCACACCCGATGTAGACTACAATGTAGGTCTAACAGAACGCATTCTTATAATCATAAAATCTTGGGGAATTATCTTTTCTATTCTGAGAGGCTATTGGCCTATCGGAGTGTCTCCTGGCCAATCCAGGAGGCTTGGCAATACTATTTGGACCGTTTCATTGTGGCTGTGTGAACACAAACGAACCCACGCACAAATGCAACAATTGTATCAATTAAGTACCCAAATTGAACACAAAGCAAGCAACCTAGAGGTGTGAATACACCCTTACTTCTGAAAGTCTAAGTGACAAGTTAAAAACTAAACACTCTACTGTCACCGATAATTTGTCAATTTTGTTTTATTATCTATTTCCAGAAGCCTGCAACAGGGCTTATGAAAACCTGAAGAGCCAGGCAAAGCTGCAGGAGGGAACAACCAAGGAGGCCGTTATGCGGAGAAAGCTCCTTACAAGCCGGCGTGATAGGGTGAGTATATCTTCCCGTGGAAGCCACAAATCTATATTGAATCTCAATTCAATGCATTGCCACATGGTTATCAATTAAAATGCCTAATTCCACGAATGTAGTTTTGGTAAGCCAAACCTATTTACACACTTTATTTTGGCGCTGTAGCAGGACTGGAGAGAGCCACTAATGTTAACATAATTTAACCTGGTTACATGATGGCTAGTTAACTGCACGGATCAGTTTTGCATTTCCAAATATGTCCAAACAAACTGGCAATAAGCCAGTAGCGAGCACACTCACCGGTGTTTTTAAAGTTTCGGTGCACGGCACAGGAGATACTTGGTAGGAGAAGGAGAGCCAGCACACAAAAATGTCCTTTTGTTGGGTTTATTCCAGCTTAACACCAGGTACAGCACACGGACGTTTCAGCCTAACAGCCTTCTTCAGCGTGTTGCTGTGTCAGGTGGAAATGACGTTTAAATACACTGAGACCGGAAGTCCATTAAATAAACGAAATATCAAAATTCAGTTACAGTATATAAAGAATTCAAGAACCAAGCAATACACAACACGCACGTTCCATTATCAAAGAAAATGTCTACATACAACAATGTATGCATATATAAATAACAATAGTCTGGTCAGCCCCACTGTGTGGGAGAGCAGAACCAGGCCTTTATATATGCATTTATATATGAATTTTGATATTTCGTTTATTGAATGGACTTCCGGTCTCAGTGTATTTAAACGTCATTTCCACCTGACACAGCAACACGCTGAAGAAGGCCGTTAGGCTTAAACGTCCGTGTGCTGTACCTGGTGTTAAGCTGGAATAAACCCAACAAAAGGACATTTTTGTGTGCTGGCTCTCCTTCTCCTACCTTGCATTTCCAAATAGCCTCAGTACCTAATGCTGCACTATGCAGTCAGTGTGTGCAGAATAGGGATGGCAGGATAAACCAACTGGAGATTGGAGAAGTTTAACACCATTAATTCAATTTAAATTTCATTGGAATTTAGTCTATACATTGTGTTTGACTCTGTGTGAAGCCAATTTAGGCGCTGATATGACAGTCCCATTACAGTCATAATATATATATTTTTTCTGTCTCTATCAAGCAAAAAGAGCGCAGTAAAATGTACAGGTATTAAAGGTCCCAATTCGTGCAGCTGTAACCTCTTAAAAACGTGTGTCTCTGGTCCATAAAACATGATTCTGGATTAATCTGTCGAAAATATAGCAAACCCGTTTGTTGTGACGGAGTTCTCACTTCCTCATCTGGTCGCTTCCCAAGAACGGCCTGTTTCTATAATATATTCAGAACTAACAGTTCCCATTGGCCGCTGAGGGAGAGCCCGCCCCAGGCTCCCAGCGGCCAATCAGATTAGCGTCTGTGGACCAGCACGCTAGGTTGCGAGTTATCGTTAACTAAACGGTACTACGCTAAAGAGGACATCTCAAAATGCCTAGACTTACCGAATGCACCTCTGCAGTTGCTGGATCACGTACAGTTGGCGTCGCTCCAGCTAGAAGTGTTAATTTTGTGGCTATAGACTAAATGGTGCAGGTAGCTTGTGTGAGAGGGACCCGAGTATGCAGGAGGAAGCTAGTGACGTCGATATTCTCTCCAGATTCCTCTCTGGGCAAACGACGCGTTTGGGGGTGTGGCTTGGAGGAGACTGCAGGGGGACGCTGGATAGGGACAAATCCAACTGTGGCAGTTCTGAACGTGTGACCACTCATTACAGGGAGGGCTGACAGCAGTATATATGCATTTACAAGTAAAAACAGCTTTTGCACGGAATGGGACCTTTAAAATGGTACTAGTGCCGACTTACCAGACTATAATTTGTGCTGGATGGAAAGAAATGCTCCTTTAGATTTGGTAGATTTGCCATTGCAAAGCCAGCATAAAAACATAATTTGACCACTGCTGCAGCTCACAGTTTTTTCTCTCTCTTTATAGCTCTTTAAGAAGAGGGTGAAAGTTGGGGAGAAGGTGCTGAGCCAAGAGGACTTGAGATACTTGAAAGGGGCTGACGGAAATGTGATGAGTGATGAGGAAAGCGATGAGGAGAAGTCACGGTACATATTTTCCTCACCAAAATGGCGCTCACCACGTCTGACCACGATCGTTACCTCCTGCCAGAAGGTCCTTGATGAGAACAGGAGGAAGGGAGTGGAGCCACGCTCCACTCATCACCGTCTCCCCTCTGGACAAGATTCTAACAGAGGACCTCCTGCTGCATCCAGGAGTCAGCCATACCTGGCAGAGGAAGAGGGTGCTCTAGCTGAAAGCTCCAGCTGAAAAATCAACACAGTCTCAAGGAAAATGGTAAAATAGCAGTGTTGGTCCACAGCTAGAAATTTTAGAATTTTGCCTCCAAAATTGTAAAATGGTAACTTGTTTTCAATGGCAGTTCATACGGGGGTGGGAGGTTTTTGAGGGGTGGGCGAGGTTAGGTTATGGTCTGGGAAGAGGTTAGGTTTAGGGCTAGGGTCTGGTTGAGGTTAGAGGGGTAACTGAGGTCGGAAGTTAGAGTGGTCGGAAGGTGGAGGTCAGAGACCTTGAAGGGATCTCCCACCTACCCAAAACAAAACTGACCAAAACAAAACGTTAGAATTTCGCCTCCCAAATTGTAAAGTGGTAGCTTTTTTGAATGGGAGTTTATACAGGGGTGGGAGGTTTTTGAGGGGTGGGAGAGTTTAGGGTTAGGGTCTGGGGAGAGGTTAGGGTTATAGTCTGGGAGAGGTTAGAGCAGTCAGAGGTTAGAGGATTCCCTTTGGGAGTCGGAAGGGGGGTCTCAAAACCGAACCCAAAAAGTTACTATTTTACAATTTGGGAGCCGAAATTGTAAAATAGCAACTTCTTTAGGCTGTGGACCAACGTTGCTATTTTACATTTTCTTTTAGACTGGGTTGGAAAACTAAGAGCTTGTTTGTTTGACTGTTGAGGATGTTTTGTTTTTGGAACTTTTTTATTTTATTTGTTATTGTTGGATATGTTTTTGTCCAGCATTCCTTGTTGTTCATGTATCATATGTAGATATGTTAAAAATATTATTTTTCATTTGCAAGATCTCACAAACAGCACAGTTGAGAAGTGTTCTTCACACATTCTAACCTCTCTTTTTTTAATAGTTAATCTCAGTGATCCGATTTGTAAACCCTCACATAGTGTAAATTTCAGCCATCTAATATGCTCCCAGACCTCCACACATCAAGTAGCAGGAAGCACTAGCTTCTCACAGAGAAGATGAGAGGGTGACCCACCCCGGTGCGCTCTCTGTGCAAAAAGGCAGTTTTCACGGCTTTGTGGTGAGAGACGCACGGTGTCAGTGAAAACAACCCACATTCATGTGTCGATAACTAAAGAACGGAAGCACGGAGAAACAAACTGTTTTTTTTTTCATGGAAGTAGAGGCTTTGTTCTGTCTTTTGTGATATTTGGTGTTCTAATAGTCATAGAAGAAAATATTCTGTGGGTCATGGAAATCACTGAAAATGCTCACAAACCCTGGCGGTGACTTTATTTTGAACTCTGACTGTTTTTGTATGTTTCATAACTGCCACGTTGAATTGAATTTGATGTTCAAATTGCGTTAATAAAATAATTATATTTGAAGATTCATAGATTATGTATTTTTCAATGAGTAGGTGTACTTGAAAAGATTTGGGGCATTTTGTTGAAAAAAATATATATCAGACACAATTTAAAGAGTATTTTTCTAATAATAATCTGTCAAGTCTTGTAACTGACAACACATACATCTGAATAGATATTAGATAACAGTTATATCTCTATACAAGATATTCTGTCCTATTGTGACTGCCAAAACAATATATTGACTCAATTTTAAAGTGCTCCCAGTCCGGAAGTTGATACTCCGAAGATGAGTTATAACCAGCGAGTATTTACAGTAATTTTGATCAGATTTGAATCATATCCTAGAATATCCAAGACATGTGGCTATTACTCTAACCATATCTAAAAGTTTTCTGCTATGGATACTACATGTATATCAAGTTTCCTGCTATGGATATGACATGTATATTGCTTACTGGATTCTAATATACACAGGGCGAGGCATTTCGGTAGTATCATGTGATATACTGTGGTGTATACATTAGTGTTTGGCTTTCAAAATATGGCATCAGTCATATCTGGAAAATATTTGGACTCCATATTCTGGTAGTGTCAAAGTGGTCAGATTCCGGATTTAAGATATGCTCCGGACATGAGTCAGAAGCTGTGAGTATCGACACTTAATTTGATCAGATTTGAATCATATCTTTGAATGTCTGAGTAAGGATATTAATAGTATCTCAACGTTTCCTGCTACGGATATGACACATACATTGCTTCCCGGAATTTAACACACACAGGACGAGGCATTTCGGTAGTATCATGTGATATGCTGTCACCAGACATGTGGTGTGTTTTGGCTTTCAAAATATGGCATCAGTCATATCTGGAAAAAATTTGGACTCCATATTCTCTTGGCGTCAAAGTGGTCAGATTCTGGATTTAAGATATGCTCCGGACATGAGTCATAAACTGTGAATATCAACAATCAATTTGATCAAATTTGAATCATATCTTTGAATTTCCGATATAAGGATATTAATAGTATCTCAAAGTTTCCTGCTACGGATATGAGACGTATTGCTTCCCAGATTTTAGCACACACAGGACGAGGCATTTCGGTAGTATCCTGCCATATGCTGTCACCAGACATGTGGTGTGTTTGGCTTTCAAAATATGGCATCAGTCATATCTAGAAAAAATGTGGACTCCATATTCTGATGGTGTCAAAATGATCCCAATCCGGACTTAAGATATGCTCCGGACATGAGTCATAAACCATGAGTATCGACAGTCAATTTGATCAGATTTGCATCATATCTTTGAATGTCCGACATAAGGATATTAATACTATCTCAAAGTTTCCTGCTACAGATATGACACGTATATTGCTTCCCGGATTTTAACACACACAGGACGAGGCATTTCGGTAGTATCATGTGATATGCTGTCACCAGACATGTGGTGTGTTTGGCTTTCAAAATATGGCATCAGTCATATCTAGAAAACATTTGGACTCCATATTCTGATGGTGTCAAAATGATCCCAATCCGGACTTAAGATATGCTCCGGACATGAGTCAGAAACCGTGAGTATCGACAGTCAATTTGATCAGATTTGCATCATATCTTTGAATGTCCGACATAAGGATAATAATACTATCTCAAAGTTTCCTGCTACGGATATGACACGTATATTGCTTCCCGGATTTGAACACACACAGGGCGAGGCATTTCGGTAGTATCCTGCCATATGCTGTCACCAGACATGTGATGTGGTTGGCTTTCAAAATATGACAGCAGTCATATCGGGAAAATATCTAAACTCCATATTCTGATGGTATCAAGTGGTCCCATTCGGAGTTAAGATATGCTCCAGATATGAAATTGTAAAATGTTGTGGTCGGAGAGTATCCAACCCAGATTTCCTCATATATGGGTCATAATTTGACATATCCTGGCAAGACTAACTCCGGATTCTGGGGTATTTCGCGCAGTGATACAGGTTTACATAAAGCAATCTTATTTAACCATTCGACTTCCGGTGTAATGCCTTGTCACTAATGTATACAAGGTGACCATTAAGAGACAGTTTCTGGGTTGATTTGTCTTACTGCCTGGTTGTGTGCCAGGGTGAGACCTAGCCAACTGAAACTACGATATGGAGACTCTTTGAGAGTTGAGTTTGTGTGTGTGCGTGTGCGTGTCCATTTGCTATCTGTGCACCCAGGCAGGCAGTGTGTGTCATAATATCCTGAGGATGATGTAAAGCAGATAGAGGAAGGAGAAGAGGCCCCAAAGTGTCACAACTCATTTACCACACAATCTCCTTTCTTTGTTACTTCTTCTCATCCACCCTTCCGCTTTTTAATTTCATGACTTCTGCTTGAAACTCTCCCTCGTCCATTCATACTTGCCTTTGCTATCACCCTCTCCTTCCTACTTCCTCTCATCTTTTTCTTTTGCACCACATGTTTCAAAAATGTATAAAACATGGATAATTTACAGCAGGGCGATGTGGGAATTTAGGACTTTAATCATGAGAGAGATAACGAGGAAAAGAGTGGAAGAGAGTTACAACGTATGGAGACAATATAGGTGGGTTTTTACCCTCATCTAGACTTGGACAACTATTTTGAATAGCATATCACTGGTGTAAAGGGATCAGTTCATCCCAGGCAAGAGTCCCACAGTGGCCCTGTGAAAAGGCTCTGGGTTATGGGCCCCCTGAGCTCTTGGGCCCCTGTGCCTGGGCCCGGTAGGCCCGCTTGGTAATACATCCCTGCACCTGACAGAACATTTCCTCACAGATCTCATGCTCCAGTGTGAAGCACAGATCCTTAGAAAGAGCCCAACACATCCAGCAGGTAGAACCATACTGGTCAGTTTTGTCATCCAGTGTGAGACTCGTCATATCTCACCGCCTGTATCTGGCAATTTGTTTCTGGTTTGTGTTGCACTATTATCGTTGGCCCATAGAAAGATGGTTTTAATATGGTTTTAGTTGATTTTATTTTTGTGGTTACATAGTGAGACAACTCACATCACATTGATTTACTATGATGCCTGGGTTTTCATTTTTTTTTTATTTTTTTATTATTATTATTTTTAGCACAGACAGTTTCCGCATCCCCCGGATCTGGAAGAGTTTAAGGAGGTTAATGAGATCACCTCCATTAATAACTCTCTTAATTAATTTTAAGGGGATTCACCATTAATTAACGGGCAAATTAATCTGAACTAGATGGTCTACATTTCCTAACGAAAATGTAATTGTGCTTGCTGTCCCCGCCATGCACCGCCTGGCTTACAAGGTCCCTGCCCATGCAATTAGGGGGACTAATGCTGCCTTCCAGACACCTGGGACGTGGGTGTTTCCCAGTGGAAAAGTCCCAGTCCCCACCTTCAACACAATATTTCTCCTATAGGCTCAGAGTACATCTGTCCACACCTGTGCCAAGTTTGGTTAGCATCGGACAATCTTTGTGAAATAGGCCCCACCCACAGAAGATTGGAAGTGGATTATATCGCAACGGTGCGTTTTTTTTCCAAAACTTCCAAATCAGTGTTGTGCAGGACAGTCCCTACATGATGTGTGCTTTGGTTTGGTGAAGATTTGACCAAATTTCAAGGAGGAATCGCAAAAAAACAGTTTTGGACAAAATGCAAAATGGCGGGAAATGTAGATATACGAAAATGGGCGTGGCCTAGATGAGTAGATGCGGAAGGACCCAAGCAATCCAGGGGAAAAAAAAGTTTGATGATAGACCCTACGGTTCAAAAGTTATGAACCAAAACATAAAGAGGGCTGTTATAGCACCACCATCTTGTCAATTGGTGCAATTATTTCGTGGATAGTAAAAGACCCCTCTGTGAACCTCCCTAACAAGTTTCATAGCTGTACCTCATATGGTTTCTGAGATACAGCTAATTTAAAGTCCCTGGAAACCAAAATCCACAAAAACGTTCTAACTATGTTATTTAGGGTCTTGTGTTAGTAACTGTCTGCCTCAGAAATTATTATACATTACTTTCAACCCAAAGCCTTAAAATCGACACTTTTCTACAAGATTCTACAAAGTACTTCCTCATTGAAGAGAGCAGTGCGTGAGGTGCTAAAATGCAGGAGCTTATGACGTCATAAGCTCTATATAACCTTTGTACACGCGCGCAACTCGCCCTACTGTGTGTGTGTGTGTGTGTGTGTGTGTGTGTGTGTGAGTAACTTTGCGTCACCAGGCTGTGTCGAGCGCTATGCTGTTCTCTCTCTCTCTCTCTCTCTCTCTCTCTCTCTCTCACTAGTCCCGAGAGAGAGAGAGGAGAGAGAGAGAGAGAGAGAGAGAGAGAGAGCACAGAGTGGGAGACAGACACGCTGTGGGGGCAAAGAACAGACAGAGATCTCTTCCTCTCAGAGCCGCGGAGCAACGCGCGAACACACACACACACACACACACACACACACACACACACACACACACGCGGTGTGTGCACAGTGCACACACCGACACTCATCTCTCTTTCTTTCTTTCTCCGTTTCCCTCCCCCCCTCTCTCTCGCGCTCTCCGAGAGACAGAAATTTCCCTGCTGTAGACTGGACACGCCCACACAGTCCGCGGGAGAAAGTACACTCTAAAAAATAATGAAATCTCATGAGTTTTGCCATGGCTGTCAAACCTAAATTTATATACTTTGCGACGTTCATCATCGTTCAAATTCGGCTGGTGGCTTATTAACATAGGATCCTGTGATGTGATTAACTCAAAATGCTAAATAATAAAGAAATATTTCTGGTTTCCAGGGACTTTAATGTTTTTTTTTGTCTATATGATTCTCTGTACCCAGAATGCAACACTCCTGCTCAGAGTTACTGTTAAGCTATATTTATCTGGTGAAATCACACTAGATTCCTGCTTCCAGTACACTTTTTGCATGTGTTTTTTAACAGAGAAGAGCTGCAGCTGCTCAAAAGATAATATGTAAAATGTATGAGAGTGAGACCATGAGCGATATAACACTTGTAATACATGTATAGGTATGTCTGTTGTCTGTAGAATAGCGTGCGTGCGTGTCATACAAGAAGGAAGGCTGGCCATAATGAGAATGAATCTGCACTTCCTGCCGCCCTTCAAAATAAAACCATTTAGAAGGGACAGGCACTGAATGCTGCTATAGCGCCCCCTAAAGGCTAAATGACAAAATACTTCTGATATAGGCTCAGAGTACATCCCTCCACACCTGTAGCAAGTTTGGTTAGCATCGGACGATTTTTGTGAAATAGGCCCCACCCACAGAAGATTGGAAGTGGATTATATCGCAATGGTGTGTTTTTTTTTTTTACTTCCAAATCAGTGTTGTGCAGGACACTCCCAACATGATGTGTGCGTTGGTTTGGTGAAGATTGGACAACATTTCAAGGAGAAATGGCAAAAAAACTGTTTTGGACAAAATGCAAAATGGCGGAAAATCTAGTCAGACGGAAATGGGCGTGGCCTAGTTGAGTAGATGCGGGAGGACCCAAGGAATCCAGGGAAAAAAGAATTTTGATGATAAACCCTACGGTTCAAAAGTTATCGAGCAAAAGGTAAGGAGGGCTGTTATAGCGCCACCATATGGTCAATTGGTGCAATTTTTTCGGGGATAGTAAAAGACCCCTCCGTGCACCTCCCTACCAAGTTTGGTAGCTGTAGTCCTTATGGTTTCTGAATTACAGCTAATTTACTGCAAGATTTTGCAAGATTTTTCCAAACCCCATGCAAGTCAATGGGGGAAAAAATGGCGCTTAATGGCGAATTGCGGCCACACCGCTTTCACAAACCCTTAGCAAAGTCATAGCATACATGTCCTCAATGAGGCGGTCATTTTGAGGTCTGGCATGTCTATGTGGCGCAAAAATTGAGGGAGTTATTACGCGACAAACTTTTTGGCAGATATAAGAAAAATAATAATAATAAGTATGTGGGATTTCAAGATTGTGCCTTGCTTGTCAGCAAGCACAATAATTAATATAAATTAATGAAATTGTAAGGTTATTTTAACCTCATTAGCCCAGGCTGCTTTGGGGGTGTTCTCTTGCCTAGACAAACATATACCCCAAATAAATCAGGGTGGCTTCTCAACCATCAGGCCTATGTCTGGTCTTGTTTGAAATGTGAGAATCTATGGAATATCAATCACGTGCAAGTAAACCTGCATCTATTACTATTCCAGAGTAAATGGAGATGCAATAAAGTGAAAACAATATTTTCAACCTTGCCTAGTGAATAATCTAATTTTAAAAGGCAATATATATCAAGATGCCACAAATAATAATGCTGCTATTGCCATACTCCTTGACTACAACTGTAACTGTAAATTTGATCAAAATACACTAAAACGCACCATTTATGAGACAATTCTATGAAATATTCAGGCACTCTGCATGTTTTGCCCACATAACAGTTAGAGTTTGACTTTTTACTGGGAATTTAACTTCTAAACACTACTTATTTAGATATACATGTTACAAATGACATAACTCTTCCAAAAGCATTGAAATAGTTATAAAAGCAATGAATATGGCTCTGTATTCAATATTTTCTATTCTGCAACATGCTTTTCAGGCAACTTCATGTCAGCCTATGGCCTATATACTTCAGTATCACGCCACATATCTGTCTCTTCTACAGCTGAACCGTTTGGGTTTGACCAAGTAAAACTATTTTTATAAGCATTTTACGAAATGTAGATGGAAAAATGAATGGCGGATGAAGCCCCTGGTTTGTATGCTTAACCTGGAAGTGGGTGTGACTTTGGCAGCCGAGGAGTAATCAGTGCTCGTTGACTACACCTGTGCAGGTCTCAGCTGTAGCCTACATAAGCTGGCTGTGACTACACTCTGTCTCTGACCCTCTCTCAACCGCTGAAACAGGTAGGCCTAGTTCCTCTCTCAACCACTCAAACAGGTAGGCCTAGTCCACTTTGGTGGTTTACACCAGACTACACCATACTTGTTTTCAGTCAAGCCATGCACCAGTGATTATACTGCTTAACACATGTGACTTACCCCTTGTTTCTTCCTCCCCAGAGTGTGTGTTCCAAAAAGTCACTTCAGTAGTGTAAGTCCTTTCACCTGTTTATATTTTCAGGAATGTTCTATATCTTTGCCTTTGTGGAAAGAATGGCCGCGCATGTGTTTGTCTGGCTAGCACTATTGAGTTTGTGCTTGTGTGAACAACAACATAATTGTCTTCATTTGTTTGTCATGCCTTATGGTGATTACCGTTTAATTTACAAACCTTCATGTTTGACTGAATCACTGCCCAATGCTCATAATGCTAAGATAATTGTTTTAATATGGTCTATTAAGACTAGACTCTTTGTCTAGTCTAATCTTTGCTCACAGAGGCAGAGCCGGTCCTGTCTGGATAACTTTCAGCTGGAGAAGCAGCAAACTATGTGAGTGACGTTATGACTGACATGAATAAAAATGTCTAGTATCCTGCTCTACTGAACACTTCACATAGGCACATATCGTCAATTAAAAATCCTTTACTAACCATTTTGTTCACAATGAAGACGACAGCTTAATAATTCAGAGTGCCAAAGTCACGCCTTCTTCCGTATTCAGCATATGCACAGCGATTTCAAATGCTTAGTTTTACTTGGTCAAATGAACTGATTCAGCTACAGTGTGTATTTAGAATGGAATCAGGAGAAACATAACATTTCACTTGGACCAAAATGGAAGTCTTGTAGGCTTAACTTTTTAAATTTTGGTCCGAGTGCATCTCATGACTTTAAAGATGTCTGCATTGCTTGGGACTCAGTACAACGCTTGTCTATGGGTAAAATGAAATCTCTGTGCATATGCTGAATGTGGAAGGTGTGACTTTGGCAGTCTACTCAAGTCATCATGAAATAATGACTTGACTTCATTCTGCCTGGACAGGATGTCCCGGAGGACCATGTGGAGGAACGCTGCTAGCGAGGCACTGAGAAGGCATCAAGACGAAGCCCAAGTCTTGAATGCCTTCATCGTTCGACACTATGGCCCCACAGCGTTCCTCCTGAAAGACCAGGCACAGGACAGGACCTTCAGGGTAATTACTCTGCATTTCATGCTGCATTGAGTACCACAGGAAGAGTCCTAAGACCTGCGTGAGACCAGGATGTTGGCAATACCGGTTCCCTAATCTCAAAAGTCATGGCTTCAGGTTAAATGGCTGAAAAAGCTCTGGTTAACAAGCTTCTGAAACTGAACCTTGTATTGATCAAGATAATCTTCACAAATTAACACCACTTTTTGGAAGAGTGAATGATTTTTACAAATGTCAGAAAACTCACCATAGCTCATATCGGTAGTGCCGTTTTGTGAAGGTCCTCTTGCTGAACACAAGGTTGGCCGTTTTCATAAACTTTTTGTTAAGCACAAGACCATATAGGTATTTAACCAAAATACCATACAAAAAATCTTGATTTTTGGAGATGAGGTTTTGTTGCTTTGAGTCTACTTTTTCAACAGGTCGTATAAAATACCTGTATTGATGCATTTTCTTAACAGGTGTCTTTGGGCGACCCGCACATCTGTACCTGTCCTGTGTTCCTCCGGGAGCTTGAGCCATGCAAGCACATCTGCTGGTATGACACAATATGATGATATTGAAGTATGTTTTTAGCAAACCAACCAATCTCATTCTTCACACACTTGGTTGGAAGTGTACAGTTTCATGGGGTTAAGTAGAGAACCACCTGTGATATTTGCCTGAAGATCTAATGGCTTTAGGTTGTTAAGATGGCAGTTGCTAGTCTAAACGCCTCGCAATCTATTTCAATCAAATTAGCCCAACGCTAGAAAGGCTTTCTAACTCTTTTCCATTTCATTACAGGGTTTTGATGCGGGAACTCCAACTCCCGATCAACGACCGCTGTAAGTTGAATATATGAATTGTAGACTTTTTTCCATTTTAAATCCAGTAATCGTGTCATGATGATCCCAATTTCCCCTCGGATCAATAAGTTTTCTGATTTTCTGAAATAGTTTTGTAAAGTAGATTTTTAAGAGTCCAGAGCATTGGCACTTCCTGTTCCTATGTGTAAAAGTCATGGGGCTTTGGGTTAATTGCTTGAAATATGTCTGGTTAATTAAAGGAACAGTCACAGATTTTCAACCAGCTTTGTATCACTACAAACTATGTACTAAAACCTGTTTGGCAGGCGTTCATTTACTTGACTATTTTGAGATTAGAGTTATGGATAACTCTGATAAACTAAATAACTGCAAACTAATGACTGCAAAACTTAGTTGTCTCATACTACAGAGCTTGACGTGTAAGCCAACCCAGAGCTATATCTACTCCAAACAATTGCGCTAACAACCAGCGCTGGTCATTTTCAAAGAACTGACATAAATATTGAGATTGCTTTAAAATGATTATGCTCTATAGACTGCTTCCAGAGGGGGCTTTGTGGAAGCCAAATATCGGCGATTCTTCGGAGACGCGGCCCCGGCAACGCGGCCCTGGCAGGTCGCGTTGCGCCCTTGCGTGTGGCGGCTGCGGCGCAGCGAGGCCCGGGCGCTGCCCCGACATCGCCGAGACCACAAAGCCCCCCTCGAGAGCAGAGCCCAGGCCGGCGACCGCGAAGCCCGAGACCGCCAAGTCCGGGTCGCGGCGCTGTGCCGAGGCGAGCCATCGAAGCCCACGATGTGTGTCCGATCTGCACCGAGGGGCTGCTGGGCACACTGGAGCCGCTGTCGTACTGCAGGTGAGTGCCGGAGCGCGGTCAGACTGTGATTCAGTACACTTCATGTAGGATATGGAGGCCCATTCCGGGCGGCTGCTCACTAAAATAAACTTCTAAATTGTAACTAAAAAGCTCACAATTTTGATGTTTTGAGAGGAATTATTAGCCTGATATTCAAACGGCATCGTCAATTCATAATCTCATTCAGAAATTCACAACTGAGTGGACGTGGCTTCGACGGTCTGGAGCCATGCTAGGCTTAGGGGTCGGAACATTTTCCATGTTTAAACTATATGCCATGTTCAGGTACCCCCCCAAACATTGCCTCAAGTACCATAAAGATTGAATGTCTACACCACTGCACCGTGCGGGCTTCAAGGTGTTTGTGCTTGATGTAGACTGAAACTTGGACTTTTTGGCTGAGGCATACAACCGCAAGGCATGTGTTTCTAGTTTTTGCCATCCTTGATTCTGAGCTTTCCTTTGTAGCAGGTTCGGGTGTGGTGGCAACATCCACCGCCGCTGCATTAAGCAGTGGGTGGACCACCAGGGGCTCATAGGCCAGGGCCTTATGGTGGACTGCCCGGTCTGCAGGCACGACTTCGGTCCTCTGGCGCTCCTGCTGGAGGAGGTGCGGAACGCCAGAGGGAGGGTCGCCCCTCAGCTGCCCCCCGGCCCCACAGCAGTGGCTCTTCCTGCACACGGTAGGCTATGCGGTCTTCCTCCCTGCACATGGTAGGCTATGCTGTCTTCCACAACTTTTTAATAGTGTCTCACAAAATCCAATTACTTTTCCAAGCCTTGTGCATTCATACAGTGACTGCAAAGGGTTTCCAGAAGCTGCTTCTTTTGACTGGATCAGTAATGATGCAACTCTCTTTTTGTAGGTGCTGCGGGGGGAGGAGAAGCTGCAGCCACTGCCTGGAGAGACCGTCTCAGGCCTGGGGACCATCCCACCTTTACCAGGCATGCGGGGGGAGGAGAAGCTGCAGCCACTGCCTGGAGAGACCGTCTCAGGCCTGGGGACCATACCACCTTTACCAGGCAGTGACTGCACTACTTTTAATACTTGTGTCTTTTTTAACTGTTTAATTTTTGTTTTAATAAAAGGTGTATTCTTTGAACAACGTAAAGCTTCTGAACTGGTATTTGTAGTGCACAAAAAGGAAAGATGTAAACACTTTACTGTCATTATAGAGGTAAACGCAAGAGTTGCCCATTTCTGGTAAAGGAAATCCCCTAATCAATGGCTAGCGATAAAAGAGGAGCACAATACGAATGCGTTCAGTGAGACTTACTTGAAGAGGCTCAATGGTAGGCTTATTTGGTCAGCACAAACTCAATATACCACTCCTTACAGTTAGACTATAGCTGCTCAATAGCAATGTACTTTTCGTCTGAGTGACTATGTCCTCGGATGTGTCTTCTACATACTTTGCTTTGGATTCTTTCAGTCTTGTCTTTGTTGTACACGTTGACCATCGATCAAAAAAATCAATATTTCACTTGGGTAGAATACTTTTAAATTTGGTTGACCTCCCAAAATGGCCACTCTGTCTCACATGTGGTCAGCACCAGTGCATGGTGGCACAGTGGTAGCTCAAGTCACCTCACAGCAAGAAGGTCCTGGGTTCGATTCCCACCTGGGAGGGTGTGTCCCCCCCCCCCTTGTGCCTCTTGTCAAAATGGCCTTTCTGTGTGGATTTTGCTTGTTCTCCCTGTGTTCCCCTGGAGTTTCCTCAATATGACACCCCCATCCCCCCCAAAAAAACATGCAAGATGGCCACCTGACCAGCGACGATGACACAAGATGGATGCCGTGCTAAAAGCTGCCCCTTTGAGGAAAGGACATGCCTTATCTGGGTTAAACAGTATTTCACCAGCCTCTGTGTGGCTGCAATGCATGTGTGGGTTTCTGCGTAACAGACAGGTTTGTCCATCCAGTTGTCTTTCATTTGAAAGTTTCTTCATATCACTGCAAGGCAAAAAATATAATTCATTCTGTGCTTAAGACACATTTCTTAGTGAACTTTCCTAAGATTAAAAGTAAAAGCAATACATATTTCTGACTATAAACACATGAGCAGTGATATCATTTTGACTGGGGTGGCTGAGCAAGGATGTCTGAACCTGATGTCTGTTTATTCTGACATCCTATCCTCTTATAGAATGAAGGAAACTGTCCTGTCTGAACCAATTTACCCCCCCCCCCCCCACCGCCATTTCCCCACATTTAGAAGCTCTTTATAAACATTTTTCTGCATGAAGTTAGGAGCTCTTGAGTTCCTTGGTGCACTGTGGCCTTCGGGGGGGGGGGGGGGTGTTTGCAGAGGGAGGGTGTGAACTTAAAACACCCCGCTAATTTTCAACCAGCTTTGTATGATTAGAACATCAGTATATCAAAACTAAACAGTTTTGAAGTCATTCATTTGGTTTGACACAGACACAAGCCGAGAGCGATGTGTGTGTGTGTGTCACATATTTGGAGACCTGTGTTCCAGACCAGGCGGGTGTAACTCCCAGGGGTCATCCACTATTTTCTGGAGCCATATATTTGCATAATCTTGTGTGATAACTTGTTTTGATAGCCAGTCTCTTGGATAATATCAGAATGTTTTTTGGTGCGTGTGTGTATTTGTGTAAATTATTTTATTTATATATTCACTGTACTTATTGTGTTAGTTTTGCTACTCTCCTACTTTTTTTTTTTGAGTAGATATAGGTGTGAATGTATGGGGCAGACATTCTACTATTTAGCCTAGTTGTAGAGCTCTTGATACAAGGACGGACATGCTATGACTACAGTGGAGATTTTTTTATTTTTTATTTTATTTACCGTTTTCAATTTTACAATAGTGAATAGACATACAATGTGAAAACAAACTAACACAACACAACCTCAAGTGTCACCTAGACAAAAAAGAAACAACAACCAAAACAACAAAACACAGCTGGCTGCCAGGCTGTCAATGTTATCCCAGTGGTAACATGTTTAAGCATAATAAATAAATAAATCAATCAATCCAATATCACACCCACTCTGACATGTATTTAAACAGGAGACAGTATATGAAAATTAAATGACTATGAAAATTAAATGATATGACAGTGTGCTAAGAAGGGCCCCCAAGTTTCCTGGAATCTGCTCTGTGTATTTGGTTTATAGAGACGTAGCTTTTCTATTTGTATAATGTACAACATCTCATTGAGTCATCGTTTAAAACAGGGTGGAGTGGTAGACTTCCAGGTCAAGAGAATAAGTTTCTTAGCCACCATCATAGCTAGCTGCAGAGCCATCTGTATCTCATGTGGAAGCTCAAAAGTCTCCACGGAACATCCAAATATGGCCACATTGTGGGTGTGGCTGAATGTCTCTAGAATAGGCCTTTGAGAAGCACTCGAAAACTGCAGACCAAAAGGTGTGTAACACTAGCCTGACTCCGCCAGACGGGGGCGGCATTGTTCCACAGTTTGTGAAACAGAATGTGAAGCAAACCCATCCATCTGGCAACGTCAGGTTAGTGTAACACAGGACAAAACCAAAAAAGGTTTACATACACTGCGCGAAATACCCCAGAATCCGGAGTTAGTCATTTTTTGATTCTGCAAGAATCTGGATCATATAATGCGCATATGTGGAGATTTTTTGATATGCTTTATGTCAGGTCAAATACTGAACCATATTTACCCAATATAGTAGACTGTGCCCAGATACACCTAATGTTACATACACAGTAAATAAAATATCCGAATATGCTGTCAAGCCATATATTGAAATATGTGGACTCACTATATGGCTAGAATATGACCATATCTGTAGCATATCATCACTTTTTGTCATTGAAGAATATATGGTGGAATATGGTGTCCAGATATAACACTAAGTGATATTTTGACTTTGATATTTAACTGATATGAATTATATACGGAGTGTATCGGAACTAGAAATTGTTGGGAATGATGTGCACCATGTCCGGGGCAATACTAAGTCAGTATTTATGCTATGCTAAAATACAATTTCCAGGTACATCATGTGTTAGCCTCACAATATCCGAATATGACCTCATGCCATATATTGAAATATGTGGACTCATTAAGCAGATATGGGTAGAATACGACCACATCTGTGGCATATCACTGAGCCAAAACCTCATGAATCCAGAGACATTTTATTTATTTATTCTGCACTCATCTGGATAATATCTGGAAGGTATCCGGAGATTCGCTTTATGCCAGGTCAAATACTGAACCATATTTGCCCCATATAGTATACTGTGCCCAGATACACCTAATGTTACATACACAGTAAATAAAATATCCGAATATGCCCTTGTGCCATATATTGAAATATGTGGACTCAGTATATGGCTAGAATATGACCATATCTGTAGCATATCATCACTCTTTGTCATTTAAGCATATATGATGGAATATGGTGTACAGATATAACACTAAGTGATATTTTGACTTTGATATTTAACTGATATGAATTATATACGGAGCGTATCGGAACTAGAAATTGTTGGGAATGATGTGCACCATGTCCGGGGGAATACTATGTCAGTATTTGTGCTATGCTAAAATACAATTTCCTAGGGTTAAAAAAGAAACCTAAGTACTTTTCCCATACAAAAAAAAAAAAAAAATCTCTTAGCCGTTTCACCAAACGACTCCAATTGGCCTAATTCATGCTCATATGACACCCCCCCAACAACCCATATGCAAAACAGCCTAGGGTTGGCCAAAATGCCATGTTCAAAGCCTATTTACACCCACTTCCGGTCACTTCCGGCGGAAGCCCCGCCCATATTCGGGACCAGCGCATAAAACTACATAAGAGTACATGTCTAACTTCCTAACCCTAGTTCCAACTTAGCCCTTCAACATGGGTGAACGGTACACAAGCGGCAGAACCTAGTGCAAATTTCAGCTAGGGTTGTCAATTAACTCCCCTGGACCACCTGGAGCTATAATTTCAATTGGAGCATGTAGCCCTCCTATAGGAGAGTAGACCCTGAGAAAAGGTTAGCCGAAGTCCCCTCCCCCTAGGCAGGGGGGAGGTCCAATCGTTTAAAAATGTTGAAACTAGGGGTGCGTTTAACTGCTAAAGTAAATGGACTAGAAGGCTGTCCTTTCTTGGGGGAACTCCTCTCACACCCCTCTTCCCGCCCACAAAAAATGGGAGGTCAAAACGCCCCCTAAAAACCGGAAGTCGCGTTTGGGCCATTTCCCTTGCTTTTTGGCCAAAATGAAGTCGTTTTTCGGGCTCCTCGCCAAAAATGGAGTCCTTAGAGTACCTACATGGCTATAAAAAAAAAAAAAAAAAAATACAAAAAAAAAAAAAAAAAAAATCAAACCTGAACAACTCCTAGGGGAAGTAATTTCAAGGCCTAATTTTTTTTTGTGGGAACTCCTCTCACACTCCTCTTTCAGCCCACAAAAAATGGGAGGTCAAAACGGAAGTTTTTTTCTTTACCAAAAAAAAAAAAAAAGTGTCGTATCTTTATATTCACTAAAATTCAGTAATTGAAGCTACAACCAAAATGACGGTTTGAGCATGTACTAGGGGTTCTCAACATACACTGTAGCCAAAATTACGGCTCCAGGTTGAGTGGAACTGTGTCCCTGGCCCAAAAAGAGATGTACATTTTGCTGGATTTCGTAATTTCGTGCGTTTTCTGATTTTTTTCAACTCTGCGGGACCACAGCTCGCTCAGCGTAGCTCCGATTAGCCTACCCTTTGCTGAGAGTAGGCTTTAGACTGTCTCCTACGTGTCCAGCAACTTTGAAAGGGCTAGCTTCAATTACTGATACAACAGAAGAACAACAAAAAGTGAACTATTGTATATTGTAAACATATGAATATTCTAAATAGACATCTGTCTGTCTTTCTGTCTGCCTGTCTTGTCTGCCAGTCTGTCTAAACATCTGAACATCAATTAACTATTCTGTATGGACAGAGGACAGCCAGACCTGTTCATCTGAGACATCTGTGTGTGCACATTCTTATTTTCCACCTGGTGCTGGAGAGCTGAGCCTGGCTGAGCTCTTTAAACTCTGCCAGGGTGACTATCCCCAGCAGGGCCATGCAGGCTCTCTCTCAGCTGTCTGTCACCAGGGGAAGGAGGGGGACCAAGGTACGTTTTACCGGTTTGAATGTTGACCTCTTCTGGGCTTGCACCTGCCAAAGGTTTGTGAAAAAAAAAATCTGATCGTAAGTAGGCTACAGTATCCCTCTCTCACTGTCTGTCTGTCGTTCAGACTGACTGCCTGTCTACCTGACTGTCTACCTGACCTACCGTCTGTCTGTCTGTCTGTCTCACTGTCTGCCTGTCTACCTGACTGTCTGTCAGTGTCTGAACTGACTGTGTGTTTCACTGTCTGTCTACCTGACTGACTGATGTCTGTCTGTCACTGACTGACTGACTCTCTGTCAGACTGACTGTCTACCTGACTGACTGACCGACTGTCTGTCTGTCTCACTGTCTGCCTGACTGTCTCACTGTCTGTCTGTCTTTCAGACTGACTGCCTGTCTACCTGACTGTCTACCTGACCTACCGTCTGTCTGTCTGTCTGTCTTTCTGTCTGTCTCACTGTCTGCCTGTCTACCTGACTGTCTGCCAGTGTCTGAACTGACTGTGTGTTTCACTGTCTGTCTACCTGACTGACTGACTGACTGATGTCTGTCTGTCACTGACTGACTGACTCTCTGTCAGACTGACTGTCTACCTGACTGACTGACTGACCGACTGTCTGTCTGTCTCACTGTCTGCCTGACTGTCTCACTGTCTGTCTGTCTTTCAGACTGACTGCCTGTCTACCTGACTGTCTACCTGACCTACCGTCTGTCTGTCTGTCTGTCTGTCTGTCTCACTGTCTGCCTGTCTACCTGACTGTCTGCCAGTGTCTGAACTGACTGTGTGTTTCACTGTCTGTCTACCTGACTGACTGACTGACTGATGTCTGTCTGTCACTGACTGACTGACTCTCTGTCAGACTGACTGTCTACCTGACTGACTGACCGACTGTCTGTCTGTCTCACTGTCTGCCTGACTGTCTCACTGTCTGTCTGTCTTTCAGACTGACTGCCTGTCTACCTGACTGTCTACCTGACCTACCGTCTGTCTGTCTGTCTGTCTGTCTCACTGTCTGCCTGTCTACCTGACTGTCTGCCAGTGTCTGAACTGACTGTGTGTTTCACATGTACACTGAAAAAACGGGAACTTGCCTCTCACGGATATACTAAACTCGATCTCATGTGTTCAATGTGATTAATTAATGTTTGAGCTTGGAACATGATTGTACTCCTTCAAGGTAAGGTTAAGGACCAAGGTACGTTTCACCAGTTTGATATTTCGTTTATACTGACAAAGGGAAAAACCAGAAAACGCTCGTAGCCTACCATTTTACTATTAAAGCAGTTTTTGCAAAATATTGCTATTTATTGTTACAGTGTGCTGTTTGAATGTTGACCTCTTCTCGGCTTGCACCTGCCAAAGGTTTGTGATTGTGCGCGACTAAAAAAAATCTGATCGTAAGTAGGCTACAGTATCCCTGTCTCACTGTCTGTCTGTCTTTCAGACTGACTGCCTGTCTACCTGACTGTCTACCTGACCTACCGTCTGTCTGTCTGTCTGTCTGTCTCACTGTCTGCCTGTCTACCTGACTGTCTGTCAGTGTCTGAACTGACTGTGTGTTTCACTGTCTGTCTACCTGACTGACTGATGTCTGTCTGTCACTGACTGACTGACTGACTCTCTGTCAGACTGACTGTCTACCTGACTGACTGACCGACCGTCTGTCTGTCTCACTGTCTGCCTGACTGTCTCACTGTCTGTCTGTCTTTCAGACTGACTGCCTGTCTACCTGACTGTCTACCTGACCTACCGTCTGTCTGTCTCACTGTCTGCCTGTCTACCTGACTGTCTGTCAGTGTCTGAACTGACTGTGTGTTTCACTGTCTGTCTACCTGACTGACTGACTGATGTCTGTCTGTCACTGACTGACTGACTCTCTGTCAGACTGACTGTCTACCTGACTGACTGGCCGACCGTCTGTCTGTCTCACTGTCTGCCTGACTGTCTCACTGTCTGTCTGTCTTTCAGACTGACTGCCTGTCTACCTGACTGTCTACCTGACCTACCGTCTGTCTGTCTGTCTGTCTCATGTGCCTTATCTGTCAATATTTGCATGTCCATGATGGACCAGTCAAGCCGCCTATTTGCCCGAGTGATCATCAGGGCGGCTTTAGCGGAGAATGCTTTATGATATTGGTAAAATAGTTTACCGTGGCTGGAGTAGAGGTCCCCTATTAGCGCTAGATATTTGTCTAGCTCATGGCGGCGCTCTGGGTACACTTCGCAGATCACATCACGGTAGACGCCAAACGTGTTCAGGAAGTCACATAGGGAAAGGTCTTTGGGCAGGCGGGGGTCGGACGACTTTAAATAAACAGGGCCCTCTGGGTCACCCGTGGCCTTCCTTTTACACTGGGGAGATGGCAGGAGTATGCTAACTAAGTTAATGTCTCTGTCCTTTAAAATGTTGGACCTTAGCCTGGGCGAAATATTGGCACAGGGAGAAACAAAAGACATACCGAATGGGATGGCAGGCATGGCGGACGCCAGAGTGTTCATCTGGGCGGGTTGGGTGGTGGTGAGGAGCACGTCGGCTTGCTGCATGGGCGGGGGTAGGATCGGCTGCTGCGCCAGCTGGGCTGCTGCGAACGTGGGGGGGAATGGGGGGGGGGGGGGTTCCAGGGCGCTCAGACGGGCTTCTACTGATCTGCTCGCATCTAGCAGGGACAGCAGGATGGCTCTTGACGACCCCTGTCGGCTCGGCGGAGCTACGAATGGGGCCGCTTCTGCTTCCGGGGCGGCGGCCTGGAGGTCAGTGCGACCAGGAAGGATGAGGCGTCTCGCGGCGGCCCCGCGGCCTGCGTTTCCCCGGCGGCTCCCAGCTCTCGGGGCGGCTGCCTCTACTGGTCTTCGCCCGTGGCCTCTCGCGCGTCCGCGCCGAGCGGCCTCTCCTTCCGGCACGCTCGCACGCGTTCTTGGGCGTCCACGGGCCGTCGCAGTGGCGCGCCCCGTGCCATGGGAACGCGCGCTGGGCCTTCTCGTCGGGGCTATGCTAGCAGCCTGTGGTCCAGCCGCTTCGCCAGCGTCTTCATCAGAAGCCTCGGAAAGCAGGTACGCTCCGTGGCCGGTCCGGAACAGGGAAGCGATGTCTAAGCTGTCGTCGCTATCCATGGACAGCTCTGACTCGGAACTCGACATACCGGAATGGAGTGGGGAGCGTTGAAATCTGCGGTGAATATCCACGGGTGGAGAAGGCTTGAGGATGCTGATTCGGTCTGCAGATGTGGAGCAAAACAACGCTTCGGAGGCCTGCTTCAAGGGGGATGGACTGCCGTGAGCTGCTGCTGCTATGATCCGCCAGAGAGAGAGAGGTGACGTAGAACCCTTGCTATATATATGAGGATTAACTGACGTCATATTTGACGTCATAGCAGACGTCATACTAGGACTTTTGACTGACCACGTTATGCTAGAACTTGACTGTCATCAGGGGATGATCGGATTATGCGTGAGTGGCCTTCTGCTTGAAATATGGTCTGGAGACCTCACCAGTACTATATACCTGTATGTCATGTAGGTCATGCTGTATGTCATGTATGTATTGTATTAGGGCCCTATGCGATAAATGTCATGATGTCATGTATGTTGTGTATGTCATAAATGCCTGAGTAAGTCTTTGTTCACACCATAGGCAGAACTGAAGCT
Organism: Poromitra crassiceps; assembly: GCF_964638095.1. Classification (NCBI taxonomy): domain Eukaryota; kingdom Metazoa; phylum Chordata; class Actinopteri; order Beryciformes; family Melamphaidae; genus Poromitra; species Poromitra crassiceps. Next base: position 230,869 of record NW_028152185.1, read on the forward strand.
TGAGGCAGGCTCAAGCTGATCTGACGCCTAACCGGTCACGCCAGGAGTCTCTTCAGCGCCTCACTCGGCATGCCTTGAACCCACCCACAACTTCCATTCAATTCATGCCTTGCAGTTTCAAGCTTCACACGTCACGCTTGGAAAATAGAACAGAAGCTGAATCTCTCTGTTCAGCGGGGCATTGGCATGGCACAGCGTGGCTTCAGCGTGGCGTGCAGCTGGTGTGAACAGACTTGCCTGTTTACAAGGACTCTGAAATGAAACTGTGTGGCTTTGACGTGGGATTGGCATGGGATTGGCGTATGGTGTGAACATGCACTCAGGGGTGCAGGAAATCACATTAAATGATAGATTATTGAGCAGGAGAGTGCAGAGCAGGGCTCTGTTAGCTTTTGTAAGGATAGAGTTTTTTTTGTAGGTTATGAAGTAGTTATAGGTATGTTCAACTCAATTACTTTTTAAGTAACTATTAACTGTAACATTACTAATTTTCAATAACTTGATGATAATTGTATGATTACATCATGTAGCTACAACTTGTCACCAGTCAATTGTTTTAATTATGTGACACAAATTTAATGGAATAGTTTATTTTGTGAGCTTTGCTTTTAGTAGCACTTTATTGTAATGCAGCCTTTTTAAACCTGAAAAAGACAAAATGATGTGTACTCATATCACAATATCAATATAATCTTGATCTGACCTGTTAGCTGTGAAAATAGTATATTTTTATTTTATTTTTTTACCTGGGTGAATTTACATACATTTGAGTTCTAACAAGTCAAAAACACATTTATTTATTTGTTTTGGTACAGTCCTCATCTGGTCACGTGAACTAATCAGGATGGCTACAGTTACACAAACTTTTTCTTTTTTTAATACATATTTAATATAATAATATAATATATATATATAATATAATAATAATAATAATATAATAATAATTTACATATTTAATACATATAATACATTTTAATCCCTTTGGAGGAATTGAGCGCGTCAATGTGCGCAACATGATTGGTAGTTTGTTTTCTTTAGATGACGTCTGTAATTGTGATTGGCTGGATTCTGACAAGTTCCGCCCATGAGATCAGAGTCTTGTCACAAAGCCTTTAGATTCTGAAGCGGACAGTCGCTTGGCGCGCATCTAGACATCCAGCAAATATGCCTCACTCATCCCAAGAGAGGCCCGGTAGAGCGACTGCCACTGCCAGGTTATCTCCATTGCGAGGGAGGAAAAGACAACGACAGAGGACTCCTAGATCTCCTACCAGGTCTCCATCGCCGCCCTCAAGCCAGGCTGAGGCTAGCTCAAGCCAGACACCTGCGCGACGGCCCCGAGCCCGAGACCGACCCACACACTCCCGGGAGCGCACAGCACAGCCAGCCGGTCGCCGCGGGTCATCCGAGGAGGCAGAATTGGGCCATGTCACCCTCGGCGATATATGGAGGTATTGCTAATTTCGTACAATACATGTGTTTTTCTGTGTTTGCTTGCGTGTTCACAAGATGTAAGGCTATAGCTGATTGATTCTGCTATGTTGAATGGTAACTGAGGTTGGCTAATGTGAGCTTCAAACTAGCTCCATCTCCCATTGGCCTGTAAATATAACGTTAGCTAACTCGACCCAAACAAAGAGGGGTTTCCATGTCTTGTTGGAGGCTAAAGTTAAGCTGCAGTGTGACCAGTTGCATTAGCTAATTTTGCGCCAAACTTTATGGCGGTCTAATTTAGCGCCAAACTATCGGTTGTGTGTGTGTGTGTGAGAGAGAGAGAGACAGAGAGAGCGCGCGCGCCAATCATCCTATAGTTAGGATGGATTTTCTACTTGCTTGATTTGCTAATGTATTATACTGTAGATGTGCTTCTTCTACCATATAAGGTGAAATGGCATTTGGGCTTGCCTCTTGGTGTCAAGGAGATGCGTTTGATAGCTATAGTTTGTTCCCCTTGCCATAGTGTGAGTGTGTGTGTGTGTGTGTGTGTGTGTGTGTGTGTGTGTGTGTCTGCGCGCGTGCGTGCGTGTTTGGCTTGATGCGTTCGATAGCTATAGTTTGTTACCCGCCTTCTCCTTGCCATAGCTGTGTGTGTGTATGTGCGCGCGCGTGCGCGGGCGCGTAATAATCAGCACGGAGTAATCAGTGAATTTTTATGTTACTGCAACAGCGATCATAAAGGCAAGATTGATTATACTAAGACAACTATTGGAAAATGAAATTGAGAAGGGAGAGGAGCTTGTAATTTAACTTATTTTCTGTGGCAGTAAACTGAATGAGTATTGTTTGAGAGATGTTGGTTGCATTCCAACTATAGTTGCTATTACATTGTTCAAGATGGGACCATTTTGGAAGTTATACAGTTAGTTCATATTAATACTAGGGATGCACTGATTGCTAAATTCTGGGCCAATACCGATCACCAATTTTTGAAATGAACAATCAGACTGATACCAATATATACCCATACCGATTTATTTGACAGGGAAACAAATAAATCTTCATTATAAACAAATAACTGAACTGTCTTTCAGTCCAACGTTGTAGATTTCAGGGACACAACTGCAAAATGACGACAACTGGGCAGTGTGGAGCGAGGCTCCACGTCCATTTTATGCCTGTGAAACACATGGTTTTATCTACACTTGTAGTAACTAGTTTTCCAATTGTAAATATATTTTTATTTTGCGATTTTTATAACTATGACATGTAATGTGTGTTGTGCTCCCCTTTTAGGGAAATCAGGCTTCTAAATCAAAAAGTAGATGGCATCAATGAAAAGATAGATGACATAATCGAGAAGGTGGGAACTGGCAGCGGCATTGGGGGAAGCAGCACAAAGGTGCCTCTTGAGCTGTCGGTAAGTGTGGCCATTATCAGTGTCTATGATCAATTGATGAATGAATGAAAGCTTTATTTCAGACTTTCAAAAAAAAAGAAATAGTAATATACACAAGTAGTATCAATATTACAAAATATATATATTTATAAGTGAAAAAAAAAGAAAATAAAACGAAAAATTAAATAAAAAAATAAACAATAATAATCAGAATACGTGACAGCAACGAGGTCCGAAAAGGAGTAGGATGAAGTACACTGTACTTATTATACCCCCAGTCCACAGTTCACATTCTTAATCAATTGACTTCCACTTTTATACTATTTACATTCTCAATAAACCATATATTATGTTCATACACACATATATACAATATATATATATATATATATATATATATATATATATATATATATATATATATATATATATATATATACATACAAATACATTCATACCTTGCATAATAAATATAATTTATAGTTCTAGTGTATAAATTATTAATTATTAATAATATACCATTAATAGTATGTATACCAATTTGCATATTTACAGAGTAATATTATGTACAATACAATTAACTAATAGTGCATATTATAATATATATACAATATAAATAATCATACCATGCTATTAATCGCTTCACATAACTTGATAATCATATTGTGTCTGAAGTTTTGTTCACATGCAGATGTAAGACACTGAAAGCTGTAACCCTATTTAACCTGGTTCTTGTACAGAAAAAAGTGCAAATGAAAATAGTATAATTATTGTTTAATTTTTTTAAATGTAAAAATACACTTTATAATGAAACTTAAAAAAATAATTGGGCTACACATGAAAGAAGGCTGTCTGTCCACCAATCTTCCTGCCTGCTGCTGAAACACACATCAAGTTATGAATGCAGACTAATTTATTTGTTTCATATAGTGTATTTGCCAGTAGGTTTACCGCTGTGTAATATTGCTAATGATGTATGTATTGTTCTAATTAAATTGGAAGAAGTAATTTAATGTTAAGTATGTTAGGATAGGTTATATACTTCAATTATTCTGCTTATCTGTGCAACTGAATCGTCTGTTACTGTGGAAATTAGCAAGCAGGGTCCAATCAGAGTGTGTAATGTTTAGAAGATGTCATTGTTTGGGGTTCCAAACTAAATTCGGCTTCATTATTACATTTACGTTTCAAATGTATGCCATTTGCAGACCCTGGTCCGTCAAACCCACAGAAGCCTGGGTGAACAGCTTCAGTGGAGAGTCCAGCAAACTGACAAGTATGTTATGGCAAATCCTGTTTTGCATATTTGCCAATATTGGGACAGATTATCACATACATTTGTTATGGCCCACACTCTGTATTTCCTTCACTGTTGTAGTTGAATCTGAGTCCTGGACGCATTTTCAGGACTCATGACTTGACTTGGACTTGAGAACTGATGACTTGGACTTGGACTCGAGCATTCATGCATTTGGACTTGGAAGTTGGAGACGAGGACTCGGACTTGCTAATTAATAAAGACAGTTTTTTGTTTCTCTTTAATATGCCCTAATAATTTGCCATAAGATATGTATAGCTATATTAATATCCTGACATTATTCAATAATTTTCGTGCAAGGGCAGATACATGTGTTCACCTAGATGTGGGTTCAGGCTCATGCTCAGTAACTCCGGACTCAGAGTCGGACTCAAGTAATCAGGATTACACCAGGTGCTTAACAGAAGCAGAGCTGAAGCTAAAGCCACGTTGAAGCTATGCTCACACTAAACATATCACACAAGAAGCACTCTCTGTTCCTCTGTGCCTCGCTCGGCGCACATTGACCCCCCGCCCACAATTTTCATTGACTTCCTGCCTGGCAGCTTCATGCTTCACGCTTGGAAAATAGAACTGAATCCTGAACGATCGTTTCAGTGTGGCACGCGCGCAGCTGTTTTTTACGGCCTCGCCTGCTAACAAGGACGCCGAAAAGAAACTTGTGGCTTCACCGTTGCTTGAGTGTTGCTTGGTGTGAACGCCCTGTCAGACTCATTTGATAGTCTATTTTGTCCCGTATTATCACTCTCATTTTCTGTTAGCTCATAAGCAATACTTTTTGATAAAACCTTTGAATTGGGATCTAAAAATGTATTTATTGGATTAAATGAATGGTGAGATGATTTGTTACCAATAGTGCCAATGCTTATGCTTCCAGGTTCAGGACAACGCATAACGAGCTGGTGACAAAAGCTGTCATCCAGACAATCACTGACATGGGGCAGGGGCAGTTGTGGAGTATCCAGCTCATGAGAAGTAAGTATTGGGGGGGGGGGGGGGGTGTTGGGATAACATTTTGTTAACCCTACTATCTGCTGTATGCAGAGAGAGATACATGCAGATCTTGTACTGGTAAGATCAGTGTAATTGTGTTGATCAGAGCCAAGTTTAAGTTGAAGGAATCCAGACCTTCGAATTCACCCTCCACTGTGTTGAGTTTTTGCTGCTTCTGCTCTGGCATCGTGCCATCAGAAACAACTTGTCCAATGAGTGCTGAGGGGGACTAACAATTATCCAATCAGCATCAATAAACAGTGCAACACTAAGCATGACCAGTAATGCTGTGGTCATGTTTTTGTCAAGTGTGCCGAGGAGTAATAACAACAGTGGCAGCAGCCACCAGACGAGATAGACGCTGCTATCGAAGCTGTTTTAATTTGATCAACAGTACCACTTTGAAATCTGAACAGCACTCTTCTTTGAATGCATTTATTCAAAGGAGAGATGGTGTTTTTTATCTTCTCCTTAATAACCCACCACATGGTGGAGCGGTTACAAATTGAAATCCGTGGAATTAAGTAATTTTTAGTGCAAGGCCACTTTGGCCTTTGATAGATACAAATTTACAATACCTAGGGCATCGTGGCCAAAATGTAGGGCACCAAGGCCAAAACCAATGGTTATTTAAATTATTTTTTCAGTCATTTTTCCAGAACAGAAAAAATAGAAATATATACAGATCTGGCACTAAATTTATTTTATAATTTTCTTCTTTATTCCTTCTTTTACTGGTTACTAAATTTATTTGCCTTGCCTAGGCCATGTCTACATTACCTCGTATTTGATGGTTCGGCACTTCGTTTGCACCTATTGTCCACACACTACCTCTATTGTTCTGAGCATCAAGCCGTTTGTCATGATACGATAGTATTGCGATATTGCAATATGCTAGTATTGCGATATATTGAGTATTGCGATATTGCAATATATTATGATTTATTACCTTTTTTCAACTGCAAATTATGTCCCCAAAGGAAAATGGCTTTTTGAAGATCTGTTTTATCTAATTAAATAAAGTTTCCAGTCTGTCCATCTCACTTCAATCATTTGTATTGCAGCAAAATTTGATTATCAAGCAGACAGACAGTTTCAGGATCAATACTACCTTCAACATCGGGACTCAGCTATGGGCTCACCGGTGGCTCCAAATTATGCAAATTCTGTTTATGGGATAATTTGAATGATAATCCCTATTCTAAGTTTATTAAAGGGATAGTTCTGTTTGTTTGAAGTTGGGTCCTATGAGGTACTCTCATACAGTCAGTGCACTGGGTAAAGCACTCTCGATGCATCCGAGATAGGAGAACTGCACTCCAGCTGCAGCATGCATCCAGAGTGCTGTACCCAGTGCACTGACTGTATGAGAGTACCTCATAGGTACGGCAACTATTTTAGGGCATCCTCGTCCGTCAGAGTATAGGCTATCGTTCCTCAGTCTAAAGCGTTGTCAGTTGTCATGTCTCCTATAGTAAATCATCGAGTGTGCTCTGAAACACCTTCAGTCCTCACACGAAAACGCTGTCATTCCTCCTGCCTCACTTATCACTCAAACTAGCTGTCAGGCATCACTCCTCACGTCTCACACAAAAACGTTATCGATCCTCCTGCAGACTAGCTGTCAGGCATCACTCAAACTAGCTGTCAGTCATCACATGAAAACGCTGTCATTCGTTGTTTTTGGTTGTTCTTCCGTGTAGAATGCCTCTGTGAAATGAGCAACAATTTCTTACAACTTCACTTTCGGTTGAGTGATTTTGCCTTCAAAATAAAAGCCTGTTTTCTTTTATTTACAATAGATTAAAGTAGTAATCCATGAGACCCAACAGATTAATTAATTATGTTGGGTCTCATGGATTACTACTTTAATCTATTGTAAAAAAAACAACACGCTTTTATTTTGAAGGCAAAATCACTCAACCGAAAGTGAAGTTGTAAGAAATTGTTGCTCATTTCACAGAGGCATTCTACACGGAAGAACAACCAAAAACAACGAATGACAGCGTTTTCATGTGATGACTGACAGCTAGTTTGAGTGATGCCTGACAGCTAGTCTGCAGGAGGATCGACAACGTTTTTGTGTGAGACGTGAGGAGTGATGCCTGACAGCTAGTTTGAGTGATAAGTGAGGCAGGAGGAATGACAGCGTTTTCGTGTGAGGACTGAAGGTGTTTCAGAGCACACTCGACGGTTTACTATAGGAGACATGACAACTGACAACGCTTTAGACTGAGGAACGATAGCCTATACTCTGACGGACGAGGATGCCCTAAAATGGTTGCCGTACATAGGACCCAACTTCAAACAAACAGAACTATCCCTTTAAAAGCTATTGGAGATACATAGACAATCAATTTTTTATTTGGAGTGGTAATGCTGAAGAAATAAAACTATTTCATGCTTTTTTTAACTCAAGAAAGGAATCAATTAAGTTTACATTATGTTATGATTTGGAACAGATTTCTTTCTTGGATGTTTTGGATGAAGAAACATGGATCCTCTGTACACATACTGAGGTTTACAGAAAGGAAACCGATATAAATACTTTTTTACAATTCAAAAGTTTTCATTCTCCAGCATTAAAGAGAAGTCTACCATAAGTCAATTATTGAGGATTAAACGTATTTGTGATTCTTTTGAGTTATATGCTAAAAATCTTGGTGTTAATTTTAAGTCGAGGGGATATGGGGATGATTTACTGGAGAACCATCTCAACAGAGTACGACAAGTGCAGCAGTATGATTTACTTAAATCTAATTCCAGAGACACCTCTTCTCAGGGCCTAGCATTTGTGTCCACCTATAGTCCTATAGCCTATCTAAGTCAGTCAAAGAAGTATTGAGTAGATATTGGCACATACTGGAAAGTGACTTTCACATCTAATGCTTTTCAAACTTCACCCAGATACTTTTATAAGAGGTCCTCCAATTTAAGAGATATTTTAGTAAAGTCAGATCTGCCCAAGAGACCCACTCACTTTCTTTGTTTCTCGTTCTATTCCTTCTGGTAATTTTCCTTGCTATAATTGGGACATTGTTATGCCATGCTCAAAGGTAATCATTTCACGCATCCGAGTTCTGGTGTGAACATTAAGGTCAGAGGCAGAATCACATGTAACACTAGATATGTTGTTTACCTGTTGAAATGCCCATGTAATTTATACTATGTAGGCAAAACAAAACGCTAGTTAAAAACCAGAATCTGAACACAAATGCTCTATACGCAATCAGGATGAGAAATCATCAGTTGCGAGACATTTTAATAGTTGAATGCTTGTGAAACTAGCGTTTGCATGGATAAACTTTGGGGGATTTTTGCAACATCATGTTTGAACTCGACGAACGGCAACTTACCTCTGGTCTCCAAATGAAAACAAGTCGTGGTAATCAGAGCCAGCCTTCTTTGTGATAAGATTGTCTGGAACAATCAGACTGATTGCATGTCTTCCTCAAAATGTCCGTAGGCTATTATTAAATTATTATTATTATATTATTAATATTTTATTCCTGACAGGACAGGTGTTTATTATTCATAATTCTCTAAAGTCTTTGTGATAGTAATAGCAGAAGTTGCGAGGGTCTTTGATCTTATATCTCCAAATTACCCGATAGCTTAAGTAAATAAATAAATAACTTTCTCTCTCTCTCCTCGCACGGCGCACACCCGATGTAGACTACAATGTAGGTCTAACAGAACGCATTCTTATAATCATAAAATCTTGGGGAATTATCTTTTCTATTCCGAGAGGCTATTGGCCTATCGGAGTGTCTCCTGGCCAATCCAGGAGGCTTGGCAATACTATTTGGACCGTTTCATTGTGGCTGTGTGAACACAAACGAACCCACGCACAAATGCAACAATTGTATCAATTAAGTACCCAAATTGAACACAAAGCAAGCAACCTAGAGGTGTGAATACACCCTTACTTCTGAAAGTCTAAGTGACAAGTTAAAAACTAAACACTCTACTGTCACCGATAATTTGTCAATTTTGTTTTATTATCTATTTCCAGAAGCCTGCAACAGGGCTTATGAAAACCTGAAGAGCCAGGCAAAGCTGCAGGAGGGAACAACCAAGGAGGCCGTTATGCGGAGAAAGCTCCTTACAAGCCGGCGTGATAGGGTGAGTATATCTTCCCGTGGAAGCCACAAATCTATATTGAATCTCAATTCAATGCATTGCCACATGGTTATCAATTAAAATGCCTAATTCCACGAATGTAGTTTTGGTAAGCCAAACCTATTTACACACTTTATTTTGGCGCTGTAGCAGGACTGGAGAGAGCCACTAATGTTAACATAATTTAACCTGGTTACATGATGGCTAGTTAACTGCACGGATCAGTTTTGCATTTCCAAATATGTCCAAACAAACTGGCAATAAGCCAGTAGCGAGCACACTCACCGGTGTTTTTAAAGTTTCGGTGCACGGCACAGGAGATACTTGGTAGGAGAAGGAGAGCCAGCACACAAAAATGTCCTTTTGTTGGGTTTATTCCAGCTTAACACCAGGTACAGCACACGGACGTTTCAGCCTAACAGCCTTCTTCAGCGTGTTGCTGTGTCAGGTGGAAATGACGTTTAAATACACTGAGACCGGAAGTCCATTCAATAAACGAAATATCAAAATTCAGTTACAGTATATAAAGAATTCAAGAACCAAGCAATACACAACACGCACGTTCCATTATCAAAGAAAATGTCTACATACAACAATGTATGCATATATAAATAACAATAGTCTGGTCAGCCCCACTGTGTGGGAGAGCAGAACCAGGCCTTTATATATGCATTTATATATGAATTTTGATATTTCGTTTATTGAATGGACTTCCGGTCTCAGTGTATTTAAACGTCATTTCCGCCTGACACAGCAACACGCTGAAGAAGGCCGTTAGGCTTAAACGTCCGTGTGCTGTACCTGGTGTTAAGCTGGAATAAACCCAACAAAAGGACATTTTTGTGTGCTGGCTCTCCTTCTCCTACCTTGCATTTCCAAATAGCCTCAGTACCTAATGCTGCACTATGCAGTCAGTGTGTGCAGAATAGGGATGGCAGGATAAACCAACTGGAGATTGGAGAAGTTTAACACCATTAATTCAATTTAAATTTCATTGGAATTTAGTCTATACATTGTGTTTGACTCTGTGTGAAGCCAATTTAGGCGCTGATATGACAGTCCCATTACAGTCATAATATATATATTTTTTCTGTCTCTATCAAGCAAAAAGAGCGCAGTAAAATGTACAGGTATTAAAGGTCCCAATTCGTGCAGCTGTAACCTCTTAAAAACGTGTGTCTCTGGTCCATAAAACATGATTCTGGATTAATCTGTCGAAAATATAGCAAACCCGTTTGTTGTGACGGAGTTCTCACTTCCTCATCTGGTCGCTTCCCAAGAACGGCCTGTTTCTATAATATATTCAGAACTAACAGTTCCCATTGGCCGCTGAGGGAGAGCCCGCCCCAGGCTCCCAGCGGCCAATCAGATTAGCGTCTGTGGACCAGCACGCTAGGTTGCGAGTTATCGTTAACTAAACGGTACTACGCTAAAGAGGACATCTCAAAATGCCTAGACTTACCGAATGCACCTCTGCAGTTGCTGGATCACGTACAGTTGGCGTCGCTCCAGCTAGAAGTGTTAATTTTGTGGCTATAGACTAAATGGTGCAGGTAGCTTGTGTGAGAGGGACCCGAGTATGCAGGAGGAAGCTAGTGACGTCGATATTCTCTCCAGATTCCTCTCTGGGCAAACGACGCGTTTGGGGGTGTGGCTTGGAGGAGACTGCAGGGGGACGCTGGATAGGGACAAATCCAACTGTGGCAGTTCTGAACGTGTGACCACTCATTACAGGGAGGGCTGACAGCAGTATATATGCATTTACAAGTAAAAACAGCTTTTGCACGGAATGGGACCTTTAAAATGGTACTAGTGCCGACTTACCAGACTATAATTTGTGCTGGATGGAAAGAAATGCTCCTTTAGATTTGGTAGATTTGCCATTGCAAAGCCAGCATAAAAACATAATTTGACCACTGCTGCAGCTCACAGTTTTTTCTCTCTCTTTATAGCTCTTTAAGAAGAGGGTGAAAGTTGGGGAGAAGGTGCTGAGCCAAGAGGACTTGAGATACTTGAAAGGGGCTGACGGAAATGTGATGAGTGATGAGGAAAGCGATGAGGAGAAGTCACGGTACATATTTTCCTCACCAAAATGGCGCTCACCACGTCTGACCACGATCGTTACCTCCTGCCAGAAGGTCCTTGATGAGAACAGGAGGAAGGGAGTGGAGCCACGCTCCACTCATCACCGTCTCCCCTCTGGACAAGATTCTAACAGAGGACCTCCTGCTGCATCCAGGAGTCAGCCATACCTGGCAGAGGAAGAGGGTGCTCTAGCTGAAAGCTCCAGCTGAAAAATCAACACAGTCTCAAGGAAAATGGTAAAATAGCAGTGTTGGTCCACAGCTAGAAATTTTAGAATTTTGCCTCCAAAATTGTAAAATGGTAACTTGTTTTCAATGGCAGTTCATACGGGGGTGGGAGGTTTTTGAGGGGTGGGCGAGGTTAGGTTATGGTCTGGGAAGAGGTTAGGTTTAGGGCTAGGGTCTGGTTGAGGTTAGAGGGGTAACTGAGGTCGGAAGTTAGAGTGGTCGGAAGGTGGAGGTCAGAGACCTTGAAGGGATCTCCCACCTACCCAAAACAAAACTGACCAAACCAAAACGTTAGAATTTCGCCTCCCAAATTGTAAAGTGGTAGCTTTTTTGAATGGGAGTTTATACAGGGGTGGGAGGTTTTTGAGGGGTGGGAGAGTTTAGGGTTAGGGTCTGGGGAGAGGTTAGGGTTATAGTCTGGGAGAGGTTAGAGCAGTCAGAGGTTAGAGGATTCCCTTTGGGAGTCGGAAGGGGGGTCTCAAAACCGAACCCAAAAAGTTACTATTTTACAATTTGGGAGCCGAAATTGTAAAATAGCAACTTCTTTAGGCTGTGGACCAACGTTGCTATTTTACATTTTCTTTTAGACTGGGTTGGAAAACTAAGAGCTTGTTTGTTTGACTGTTGAGGATGTTTTGTTTTTGGAACTTTTTTATTTTATTTGTTATTGTTGGATATGTTTTTGTCCAGCATTCCTTGTTGTTCATGTATCGTATGTAGATATGTTAAAAATATTATTTTTCATTTGCAAGATCTCACAAACAGCACAGTTGAGAAGTGTTCTTCACACATTCTAACCTCTCTTTTTTTAATAGTTAATCTCAGTGATCCGATTTGTAAACCCTCACATAGTGTAAATTTCAGCCATCTAATATGCTCCCAGACCTCCACACATCAAGTAGCAGGAAGCACTAGCTTCTCACAGAGAAGATGAGAGGGTGACCCACCCCGGTGCGCTCTCTGTGCAAAAAGGCAGTTTTCACGGCTTTGTGGTGAGAGACGCACGGTGTCAGTGAAAACAACCCACATTCATGTGTCGATAACTAAAGAACGGAAGCACGGAGAAACAAACTGTTTTTTTTTTCATGGAAGTAGAGGCTTTGTTCTGTCTTTTGTGATATTTGGTGTTCTAATAGTCATAGAAGAAAATATTCTGTGGGTCATGGAAATCACTGAAAATGCTCACAAACCCTGGCGGTGACTTTATTTTGAACTCTGACTGTTTTTGTATGTTTCATAACTGCCACGTTGAATTGAATTTGATGTTCAAATTGCGTTAATAAAATAATTATATTTGAAGATTCATAGATTATGTATTTTTCAATGAGTAGGTGTACTTGAAAAGATTTGGGGCATTTTGTTGAAAAAAAAATATATCAGACACAATTTAAAGAGTATTTTTCTAATAATAATCTGTCAAGTCTTGTAACTGACAACACATACATCTGAATAGATATTAGATAACAGTTATATCTCTATACAAGATATTCTGTCCTATTGTGACTGCCAAAACAATATATTGACTCAATTTTAAAGTGCTCCCAGTCCGGAAGTTGATACTCCGAAGATGAGTTATAACCAGCGAGTATTTACAGTAATTTTGATCAGATTTGAATCATATCCTAGAATATCCAAGACATGTGGCTATTACTCTAACCATATCTAAAAGTTTTCTGCTATGGATACTACATGTATATCAAGTTTCCTGCTATGGATATGACATGTATATTGCTTACTGGATTCTAATATACACAGGGCGAGGCATTTCGGTAGTATCATGTGATATACTGTGGTGTATACATTAGTGTTTGGCTTTCAAAATATGGCATCAGTCATATCTGGAAAATATTTGGACTCCATATTCTGGTAGTGTCAAAGTGGTCAGATTCCGGATTTAAGATATGCTCCGGACATGAGTCAGAAGCTGTGAGTATCGACACTTAATTTGATCAGATTTGAATCATATCTTTGAATGTCTGAGTAAGGATATTAATAGTATCTCAACGTTTCCTGCTACGGATATGACACATACATTGCTTCCCGGAATTTAACACACACAGGACGAGGCATTTCGGTAGTATCATGTGATATGCTGTCACCAGACATGTGGTGTGTTTTGGCTTTCAAAATATGGCATCAGTCATATCTGGAAAAAATTTGGACTCCATATTCTCTTGGCGTCAAAGTGGTCAGATTCTGGATTTAAGATATGCTCCGGACATGAGTCATAAACTGTGAATATCAACAATCAATTTGATCAAATTTGAATCATATCTTTGAATTTCCGATATAAGGATATTAATAGTATCTCAAAGTTTCCTGCTACGGATATGAGACGTATTGCTTCCCAGATTTTAGCACACACAGGACGAGGCATTTCGGTAGTATCCTGCCATATGCTGTCACCAGACATGTGGTGTGTTTGGCTTTCAAAATATGGCATCAGTCATATCTAGAAAAAATGTGGACTCCATATTCTGATGGTGTCAAAATGATCCCAATCCGGACTTAAGATATGCTCCGGACATGAGTCATAAACCATGAGTATCGACAGTCAATTTGATCAGATTTGCATCATATCTTTGAATGTCCGACATAAGGATATTAATACTATCTCAAAGTTTCCTGCTACAGATATGACACGTATATTGCTTCCCGGATTTTAACACACACAGGACGAGGCATTTCGGTAGTATCATGTGATATGCTGTCACCAGACATGTGGTGTGTTTGGCTTTCAAAATATGGCATCAGTCATATCTAGAAAACATTTGGACTCCATATTCTGATGGTGTCAAAATGATCCCAATCCGGATTTAAGATATGCTCCGGACATGAGTCAGAAACCGTGAGTATCGACAGTCAATTTGATCAGATTTGCATCATATCTTTGAATGTCCGACATAAGGATATTAATACTATCTCAAAGTTTCCTGCTACGGATATGACACGTATATTGCTTCCCGGATTTGAACACACACAGGGCGAGGCATTTCGGTAGTATCCTGCCATATGCTGTCACCAGACATGTGATGTGGTTGGCTTTCAAAATATGACAGCAGTCATATCGGGAAAATATCTAAACTCCATATTCTGATGGTATCAAGTGGTCCCATTCGGAGTTAAGATATGCTCCAGATATGAAATTGTAAAATGTTGTGGTCGGAGAGTATCCAACCCAGATTTCCTCATATATGGGTCATAATTTGACATATCCTGGCAAGACTAACTCCGGATTCTGGGGTATTTCGCGCAGTGATACAGGTTTACATAAAGCAATCTTATTTAACCATTCGACTTCCGGTGTAATGCCTTGTCACTAATGTATACAAGGTGACCATTAAGAGACAGTTTCTGGGTTGATTTGTCTTACTGCCTGGTTGTGTGCCAGGGTGAGACCTAGCCAACTGAAACTACGATATGGAGACTCTTTGAGAGTTGAGTTTGTGTGTGTGCGTGTGCGTGTCCATTTGCTATCTGTGCACCCAGGCAGGCAGTGTGTGTCATAATATCCTGAGGATGATGTAAAGCAGATAGAGGAAGGAGAAGAGGCCCCAAAGTGTCACAACTCATTTACCACACAATCTCCTTTCTTTGTTACTTCTTCTCATCCACCCTTCCGCTTTTTAATTTCATGACTTCTGCTTGAAACTCTCCCTCGTCCATTCATACTTGCCTTTGCTATCACCCTCTCCTTCCTACTTCCTCTCATCTTTTTCTTTTGCACCACATGTTTCAAAAATGTATAAAACATGGATAATTTACAGCAGGGCGATGTGGGAATTTAGGACTTTAATCATGAGAGAGATAACGAGGAAAAGAGTGGAAGAGAGTTACAACGTATGGAGACAATATAGGTGGGTTTTTACCCTCATCTAGACTTGGACAACTATTTTGAATAGCATATCACTGGTGTAAAGGGATCAGTTCATCCCAGGCAAGAGTCCCACAGTGGCCCTGTGAAAAGGCTCTGGGTTATGGGCCCCCTGAGCTCTTGGGCCCCTGTGCCTGGGCCCGGTAGGCCCGCTTGGTAATACATCCCTGCACCTGACAGAACATTTCCTCACAGATCTCATGCTCCAGTGTGAAGCACAGATCCTTAGAAAGAGCCCAACACATCCAGCAGGTAGAACCATACTGGTCAGTTTTGTCATCCAGTGTGAGACTCGTCATATCTCACCGCCTGTATCTGGCAATTTGTTTCTGGTTTGTGTTGCACTATTATCGTTGGCCCATAGAAAGATGGTTTTAATATGGTTTTAGTTGATTTTATTTTTGTGGTTACATAGTGAGACAACTCACATCACATTGATTTACTATGATGCCTGGGTTTTCATTTTTTTTTTTTTTTTTTATTATTATTATTTTTAGCACAGACAGTTTCCGCATCCCCCGGATCTGGAAGAGTTTAAGGAGGTTAATGAGATCACCTCCATTAATAACTCTCTTAATTAATTTTAAGGGGATTCACCATTAATTAACGGGCAAATTAATCTGAACTAGATGGTCTACATTTCCTAACGAAAATGTAATTGTGCTTGCTGTCCCCGCCATGCACCGCCTGGCTTACAAGGTCCCTGCCCATGCAATTAGGGGGACTAATGCTGCCTTCCAGACACCTGGGACGTGGGTGTTTCCCAGTGGAAAAGTCCCAGTCCCCACCTTCAACACAATATTTCTCCTATAGGCTCAGAGTACATCTGTCCACACCTGTGCCAAGTTTGGTTAGCATCGGACAATCTTTGTGAAATAGGCCCCACCCACAGAAGATTGGAAGTGGATTATATCGCAACGGTGCGTTTTTTTTCCAAAACTTCCAAATCAGTGTTGTGCAGGACAGTCCCCACATGATGTGTGCTTTGGTTTGGTGAAGATTTGACCAAATTTCAAGGAGGAATCGCAAAAAAACAGTTTTGGACAAAATGCAAAATGGCGGGAAATGTAGATATACGAAAATGGGCGTGGCCTAGATGAGTAGATGCGGAAGGACCCAAGCAATCCAGGGGAAAAAAAAGTTTGATGATAGACCCTACGGTTCAAAAGTTATGAACCAAAACATAAAGAGGGCTGTTATAGCACCACCATCTTGTCAATTGGTGCAATTATTTCGTGGATAGTAAAAGACCCCTCTGTGAACCTCCCTAACAAGTTTCATAGCTGTACCTCATATGGTTTCTGAGATACAGCTAATTTAAAGTCCCTGGAAACCAAAATCCACAAAAACGTTCTAACTATGTTATTTAGGGTCTTGTGTTAGTAACTGTCTGCCTCAGAAATTATTATACATTACTTTCAACCCAAAGCCTTAAAATCGACACTTTTCTACAAGATTCTACAAAGTACTTCCTCATTGAAGAGAGCAGTGCGTGAGGTGCTAAAATGCAGGAGCTTATGACGTCATAAGCTCTATATAACCTTTGTACACGCGCGCAACTCGCCCTACTGTGTGTGTGTGTGTGTGTGTGTGTGTGTGTGTGTGTGAGTAACTTTGCGTCACCAGGCTGTGTCGAGCGCTATGCTGTTCTCTCTCTCTCTCTCTCTCTCTCTCTCTCTCTCTCACTAGTCCCGAGAGAGAGAGAGGAGAGAGAGAGAGAGAGAGAGAGAGAGAGAGCACAGAGTGGGAGACAGACACGCTGTGGGGGCAAAGAACAGACAGAGATCTCTTCCTCTCAGAGCCGCGGAGCAACGCGCGAACACACACACACACACACACACACACACACACACACACACACACGCGGTGTGTGCACAGTGCACACACCGACACTCATCTCTCTTTCTTTCTTTCTCCGTTTCCCTCCCCCCCTCTCTCTCGCGCTCTCCGAGAGACAGAAATTTCCCTGCTGTAGACTGGACACGCCCACACAGTCCGCGGGAGAAAGTACACTCTAAAAAATAATGAAATCTCATGAGTTTTGCCATGGCTGTCAAACCTAAATTTATATACTTTGCGACGTTCATCATCGTTCAAATTCGGCTGGTGGCTTATTAACATAGGATCCTGTGATGTGATGAACTCAAAATGCTAAATAATAAAGAAATATTTCTGGTTTCCAGGGACTTTAATGTTTTTTTTTGTCTATATGATTCTCTGTACCCAGAATGCAACACTCCTGCTCAGAGTTACTGTTAAGCTATATTTATCTGGTGAAATCACACTAGATTCCTGCTTCCAGTACACTTTTTGCATGTGTTTTTTAACAGAGAAGAGCTGCAGCTGCTCAAAAGATAATATGTAAAATGTATGAGAGTGAGACCATGAGCGATATAACACTTGTAATACATGTATAGGTATGTCTGTTGTCTGTAGAATAGCGTGCGTGCGTGTCATACAAGAAGGAAGGCTGGCCATAATGAGAATGAATCTGCACTTCCTGCCGCCCTTCAAAATAAAACCATTTAGAAGGGACAGGCACTGAATGCTGCTATAGCGCCCCCTAAAGGCTAAATGACAAAATACTTCTGATATAGGCTCAGAGTACATCCCTCCACACCTGTAGCAAGTTTGGTTAGCATCGGACGATTTTTGTGAAATAGGCCCCACCCACAGAAGATTGGAAGTGGATTATATCGCAATGGTGTGTTTTTTTTTTTTACTTCCAAATCAGTGTTGTGCAGGACACTCCCAACATGATGTGTGCGTTGGTTTGGTGAAGATTGGACAACATTTCAAGGAGAAATGGCAAAAAAACTGTTTTGGACAAAATGCAAAATGGCGGAAAATCTAGTCAGACGGAAATGGGCGTGGCCTAGTTGAGTAGATGCGGGAGGACCCAAGGAATCCAGGGAAAAAAGAATTTTGATGATAAACCCTACGGTTCAAAAGTTATCGAGCAAAAGGTAAGGAGGGCTGTTATAGCGCCACCATATGGTCAATTGGTGCAATTTTTTCGGGGATAGTAAAAGACCCCTCCGTGCACCTCCCTACCAAGTTTGGTAGCTGTAGTCGTTATGGTTTCTGAATTACAGCTAATTTACTGCAAGATTTTGCAAGATTTTTCCAAACCCCATGCAAGTCAATGGGGGAAAAAATGGCGCTTAATGGCGAATTGCGGCCACACCGCTTTCACAAACCCTTAGCAAAGTCATAGCATACATGTCCTCAATGAGGCGGTCATTTTGAGGTCTGGCATGTCTATGTGGCGCAAAAATTGAGGGAGTTATTACGCGACAAACTTTTTGGCAGATATAAGAAAAATAATAATAATAAGTATGTGGGATTTCAAGATTGTGCCTTGCTTGTCAGCAAGCACAATAATTAATATAAATTAATGAAATTGTAAGGTTATTTTAACCTCATTAGCCCAGGCTGCTTTGGGGGTGTTCTCTTGCCTAGACAAACATATACCCCAAATAAATCAGGGTGGCTTCTCAACCATCAGGCCTATGTCTGGTCTTGTTTGAAATGTGAGAATCTATGGAATATCAATCACGTGCAAGTAAACCTGCATCTATTACTATTCCAGAGTAAATGGAGATGCAATAAAGTGAAAACAATATTTTCAACCTTGCCTAGTGAATAATCTAATTTTAAAAGGCAATATATATCAAGATGCCACAAATAATAATGCTGCTATTGCCATACTCCTTGACTACAACTGTAACTGTAAATTTGATCAAAATACACTAAAACGCACCATTTATGAGACAATTCTATGAAATATTCAGGCACTCTGCATGTTTTGCCCACATAACAGTTAGAGTTTGACTTTTTACTGGGAATTTAACTTCTAAACACTACTTATTTAGATATACATGTTACAAATGACATAACTCTTCCAAAAGCATTGAAATAGTTATAAAAGCAATGAATATGGCTCTGTATTCAATATTTTCTATTCTGCAACATGCTTTTCAGGCAACTTCATGTCAGCCTATGGCCTATATACTTCAGTATCACGCCACATATCTGTCTCTTCTACAGCTGAACCGTTTGGGTTTGACCAAGTAAAACTATTTTTATAAGCATTTTACGAAATGTAGATGGAAAAATGAATGGCGGATGAAGCCCCTGGTTTGTATGCTTAACCTGGAAGTGGGTGTGACTTTGGCAGCCGAGGAGTAATCAGTGCTCGTTGACTACACCTGTGCAGGTCTCAGCTGTAGCCTACATAAGCTGGCTGTGACTACACTCTGTCTCTGACCCTCTCTCAACCGCTGAAACAGGTAGGCCTAGTTCCTCTCTCAACCACTCAAACAGGTAGGCCTAGTCCACTTTGGTGGTTTACACCAGACTACACCATACTTGTTTTCAGTCAAGCCATGCACCAGTGATTATACTGCTTAACACATGTGACTTACCCCTTGTTTCTTCCTCCCCAGAGTGTGTGTTCCAAAAAGTCACTTCAGTAGTGTAAGTCCTTTCACCTGTTTATATTTTCAGGAATGTTCTATATCTTTGCCTTTGTGGAAAGAATGGCCGCGCATGTGTTTGTCTGGCTAGCACTATTGAGTTTGTGCTTGTGTGAACAACAACATAATTGTCTTCATTTGTTTGTCATGCCTTATGGTGATTACCGTTTAATTTACAAACCTTCATGTTTGACTGAATCACTGCCCAATGCTCATAATGCTAAGATAATTGTTTTAATATGGTCTATTAAGACTAGACTCTTTGTCTAGTCTAATCTTTGCTCACAGAGGCAGAGCCGGTCCTGTCTGGATAACTTTCAGCTGGAGAAGCAGCAAACTATGTGAGTGACGTTATGACTGACATGAATAAAAATGTCTAGTATCCTGCTCTACTGAACACTTCACATAGGCACATATCGTCAATTAAAAATCCTTTACTAACCATTTTGTTCACAATGAAGACGACAGCTTAATAATTCAGAGTGCCAAAGTCACGCCTTCTTCCGTATTCAGCATATGCACAGCGATTTCAAATGCTTAGTTTTACTTGGTCAAATGAACTGATTCAGCTACAGTGTGTATTTAGAATGGAATCAGGAGAAACATAACATTTCACTTGGACCAAAATGGAAGTCTTGTAGGCTTAACTTTTTAAATTTTGGTCCGAGTGCATCTCATGACTTTAAAGATGTCTGCATTGCTTGGGACTCAGTACAACGCTTGTCTATGGGTAAAATGAAATCTCTGTGCATATGCTGAATGTGGAAGGTGTGACTTTGGCAGTCTACTCAAGTCATCATGAAATAATGACTTGACTTCATTCTGCCTGGACAGGATGTCCCGGAGGACCATGTGGAGGAACGCTGCTAGCGAGGCACTGAGAAGGCATCAAGACGAAGCCCAAGTCTTGAATGCCTTCATCGTTCGACACTATGGCCCCACAGCGTTCCTCCTGAAAGACCAGGCACAGGACAGGACCTTCAGGGTAATTACTCTGCATTTCATGCTGCATTGAGTACCACAGGAAGAGTCCTAAGACCTGCGTGAGACCAGGATGTTGGCAATACCGGTTCCCTAATCTCAAAAGTCATGGCTTCAGGTTAAATGGCTGAAAAAGCTCTGGTTAACAAGCTTCTGAAACTGAACCTTGTATTGATCAAGATAATCTTCACAAATTAACACCACTTTTTGGAAGAGTGAATGATTTTTACAAATGTCAGAAAACTCACCATAGCTCATATCGGTAGTGCCGTTTTGTGAAGGTCCTCTTGCTGAACACAAGGTTGGCCGTTTTCATAAACTTTTTGTTAAGCACAAGACCATATAGGTATTTAACCAAAATACCATACAAAAAATCTTGATTTTTGGAGATGAGGTTTTGTTGCTTTGAGTCTACTTTTTCAACAGGTCGTATAAAATACCTGTATTGATGCATTTTCTTAACAGGTGTCTTTGGGCGACCCGCACATCTGTACCTGTCCTGTGTTCCTCCGGGAGCTTGAGCCATGCAAGCACATCTGCTGGTATGACACAATATGATGATATTGAAGTATGTTTTTAGCAAACCAACCAATCTCATTCTTCACACACTTGGTTGGAAGTGTACAGTTTCATGGGGTTAAGTAGAGAACCACCTGTGATATTTGCCTGAAGATCTAATGGCTTTAGGTTGTTAAGATGGCAGTTGCTAGTCTAAACGCCTCGCAATCTATTTCAATCAAATTAGCCCAACGCTAGAAAGGCTTTCTAACTCTTTTCCATTTCATTACAGGGTTTTGATGCGGGAACTCCAACTCCCGATCAACGACCGCTGTAAGTTGAATATATGAATTGTAGACTTTTTTCCATTTTAAATCCAGTAATCGTGTCATGATGATCCCAATTTCCCCTCGGATCAATAAGTTTTCTGATTTTCTGAAATAGTTTTGTAAAGTAGATTTTTAAGAGTCCAGAGCATTGGCACTTCCTGTTCCTATGTGTAAAAGTCATGGGGCTTTGGGTTAATTGCTTGAAATATGTCTGGTTAATTAAAGGAACAGTCACAGATTTTCAACCAGCTTTGTATCACTACAAACTATGTACTAAAACCTGTTTGGCAGGCGTTCATTTACTTGACTATTTTGAGATTAGAGTTATGGATAACTCTGATAAACTAAATAACTGCAAACTAATGACTGCAAAACTTAGTTGTCTCATACTACAGAGCTTGACGTGTAAGCCAACCCAGAGCTATATCTACTCCAAACAATTGCGCTAACAACCAGCGCTGGTCATTTTCAAAGAACTGACATAAATATTGAGATTGCTTTAAAATGATTATGCTCTATAGACTGCTTCCAGAGGGGGCTTTGTGGAAGCCAAATATCGGCGATTCTTCGGAGACGCGGCCCCGGCAACGCGGCCCTGGCAGGTCGCGTTGCGCCCTTGCGTGTGGCGGCTGCGGCGCAGCGAGGCCCGGGCGCTGCCCCGACATCGCCGAGACCACAAAGCCCCCCTCGAGAGCAGAGCCCAGGCCGGCGACCGCGAAGCCCGAGACCGCCAAGTCCGGGTCGCGGCGCTGTGCCGAGGCGAGCCATCGAAGCCCACGATGTGTGTCCGATCTGCACCGAGGGGCTGCTGGGCACACTGGAGCCGCTGTCGTACTGCAGGTGAGTGCCGGAGCGTGGTCAGACTGTGATTCAGTACACTTCATGTAGGATATGGAGGCCCATTCCGGGCGGCTGCTCACTAAAATAAACTTCTAAATTGTAACTAAAAAGCTCACAATTTTGATGTTTTGAGAGGAATTATTAGCCTGATATTCAAACGGCATCGTCAATTCATAATCTCATTCAGAAATTCACAACTGAGTGGACGTGGCTTCGACGGTCTGGAGCCATGCTAGGCTTAGGGGTCGGAACATTTTCCATGTTTAAACTATATGCCATGTTCAGGTACCCCCCCAAACATTGCCTCAAGTACCATAAAGGCTGAATGTCTACACCACTGCACCGTGCGGGCTTCAAGGTGTTTGTGCTTGATGTAGACTGAAACTTGGACTTTTTGGCTGAGGCATACAACCGCAAGGCATGTGTTTCTAGTTTTTGCCATCCTTGATTCTGAGCTTTCCTTTGTAGCAGGTTCGGGTGTGGTGGCAACATCCACCGCCGCTGCATTAAGCAGTGGGTGGACCACCAGGGGCTCATAGGCCAGGGCCTTATGGTGGACTGCCCGGTCTGCAGGCACGACTTCGGTCCTCTGGCGCTCCTGCTGGAGGAGGTGCGGAACGCCAGAGGGAGGGTCGCCCCTCAGCTGCCCCCCGGCCCCACAGCAGTGGCTCTTCCTGCACACGGTAGGCTATGCGGTCTTCCTCCCTGCACACGGTAGGCTATGCTGTCTTCCACAACTTTTTAATAGTGTCTCACAAAATCCAATTACTTTTCCAAGCCTTGTGCATTCATACAGTGACTGCAAAGGGTTTCCAGAAGCTGCTTCTTTTGACTGGATCAGTAATGATGCAACTCTCTTTTTGTAGGTGCTGCGGGGGGAGGAGAAGCTGCAGCCACTGCCTGGAGAGACCGTCTCAGGCCTGGGGACCATCCCACCTTTACCAGGCATGCGGGGGGAGGAGAAGCTGCAGCCACTGCCTGGAGAGACCGTCTCAGGCCTGGGGACCATACCACCTTTACCAGGCAGTGACTGCACTACTTTTAATACTTGTGTCTTTTTTAACTGTTTAATTTTTGTTTTAATAAAAGGTGTATTCTTTGAACAACGTAAAGCTTCTGAACTGGTATTTGTAGTGCACAAAAAGGAAAGATGTAAACACTTTACTGTCATTATAGAGGTAAACGCAAGAGTTGCCCATTTCTGGTAAAGGAAATCCCCTAATCAATGGCTAGCGATAAAAGAGGAGCACAATACGAATGCGTTCAGTGAGACTTACTTGAAGAGGCTCAATGGTAGGCTTATTTGGTCAGCACAAACTCAATATACCACTCCTTACAGTTAGACTATAGCTGCTCAATAGCAATGTACTTTTCGTCTGAGTGACTATGTCCTCGGATGTGTCTTCTACATACTTTGCTTTGGATTCTTTCAGTCTTGTCTTTGTTGTACACGTTGACCATCGATCAAAAAAATCAATATTTCACTTGGGTAGAATACTTTTAAATTTGGTTGACCTCCCAAAATGGCCACTCTGTCTCACATGTGGTCAGCACCAGTGCATGGTGGCACAGTGGTAGCTCAAGTCACCTCACAGCAAGAAGGTCCTGGGTTCGATTCCCACCTGGGAGGGTGTGTCCCCCCCCCCCTTGTGCCTCTTGTCAAAATGGCCTTTCTGTGTGGATTTTGCTTGTTCTCCCTGTGTTCCCCTGGAGTTTCCTCAATATGACACCCCCATCCCCCCCAAAAAAACATGCAAGATGGCCACCTGACCAGCGACGATGACACAAGATGGATGCCGTGCTAAAAGCTGCCCCTTTGAGGAAAGGACATGCCTTATCTGGGTTAAACAGTATTTCACCAGCCTCTGTGTGGCTGCAATGCATGTGTGGGTTTCTGCGTAACAGACAGGTTTGTCCATCCAGTTGTCTTTCATTTGAAAGTTTCTTCATATCACTGCAAGGCAAAAAATATAATTCATTCTGTGCTTAAGACACATTTCTTAGTGAACTTTCCTAAGATTAAAAGTAAAAGCAATACATATTTCTGACTATAAACACATGAGCAGTGATATCATTTTGACTGGGGTGGCTGAGCAAGGATGTCTGAACCTGATGTCTGTTTATTCTGACATCCTATCCTCTTATAGAATGAAGGAAACTGTCCTGTCTGAACCAATTTACCCCCCCCCCCCCACCGCCATTTCCCCACATTTAGAAGCTCTTTATAAACATTTTTCTGCATGAAGTTAGGAGCTCTTGAGTTCCTTGGTGCACTGTGGCCTTCGGGGGGGGGGGGGGGGTGTTTGCAGAGGGAGGGTGTGAACTTAAAACACCCCGCTAATTTTCAACCAGCTTTGTATGATTAGAACATCAGTATATCAAAACTAAACAGTTTTGAAGTCATTCATTTGGTTTGACACAGACACAAGCCGAGAGCGATGTGTGTGTGTGTGTCACATATTTGGAGACCTGTGTTCCAGACCAGGCGGGTGTAACTCCCAGGGGTCATCCACTATTTTCTGGAGCCATATATTTGCATAATCTTGTGTGATAACTTGTTTTGATAGCCAGTCTCTTGGATAATATCAGAATGTTTTTTGGTGCGTGTGTGTATTTGTGTAAATTATTTTATTTATATATTCACTGTACTTATTGTGTTAGTTTTGCTACTCTCCTACTTTTTTTTTTTGAGTAGATATAGGTGTGAATGTATGGGGCAGACATTCTACTATTTAGCCTAGTTGTAGAGCTCTTGATACAAGGACGGACATGCTATGACTGCAGTGGAGATTTTTTTATTTTTTATTTTATTTACCGTTTTCAATTTTACAATAGTGAATAGACATACAATGTGAAAACAAACTAACACAACACAACCTCAAGTGTCACCTAGACAAAAAAGAAACAACAACCAAAACAACAAAACACAGCTGGCTGCCAGGCTGTCAATGTTATCCCAGTGGTAACATGTTTAAGCATAATAAATAAATAAATCAATCAATCCAATATCACACCCACTCTGACATGTATTTAAACAGGAGACAGTATATGAAAATTAAATGACTATGAAAATTAAATGATATGACAGTGTGCTAAGAAGGGCCCCCAAGTTTCCTGGAATCTGCTCTGTGTATTTGGTTTATAGAGACGTAGCTTTTCTATTTGTATAATGTACAACATCTCATTGAGTCATCGTTTAAAACAGGGTGGAGTGGTAGACTTCCAGGTCAAGAGAATAAGTTTCTTAGCCACCATCATAGCTAGCTGCAGAGCCATCTGTATCTCATGTGGAAGCTCAAAAGTCTCCACGGAACATCCAAATATGGCCACATTGTGGGTGTGGCTGAATGTCTCTAGAATAGGCCTTTGAGAAGCACTCGAAAACTGCAGACCAAAAGGTGTGTAACACTAGCCTGACTCCGCCAGACGGGGGCGGCATTGTTCCACAGTTTGTGAAACAGAATGTGAAGCAAACCCATCCATCTGGCAACGTCAGGTTAGTGTAACACAGGACAAAACCAAAAAAGGTTTACATACACTGCGCGAAATACCCCAGAATCCGGAGTTAGTCATTTTTTGATTCTGCAAGAATCTGGATCATATAATGCGCATATGTGGAGATTTTTTGATATGCTTTATGTCAGGTCAAATACTGAACCATATTTACCCAATATAGTAGACTGTGCCCAGATACACCTAATGTTACATACACAGTAAATAAAATATCCGAATATGCTGTCAAGCCATATATTGAAATATGTGGACTCACTATATGGCTAGAATATGACCATATCTGTAGCATATCATCACTTTTTGTCATTGAAGAATATATGGTGGAATATGGTGTCCAGATATAACACTAAGTGATATTTTGACTTTGATATTTAACTGATATGAATTATATACGGAGTGTATCGGAACTAGAAATTGTTGGGAATGATGTGCACCATGTCCGGGGCAATACTAAGTCAGTATTTATGCTATGGTCAAATACAATGTCCAGATACATAATGTGTTTATATTTCACAATATCCGAATATGACCTCATGCCATATATTGAAATATGTGGACTCATTAAGCAGATATGGGTAGAATACGACCACATCTGTGGCATATCACTGAGCCAAAACCTCATGAATCTGGAGACATTTTATTTATTTATTCTGCACTCATCTGCATAATATCTGGAAGGTATCCGGAGATTTGCTTTATGCCAGGTCAAATACTGAACCATATTTGCCCCATATAGTATACTGTGCCCAGATACACCTAATATTACATACACAGTAAATAAAATATCCGAATATGCCCTTGTGCCATATATTGAAATATGTAGACTCAGTATATGACTAGAATATGACCATATCTGTAGCATATCATCACTCTTTGTCATTTAAGCATATATGATGGAATATGGTGTACAGATATAACACTAAGTGATATTTTGACTTTGATATTTAACTGATATGAATTATATACGGAGCGTATCGGAACTAGAAATTGTTGGGAATGATGTGCACCATGTCCGGGGGAATACTATGTCAGTATTTGTGCTATGCTAAAATACAATTTCCAGGTACATCATGTGTTAGCCTCACAATATCCGAATATGACCTCATGCCATATATTGAAATATGTGGACTCATTAAGCAGATATGGGTAGAATACGACCACATCTGTGGCATATCACTGAGCCAAAACCTCATGAATCCAGAGACATTTTATTTATTTATTCTGCACTCATCTGGATAATATCTGGAAGGTATCCGGAGATTCGCTTTATGCCAGGTCAAATACTGAACCATATTTGCCCCATATAGTATACTGTGCCCAGATACACCTAATGTTACATACACAGTAAATAAAATATCCGAATATGCCCTTGTGCCATATATTGAAATATGTGGACTCAGTATATGGCTAGAATATGACCATATCTGTAGCATATCATCACTCTTTGTCATTTAAGCATATATGATGGAATATGGTGTACAGATATAACACTAAGTGATATTTTGACTTTGATATTTAACTGATATGAATTATATACGGAGCGTATCGGAACTAGAAATTGTTGGGAATGATGTGCACCATGTCCGGGGGAATACTATGTCAGTATTTGTGCTATGCTAAAATACAATTTCCTAGGGTTAAAAAAAAACCTAAGTACTTTTCCCATACAAAAAAAAAAAAAAAATCTCTTAGCCGTTTCACCAAACGACTCCAATTGGCCTAATTCATGCTCATATGACACCCCCCCAACAACCCATATGCAAAACAGCCCAGATACATAATGTGTTTATATTTCACAATATCCGAATATGACCTCATGCCATATATTGAAATATGTGGACTCATTAAGCAGATATGGGTAGAATACGACCACATCTGTGGCATATCACTGAGCCAAAACCTCATGAATCTGGAGACATTTTATTTATTTATTCTGCACTCATCTGCATAATATCTGGAAGGTATCCGGAGATTTGCTTTATGCCAGGTCAAATACTGAACCATATTTGCCCCATATAGTATACTGTGCCCAGATACACCTAATATTACATACACAGTAAATAAAATATCCGAATATGCCCTTGTGCCATATATTGAAATATGTAGACTCAGTATATGACTAGAATATGACCATATCTGTAGCATATCATCACTCTTTGTCATTTAAGCATATATGATGGAATATGGTGTACAGATATAACACTAAGTGATATTTTGACTTTGATATTTAACTGATATGAATTATATACGGAGCGTATCGGAACTAGAAATTGTTGGGAATGATGTGCACCATGTCCGGGGGAATACTATGTCAGTATTTGTGCTATGCTAAAATACAATTTCCAGGTACATCATGTGTTAGCCTCACAATATCCGAATATGACCTCATGCCATATATTGAAATATGTGGACTCATTAAGCAGATATGGGTAGAATACGACCACATCTGTGGCATATCACTGAGCCAAAACCTCATGAATCCAGAGACATTTTATTTATTTATTCTGCACTCATCTGGATAATATCTGGAAGGTATCCGGAGATTCGCTTTATGCCAGGTCAAATACTGAACCATATTTGCCCCATATAGTATACTGTGCCCAGATACACCTAATGTTACATACACAGTAAATAAAATATCCGAATATGCCCTTGTGCCATATATTGAAATATGTGGACTCAGTATATGGCTAGAATATGACCATATCTGTAGCATATCATCACTCTTTGTCATTTAAGCATATATGATGGAATATGGTGTACAGATATAACACTAAGTGATATTTTGACTTTGATATTTAACTGATATGAATTATATACGGAGCGTATCGGAACTAGAAATTGTTGGGAATGATGTGCACCATGTCCGGGGGAATACTATGTCAGTATTTGTGCTATGCTAAAATACAATTTCCTAGGGTTAAAAAAAAACCTAAGTACTTTTCCCATACAAAAAAAAAAAAAAAATCTCTTAGCCGTTTCACCAAACGACTCCAATTGGCCTAATTCATGCTCATATGACACCCCCCCAACAACCCATATGCAAAACAGCCTAGGGTTGGCCAAAATGCCATGTTCAAAGCCTATTTACACCCACTTCCGGTCACTTCCGGCGGAAGCCCCGCCCATATTCGGGACCAGCGCATAAAACTACATAAGAGTACATGTCTAACTTCCTAACCCTAGTTCCAACTTAGCCCTTCAACATGGGTGAACGGTACACAAGCGGCAGAACCTAGTGCAAATTTCAGCTAGGGTTGTCAATTAACTCCCCTGGACCACCTGGAGCTATAATTTCAATTGGAGCATGTAGCCCTCCTATAGGAGAGTAGACCCTGAGAAAAGGTTAGCCGAAGTCCCCTCCCCCTAGGCAGGGGGGAGGTCCAATCGTTTAAAAATGTTGAAACTAGGGGTGCGTTTAACTCCTAAAGTAAATGGACTAGAAGGCTGTCCTTTCTTGGGGGAACTCCTCTCACACCCCTCTTCCCGCCCACAAAAAATGGGAGGTCAAAACGCCCCCTAAAAACCGGAAGTCGCGTTTGGGCCATTTCCCTTGCTTTTTGGCCAAAATGAAGTCGTTTTTCGGGCTCCTCGCCAAAAATGGAGTCCTTAGAGTACCTACATGGCTATAAAAAAAAAAAAAAAAAATACAAAAAAAAAAAAAAAAAAAATCAAACCTGAATAACTCCTAGGGGAAGTAATTTCAAGGCCTAATTTTTTTTTGTGGGAACTCCTCTCACACTCCTCTTTCAGCCCACAAAAAATGGGAGGTCAAAACGGAAGTTTTTTTCTTTACCAAAAAAAAAAAAAAAGTGTCGTATCTTTATATTCACTAAAATTCAGTAATTGAAGCTACAACCAAAATGACGGTTTGAGCATGTACTAGGGGTTCTCAACATACACTGTAGCCAAAATTACGGCTCCAGGTTGAGTGGAACTGTGTCCCTGGCCCAAAAAGAGATGTACATTTTGCTGGATTTCGTAATTTCGTGCGTTTTCTGATTTTTTTCAACTCTGCGGGACCACAGCTCGCTCAGCGTAGCTCCGATTAGCCTACCCTTTGCTGAGAGTAGGCTTTAGACTGTCTCCTACGTGTCCAGCAACTTTGAAAGGGCTAGCTTCAATTACTGATACAACAGAAGAACAACAAAAAGTGAACTATTGTATATTGTAAACATATGAATATTCTAAATAGACATCTGTCTGTCTTTCTGTCTGCCTGTCTTGTCTGCCAGTCTGTCTAAACATCTGAACATCAATTAACTATTCTGTATGGACAGAGGACAGCCAGACCTGTTCATCTGAGACATCTGTGTGTGCACATTCTTATTTTCCACCTGGTGCTGGAGAGCTGAGCCTGGCTGAGCTCTTTAAACTCTGCCAGGGTGACTATCCCCAGCAGGGCCATGCAGGCTCTCTCTCAGCTGTCTGTCACCAGGGGAAGGAGGGGGACCAAGGTACGTTTTACCGGTTTGAATGTTGACCTCTTCTGGGCTTGCACCTGCCAAAGGTTTGTGAAAAAAAAAATCTGATCGTAAGTAGGCTACAGTATCCCTCTCTCACTGTCTGTCTGTCGTTCAGACTGACTGCCTGTCTACCTGACTGTCTACCTGACCTACCGTCTGTCTGTCTGTCTGTCTCACTGTCTGCCTGTCTACCTGACTGTCTGTCAGTGTCTGAACTGACTGTGTGTTTCACTGTCTGTCTACCTGACTGACTGATGTCTGTCTGTCACTGACTGACTGACTCTCTGTCAGACTGACTGTCTACCTGACTGACTGACCGACTGTCTGTCTGTCTCACTGTCTGCCTGACTGTCTCACTGTCTGTCTGTCTTTCAGACTGACTGCCTGTCTACCTGACTGTCTACCTGACCTACCGTCTGTCTGTCTGTCTGTCTTTCTGTCTGTCTCACTGTCTGCCTGTCTACCTGACTGTCTGCCAGTGTCTGAACTGACTGTGTGTTTCACTGTCTGTCTACCTGACTGACTGACTGACTGATGTCTGTCTGTCACTGACTGACTGACTCTCTGTCAGACTGACTGTCTACCTGACTGACTGACTGACCGACTGTCTGTCTGTCTCACTGTCTGCCTGACTGTCTCACTGTCTGTCTGTCTTTCAGACTGACTGCCTGTCTACCTGACTGTCTACCTGACCTACCGTCTGTCTGTCTGTCTGTCTGTCTGTCTCACTGTCTGCCTGTCTACCTGACTGTCTGCCAGTGTCTGAACTGACTGTGTGTTTCACTGTCTGTCTACCTGACTGACTGACTGACTGACTGACTGATGTCTGTCTGTCACTGACTGACTGACTCTCTGTCAGACTGACTGTCTACCTGACTGACTGACCGACTGTCTGTCTGTCTCACTGTCTGCCTGACTGTCTCACTGTCTGTCTGTCTTTCAGACTGACTGCCTGTCTACCTGACTGTCTACCTGACCTACCGTCTGTCTGTCTGTCTGTCTGTCTGTCTCACTGTCTGCCTGTCTACCTGACTGTCTGCCAGTGTCTGAACTGACTGTGTGTTTCACATGTACACTGAAAAAACGGGAACTTGCCTCTCACGGATATACTAAACTCGATCTCATGTGTTCAATGTGATTAATTAATGTTTGAGCTTG
This sequence comes from Poromitra crassiceps, assembly GCF_964638095.1. Classification (NCBI taxonomy): domain Eukaryota; kingdom Metazoa; phylum Chordata; class Actinopteri; order Beryciformes; family Melamphaidae; genus Poromitra; species Poromitra crassiceps. Next base: position 262,587 of record NW_028152185.1, read on the forward strand.
GAACATGATTGTACTCCTTCAAGGTAAGGTTAAGGACCAAGGTACGTTTCACCAGTTTGATATTTCGTTTATACTGACAAAGGGAAAAACCAGAAAACGCTCGTAGCCTACCATTTTACTATTAAAGCAGTTTTTGCAAAATATTGCTATTTATTGTTACAGTGTGCTGTTTGAATGTTGACCTCTTCTCGGCTTGCACCTGCCAAAGGTTTGTGATTGTGCGCGACTAAAAAAAATCTGATCGTAAGTAGGCTACAGTATCCCTGTCTCACTGTCTGTCTGTCTTTCAGACTGACTGCCTGTCTACCTGACTGTCTACCTGACCTACCGTCTGTCTGTCTGTCTGTCTGTCTCACTGTCTGCCTGTCTACCTGACTGTCTGTCAGTGTCTGAACTGACTGTGTGTTTCACTGTCTGTCTACCTGACTGACTGATGTCTGTCTGTCACTGACTGACTGACTGACTCTCTGTCAGACTGACTGTCTACCTGACTGACTGACCGACCGTCTGTCTGTCTCACTGTCTGCCTGACTGTCTCACTGTCTGTCTGTCTTTCAGACTGACTGCCTGTCTACCTGACTGTCTACCTGACCTACCGTCTGTCTGTCTCACTGTCTGCCTGTCTACCTGACTGTCTGTCAGTGTCTGAACTGACTGTGTGTTTCACTGTCTGTCTACCTGACTGACTGACTGATGTCTGTCTGTCACTGACTGACTGACTCTCTGTCAGACTGACTGTCTACCTGACTGACTGGCCGACCGTCTGTCTGTCTCACTGTCTGCCTGACTGTCTCACTGTCTGTCTGTCTTTCAGACTGACTGCCTGTCTACCTGACTGTCTACCTGACCTACCGTCTGTCTGTCTGTCTGTCTCATGTGCCTTATCTGTCAATATTTGCATGTCCATGATGGACCAGTCAAGCCGCCTATTTGCCCGAGTGATCATCAGGGCGGCTTTAGCGGAGAATGCTTTATGATATTGGTAAAATAGTTTACCGTGGCTAGAGTAGAGGTCCCCTATTAGCGCTAGATATTTGTCTAGCTCATGGCGGCGCTCTGGGTACACTTCGCAGATCACATCACGGTAGACGCCAAACGTGTTCAGGAAGTCACATAGGGAAAGGTCTTTGGGCAGGCGGGGGTCGGACGACTTTAAATAAACAGGGCCCTCTGGGTCACCCGTGGCCTTCCTTTTACACTGGGGAGATGGCAGGAGTATGCTAACTAAGTTAATGTCTCTGCCCTTTAAAATGTTGGACCTTAGCCTGGGCGAAATATTGGCACAGGGAGAAACAAAAGACATACCGAATGGGATGGCAGGCATGGCGGACGCCAGAGTGTTCATCTGGGCGGGTTGGGTGGTGGTGAGGAGCACGTCGGCTTGCTGCATGGGCGGGGGTAGGATCGGCTGCTGCGCCAGCTGGGCTGCTGCGAACGTGGGGGGGAATGGGGGGGGGGGGGGTTCCAGGGCGCTCAGACGGGCTTCTACTGATCTGCTCGCATCTAGCAGGGACAGCAGGATGGCTCTTGACGACCCCTGTCGGCTCGGCGGAGCTACGAATGGGGCCGCTTCTGCTTCCGGGGCGGCGGCCTGGAGGTCAGTGCGACCAGGAAGGACGAGGCGTCTCGCGGCGGCCCCGCGGCCTGCGTTTCCCCGGCGGCTCCCAGCTCTCGGGGCGGCTGCCTCTACTGGTCTTCGCCCGCGGCCTCTCGCGCGTCCGCGCCGAGCGGCCTCTCCTTCCGGCACGCTCGCACGCGTTCTTGGGCGTCCACGGGCCGTCGCAGTGGCGCGCCCCGTGCCATGGGAACGCGCGCTGGGCCTTCTCGTCGGGGCTATGCTAGCAGCCTGTGGTCCAGCCGCTTCGCCAGCGTCTTCATCAGAAGCCTCGGAAAGCAGGTACGCTCCGTGGCCGGTCCGGAACAGGGAAGCGATGTCTAAGCTGTCGTCGCTATCCATGGACAGCTCTGACTCGGAACTCGACATACCGGAATGGAGTGGGGAGCGTTGAAATCTGCGGTGAATATCCACGGGTGGAGAAGGCTTGAGGATGCTGATTCGGTCTGCAGATGTGGAGCAAAACAACGCTTCGGAGGCCTGCTTCAAGGGGGATGGACTGCCGTGAGCTGCTGCTGCTATGATCCGCCAGAGAGAGAGAGGTGACGTAGAACCCTTGCTATATATATGAGGATTAACTGACGTCATATTTGACGTCATAGCAGACGTCATACTAGGACTTTTGACTGACCACGTTATGCTAGAACTTGACTGTCATCAGGGGATGATCGGATTATGCGTGAGTGGCCTTCTGCTTGAAATATGGTCTGGAGACCTCACCAGTACTATATACCTGTATGTCATGTAGGTCATGCTGTATGTCATGTATGTATTGTATTAGGGCCCTATGCGATAAATGTCATGATGTCATGTATGTTGTGTATGTCATAAATGCCTGAGTAAGTCTTTGTTCACACCATAGGCAGAACTGAAGCTTGAGGCAGGCTCAAGCTGATCTGACGCCTAACCGGTCACGCCAGGAGTCTCTTCAGCGCCTCACTCGGCATGCCTTGAACCCACCCACAACTTCCATTCAATTCATGCCTTGCAGTTTCAAGCTTCACACGTCACGCTTGGAAAATAGAACAGAAGCTGAATCTCTCTGTTCAGCGGGGCATTGGCATGGCACAGCGTGGCTTCAGCGTGGCGTGCAGCTGGTGTGAACAGACTTGCCTGTTTACAAGGACTCTGAAATGAAACTGTGTGGCTTTGACGTGGGATTGGCATGGGATTGGCGTATGGTGTGAACATGCACTCAGGGGTGCAGGAAATCACATTAAATGATAGATTATTGAGCAGGAGAGTGCAGAGCAGGGCTCTGTTAGCTTTTGTAAGGATAGAGTTTTTTTTGTAGGTTATGAAGTAGTTATAGGTATGTTCAACTCAATTACTTTTTAAGTAACTATTAACTGTAACATTACTAATTTTCAATAACTTGATGATAATTGTATGATTACATCATGTAGCTACAACTTGTCACCAGTCAATTGTTTTAATTATGTGACACAAATTTAATGGAATAGTTTATTTTGTGAGCTTTGCTTTTAGTAGCACTTTATTGTAATGCAGCCTTTTTTTTTTTTTTTAAGATATTTTTATTGGCGAATTTTCAATTATCATACTTAACAAAACAATACAAACAGAAAAAACAGACAGAGAAAACAAAACAACAACAACAAAGAAAACAGAGGGTATCCCCCCCTCCCCCCTCCCCCCTCCCGGTATGGTATACATTTCGCTCTCTTTTTAATATAAAATAAAAGTAAAGTCAACTACAGGAGGTAATATTCAATCAAATCAAAACCAATAAACAAATTAGGTATGTGGAGTAGACATAATGAAGGTGATCTTAGCTATCCAAGAGGGTGTAATGAAGGTAATGAGGCCAGAAAGGAGCCCCATATTTTTTTATAAGTTGCCGGCTTCCTTCTCACACTGTACAGAATCTTCTCAGGAGTACTATATGATGTTAATTCGTTCAACCAATGTCTCTGAGAGGGAGACAGTTCAGATTTCCAATTTAGCAATATACACTTTTTGCCAGCTGTACCTGCGAGTAATATGAAGTATTTCTTATTGATGCTCATCTCCAGAGATCGAGTGTCTCCCAAAATCCAGATCCTAGGGTCATAAGGAACCTGGACTTCTAACACATCTGAAGTTGTTTCAATGATAAATTTCCAAAAATCTTCTAAATGAGAGCAATTCCAAAGCATATGGAGTAAATCCCCCTCACATGTTCTACATCGTTGGCAGTTGGGAGAGGAATTATGGTAAATTTTGTGGAGTCTGTGTGGAGTGTAATAGGTTCTGTTAAATATATTAAACTGTAACTGTCTGTGTTTAGTTGAGATTAAAACAGTCTGAGACATTTCAAGGAGGGCATGCCAGTCAATTTCATCATACGTGCATTCAAGATCGGATTCCCATTTCCTTTTATTATCATTCCTATTATAGATTGGCAAGTCGGTGTTTAGAATAGTATAGATAGAGGATGTCAGACCCCTAGTAGTGTGCAAGGCAACGCTAAGCAAATGGTTCTCAAGAGGGGATACTGATGGAATTTGTGGGAAATCTGCGTAGCTATTACGGACCCAGTCTCTAATCTGAAAGTACTTAAATAAATTATGATTTGGCAAATTAAACTTTTCACTTAACTGCTGAAAGTTGGCGAAGTTATCTTGATTGTATAAGTCTCCGACTGTTTTAATGCCTTTGTTGACCCAGTTCTTTAAATTCCCATCTGCGACTGGGGGAGGAATACTGGGGTTGTCCCATAGGGGAGTGTTACGAAGCAATAAAGTATTTAGACCAATGACAGTGTGAGCTTCCTGCCATACAGCAAAGGAATTTAAAATAATGGGGTTCCTGGTAATGACTAAAAGTGATTTCTTGGAGGGTAAGAAAGGAAGAACCTTTAAAGGTACATTTTTTAAATGGTGTTGTTCAATAGGAAGCCATCTAGCCTCATTATCCTCGGAGTGTAACCAACACCATGTTGCGCGGAATTGAGCTGCGAGGTAATATAACCTAAAATTGGGAAGGCGTAATCCCCCTTTGGAGTATGGGGCCTGAAGGGTTGAGAGTTTAACTCTAGGGACTTTGCCCTTCCACAGAAAACTAGATATAGATTTATTCAGATCTTTAAACAAACTTTTGGGGATTTTAAATGGGACACATTGGAACAAATATAGAAATTTTGGCAGGATATTCATTTTAATTGAATTCACTCTCCCTATCAGAGACAATGGCAGATCCCTCCACCTCTGTAAGTCTAGTTTGACCCGGTCCAATAACTTGATGTGATTGTCTTTAAAGGTTTTGGGAATAGATCTCCTAATTTCTACGCCCAAATACTTGAATCCGCTCGGGCACCATTTTAGAGGTCTGACTAAATTCTTGATATTATTGTCTTGTATGTTAAAAGGCATAACTTCACTTTTTGAGAGATTTAGTTTATATCCAGAGGCAGCACTGTAGTTTTGAAAGCATTCTAAAAGGCTGGGAAGAGAATTTGAAGGATCGGACAAGAAAACTAAAAGGTCATCAGCGTAAAGGGATAATTTATGTTCATTTAAACCGAAATTAACGCCCGTGATGGATGGGTTAGAGCGAATGGAAATGGCTAGCGGTTCGACAGCTATTAAAAACAGCAATGGTGCGCTAGGGCAACCTTGACGGACCCCTCTGGACAGCGGGAAGGCACCCGACAGGATCCCATTAGTTAGAATTTGAGATTTTGGGGCATTAAAGAATGTTTCAATGTAATTGATAAATGTGTTTCCAAAATTCATTGCTTCAAGAGTTTGCAAAAGAAAGCTAGGTTCGATCCTGTCGAATGCCTTCTCAGCGTCCATCGACATAATTAGCATCGGGTCATCTTGCGCTTGAGCCCATTCCATTATGTGAAAGAGTCTACGCACGTTGTCCGACCCATATCGGTTTCTAACAAAACCCGTCTGGTCGGGATGAATAATTTTGGGGATAATAGTGTCCAGTCTCAATGCAATTAATTTTGATAAGATTTTGTAATCAGAGTTCAAAAGGCTGAGAGGCCGATAAGAACTACACTTTTGACGATCCTTGTCTGGTTTTGGCAGTAATATTATTGTTGCCAATTCAAGAGAGCTAGGGAGAGTTTTATTAGTCAAAGCTTCCTTAAACATGTTAGTTAAAGGGGTTAAGAGCTTACCAGAGAACGCTTTAAAGTATTCGACTGGAAAGCCATCAGGGCCCGGAGCTTTGTTGTTCTGTAGGGACATCATGGCGTTACGGACCTCTTCTTCTGATAATTCAGCGTCGAGACGATCTTTGTCCTCAGGGTCTAATTTAGGAAGGGTTATTGAATTCAAGAAACGTGTTGCTTCACTGTTATTAGCATTGTGGTCTGTCTTATATAGTGTTTCATAAAATGTCTTAAATTCCCGGTTAATGTCCTGAGAATTATAGAGGGACCTGCCATCATCCGCAACAATCGAGTGAATAAGCTATCATTCTCTTCTTTTTTAATTTGCCATGCTAAAAGTTTACTAGTTTTATTTCCGAATTCATAGTAGTGATAACTGGTCCTGGCCATGGCTGCCTCGGCTTTGTTTGTACATAAATTATTATATTGAATCCGCTTAGACGTCAATGTGTTTAGTACTACCTCACTATTAGTATGAGCGTGTTCACGTTCAAGGTTTCTAATCTCCTCCTCTAGCGATAAAAGGATTTTCCTTTTTTCTCTTATCTTATGTGAGCTATATGAGAGGATATGCCCTCTCATGAATGCTTTCAAGGCCTCCCAAATATTAGCGTGAGAGGAGGAGTTTAAGTTGGCTTCCAAGAATATATTAATATGGCCATTCATAAAAGTGATAAACTCAGGGTCCTTAAGCATAAATGCTTTGAATCTCCAGCTATGAGATGGTGGTTGTGTGGTATCCATCTTCCAAGTCATCTTTAGAGGATTGTGGTCAGATAGTAAGGCCGCTAAATAGGAACAATCAGTAACCCTTGAGATCATATTAAGAGGAGCTAGTATCATATCAATTCTAGAGTAGGAACCATGGACGCTTGAATAGAAGGAGAAGTCCTTTACATTTGGATTGAGTTGACGCCATATATCACATAAGCCCAAGTCCCTCAGGCCCTGGGCCAGGACCGCCGCTGCCCTAGAGCGGTTAAAGGATCTCGGGGTGGAACGGTCCAGTGCAGGGTTTAAGACCAGATTGAAGTCACCAGCAATCAAACATTGGCCCTCAGCAGACGCAAGTTTCAATACTAAATCAGTAAAGAAAGTAGGATCATCGTGATTGGGGCCATATACATTAACCAGAGTGACCTTGTTCATGTTCAATTCACAATTAACTAAAATGAACCTGCCATTATTGTCTTTCTCTGTTGAAAGAAGTTTAAACCGCAAATTTTTATTTACAAGAATAGCTACTCCTCTTGCTTTTGTATTAAACGACGAATAGTAGACATGTCCAACCCAGTCCCGTTTTAGCTTTACATGTTCAATGTCAGAAAGATGAGTTTCCTGAATAAATGAGATGTCAGTGGACTGTCTCTTTAAGTATGTAATAATTTTTTTCCTCTTGATTGGAGAGTTGATCCCCCTTACATTCAAAGAAATTATTTTGAGTTGACTAGTCATCCCTTAAGGAAAGCAATAAGTGATTGTTACCCTGGAGCAAAAAGGTTGAGCGAGAGCTATAAGATTGAAAATGAATGAAAAACAAAACCATACCATACCCTCACATGAGACCCACCCAAGAACAAGCCCTAAACTAAACATTCCCTTTGGGTAGGCTACTCTCTCCAAGTAGACTGGGGTTCTCAACAGTCAAAAATAGGAGTAATGAGTGACAAACCACATTACTTAAAGGTTATAAATTCTGAGATCTCGAAACGAAGTAATCAAGGCCTTGAAGCAAGTGCCTAATAGAAGAAACAAAACTAAAACGTTGTAGAATACTGTATACAAATTATTAATAAAGTGAACACTGTGAAGCAGAAATATTGTCTCGAGACAATATTATGGGTGTGCTTGATCATCCAAACCAAAAATTAACCTGCCTAGATGTAAAATGGTTGTGTAAGGAAAAATAAATATATATAAACATATATACATATATATATATAAATGTATATTATACACACACATTACATACATCATATAAACATAAATAAAATAAAAGCTAAACCATGACCTCTGAAGTTAAATTCACTGCAGTTGTTACCTAGAGCAGGTATCAGGCTTAAGTCAACCATATAGGCTAAAATTGCGAAGAGAAAAAGAAAAAATAATAATTGGGAAAAACAAAAACAAAAATGAAGTTGTGTCTATGCATTAGTATCTATAGGCTACATTCTTTCCCCCTTTTTTTTTTCCCCTTTTTTTTTTTTTGAGTGCATGTGTGTGGAGATGAAGAATATTTGTGGGAGTGTGTATATGTGAGCACAAGGTGTAATATTGTTACTGTAGACTATAATGATCTGTGGATTCAATTGCAGAGATACTAGGACTGGGTACCCAAAATAGCAGAAAATTATGTTCAGCAACAGATTAGTTATGATTATGAGTAATCTGAAGCCTCAGCTTCGAGATATCGATTAACAGCCCAATAGGCTTTCATTCCCAGTCAGTTTGAATAATGCAGAATGCGACCAACAACAACGATATTGTGAAATTATAATAAAAAATAGATGATAATAATAGTGATAAAAATAAAAATAGAATAAGAATATGCTAGCCTGTCATGACAGTAGCTTGGCGTGGTGACGTGGTGACGTGAAACCTGAATTATGCCTGTCAGATAAGTAATGTATGAAACGATAGTAACGCTGCGGCAGAGAGGATCAAATGATATTAACACACCGAGCCTGCACTCCATCCCGACGGTGACATCACCACAGACAATTGGAAACAACCCATTGCTCACTTCTACAGCATATTAAAATGAAAATCTCGACCTGGACAATAGCAGGGTGTTTAACCAAGGGAGCGAGGGAGCAGTGTGCTTATTATATTATTTATGTTGGATCAGAGCCAGTAATCGTACCCCCCCCCCCCCTCCCCCCAACACACGCTTATCAGGTGGAGTTATGAAACTTACGCGTGTGTTCAAACAACATCACAGCACTCCAGCCGGCAACAAAGGTGATTCAGGCAACAGTTTTCAAGAAGTCCACCGCGGCGTCTGGTGTAGCGAACCACTTGACGTTACCCTGGTGCGCGATCCGAAGTTTAGCTGGATGGTGGAGGGAGTATTCGATGCCCTTCTCCCGGAGGCTTTTCTTGACGTCCTTGAAAGCGTCTTTGAGTCGTTGCAAGCTCGGGCTGCAGTCGGCGAATATGTAAATCTGGCGGTTCTCGAAGTGAAGCTGTCCTTTTTGCCTAGCGAGGCGCATAATCTTCTCCTTATTCTGGAAGTTGAGGAGCTTGGCGATCATGGGTCTTGGTCTCCGTGGGTCAGCGTCGGGTCCGGGAGGCCTGCCCAGGCGGTGGGCCCTCTCACAGGTGATGGGAGTAGGGAAGTTTTCACCCCCGAGAATTTCTGGTATGATCCGCTCCAAAAATCCAGTTGTGTCGCGGCCCTCAGCTTTCTCTGGGATATTTAATATCCGAATGTTATTACGTCTGCTCCTGTTCTCTAAATCGTCCACCTTGTCTTTGAGAGAGAGCACCTCTTTTTCCAGTTTCTCGACGCGTGTGGTGGAGTCTTTAAGATTGTCTTCGTTGGCAGAAATCCGCGTCTCCATTTCCTCGACTTGGTCAGCTAGTGTTGAAAGTTTAGCTTCAATTTTTGTTAAGGAGGACTGAATTGTGGTTGTTTTAGAGTCAATTTGCGTTGATATTTCCTCTTTGCTTTCCCGTATGGCCTCCATGACAGCCTCGAGAGACGCCATGTTTGTAACTTCACCTCGCTTGTTTGCTGGTAGGCTGTTAACCGACACGTTATCCTTCGTACTTCTGAGGTTATACTGTGCCATGCACCGACAGAAAATAAAATAATATTAGCTTTAAGAGATTAATGGATGTGGTTTTTGCAAGAAAATGGCAAAATAAAGGCAACTGTTGAGATATACCCGCGGAGCTCAAGCCTGCATGTCCGTCCTCGTCGGCTGCAAACCGGAACCCCCCGTAATGCAGCCTTTTTAAACCTGAAAAAGACAAAATGATGTGTACTCATATCACAATATCAATATAATCTTGATCTGACCTGTTAGCTGTGAAAATAGTATATTTTTATTTTATTTTTTTACCTGGGTGAATTTACATACATTTGAGTTCTAACAAGTCAAAAACACATTTATTTATTTGTTTTGGTACAGTCCTCATCTGGTCACGTGAACTAATCAGGATGGCTACAGTTACACAAACTTTTTCTTTTTTTAATACATATTTAATATAATAATATAATATATATATATAATATAATAATAATAATAATATAATAATAATTTACATATTTAATACATATAATACATTTTAATCCCTTTGGAGGAATTGAGCGCGTCAATGTGCGCAACATGATTGGTAGTTTGTTTTCTTTAGATGACGTCTGTAATTGTGATTGGCTGGATTCTGACAAGTTCCGCCCATGAGATCAGAGTCTTGTCACAAAGCCTTTAGATTCTGAAGCGGACAGTCGCTTGGCGCGCATCTAGACATCCAGCAAATATGCCTCACTCATCCCAAGAGAGGCCCGGTAGAGCGACTGCCACTGCCAGGTTATCTCCATTGCGAGGGAGGAAAAGACAACGACAGAGGACTCCTAGATCTCCTACCAGGTCTCCATCGCCGCCCTCAAGCCAGGCTGAGGCTAGCTCAAGCCAGACACCTGCGCGACGGCCCCGAGCCCGAGACCGACCCACACACTCCCGGGAGCGCACAGCACAGCCAGCCGGTCGCCGCGGGTCATCCGAGGAGGCAGAATTGGGCCATGTCACCCTCGGCGATATATGGAGGTATTGCTAATTTCGTACAATACATGTGTTTTTCTGTGTTTGCTTGCGTGTTCACAAGATGTAAGGCTATAGCTGATTGATTCTGCTATGTTGAATGGTAACTGAGGTTGGCTAATGTGAGCTTCAAACTAGCTCCATCTCCCATTGGCCTGTAAATATAACGTTAGCTAACTCGACCCAAACAAAGAGGGGTTTCCATGTCTTGTTGGAGGCTAAAGTTAAGCTGCAGTGTGACCAGTTGCATTAGCTAATTTTGCGCCAAACTTTATGGCGGTCTAATTTAGCGCCAAACTATCGGTTGTGTGTGTGTGTGTGAGAGAGAGAGAGACAGAGAGAGCGCGCGCGCCAATCATCCTATAGTTAGGATGGATTTTCTACTTGCTTGATTTGCTAATGTATTATACTGTAGATGTGCTTCTTCTACCATATAAGGTGAAATGGCATTTGGGCTTGCCTCTTGGTGTCAAGGAGATGCGTTTGATAGCTATAGTTTGTTCCCCTTGCCATAGTGTGAGTGTGTGTGTGTGTGTGTGTGTGTGTGTGTGTGTGTGTGTGTGTGTGTCTGCGCGCGTGCGTGCGTGTTTGGCTTGATGCGTTCGATAGCTATAGTTTGTTACCCGCCTTCTCCTTGCCATAGCTGTGTGTGTGTATGTGCGCGCGCGTGCGCGGGCGCGTAATAATCAGCACGGAGTAATCAGTGAATTTTTATGTTACTGCAACAGCGATCATAAAGGCAAGATTGATTATACTAAGACAACTATTGGAAAATGAAATTGAGAAGGGAGAGGAGCTTGTAATTTAACTTATTTTCTGTGGCAGTAAACTGAATGAGTATTGTTTGAGAGATGTTGGTTGCATTCCAACTATAGTTGCTATTACATTGTTCAAGATGGGACCATTTTGGAAGTTATACAGTTAGTTCATATTAATACTAGGGATGCACTGATTGCTAAATTCTGGGCCAATACCGATCACCAATTTTTGAAATGAACAATCAGACTGATACCAATATATACCCATACCGATTTATTTGACAGGGAAACAAATAAATCTTCATTATAAACAAATAACTGAACTGTCTTTCAGTCCAACGTTGTAGATTTCAGGGACACAACTGCAAAATGACGACAACTGGGCAGTGTGGAGCGAGGCTCCACGTCCATTTTATGCCTGTGAAACACATGGTTTTATCTACACTTGTAGTAACTAGTTTTCCAATTGTAAATATATTTTTATTTTGCGATTTTTATAACTATGACATGTAATGTGTGTTGTGCTCCCCTTTTAGGGAAATCAGGCTTCTAAATCAAAAAGTAGATGGCATCAATGAAAAGATAGATGACATAATCGAGAAGGTGGGAACTGGCAGCGGCATTGGGGGAAGCAGCACAAAGGTGCCTCTTGAGCTGTCGGTAAGTGTGGCCATTATCAGTGTCTATGATCAATTGATGAATGAATGAAAGCTTTATTTCGGACTTTCAAAAAAAAAGAAATAGTAATATACACAAGTAGTATCAATATTACAAAATATATATATTTATAAGTGAAAAAAAAAGAAAATAAAACGAAAAATTAAATAAAAAAATAAACAATAATAATCAGAATACGTGACAGCAACGAGGTCCGAAAAGGAGTAGGATGAAGTACACTGTACTTATTATACCCCCAGTCCACAGTTCACATTCTTAATCAATTGACTTCCACTTTTATACTATTTACATTCTCAATAAACCATATATTATGTTCATACACACATATATACAAATATATATATATATATATATATATATATACATACAAATACATTCATACCTTGCATAATAAATATAATTTATAGTTCTAGTGTATAAATTATTAATTATTAATAATATACCATTAATAGTATGTATACCAATTTGCATATTTACAGAGTAATATTATGTACAATACAATTAACTAATAGTGCATATTATAATATATATACAATATAAATAATCATACCATGCTATTAATCGCTTCACATAACTTGATAATCATATTGTGTCTGAAGTTTTGTTCACATGCAGATGTAAGACACTGAAAGCTGTAACCCTATTTAACCTGGTTCTTGTACAGAAAAAAGTGCAAATGAAAATAGTATAATTATTGTTTAATTTTTTTAAATGTAAAAATACACTTTATAATGAAATTTAAAAAATAATTGGGCTACACATGAAAGAAGGCTGTCTGTCCACCAATCTTCCTGCCTGCTGCTGAAACACACATCAAGTTATGAATGCAGACTAATTTATTTGTTTCATATAGTGTATTTGCCAGTAGGTTTACCGCTGTGTAATATTGCTAATGATGTATGTATTGTTCTAATTAAATTGGAAGAAGTAATTTAATGTTAAGTATGTTAGGATAGGTTATATACTTCAATTATTCTGCTTATCTGTGCAACTGAATCGTCTGTTACTGTGGAAATTAGCAAGCAGGGTCCAATCAGAGTGTGTAATGTTTAGAAGATGTCATTGTTTGGGGTTCCAAACTAAATTCGGCTTCATTATTACATTTACGTTTCAAATGTATGCCATTTGCAGACCCTGGTCCGTCAAACCCACAGAAGCCTGGGTGAACAGCTTCAGTGGAGAGTCCAGCAAACTGACAAGTATGTTATGGCAAATCCTGTTTTGCATATTTGCCAATATTGGGACAGATTATCACATACATTTGTTATGGCCCACACTCTGTATTTCCTTCACTGTTGTAGTTGAATCTGAGTCCTGGACGCATTTTCAGGACTCATGACTTGACTTGGACTTGAGAACTGATGACTTGGACTTGGACTCGAGCATTCATGCATTTGGACTTGGAAGTTGGAGACGAGGACTCGGACTTGCTAATTAATAAAGACAGTTTTTTGTTTCTCTTTAATATGCCCTAATAATTTGCCATAAGATATGTATAGCTATATTAATATCCTGACATTATTCAATAATTTTCGTGCAAGGGCAGATACATGTGTTCACCTAGATGTGGGTTCAGGCTCATGCTCAGTAACTCCGGACTCAGAGTCGGACTCAAGTAATCAGGATTACACCAGGTGCTTAACAGAAGCAGAGCTGAAGCTAAAGCCACGTTGAAGCTATGCTCACACTAAACATATCACACAAGAAGCACTCTCTGTTCCTCTGTGCCTCGCTCGGCGCACATTGACCCCCCGCCCACAATTTTCATTGACTTCCTGCCTGGCAGCTTCATGCTTCACGCTTGGAAAATAGAACTGAATCCTGAACAATCGTTTCAGTGTGGCACGCGCGCAGCTGTTTTTTACGGCCTCGCCTGCTAACAAGGACGCCGAAAAGAAACTTGTGGCTTCACCGTTGCTTGAGTGTTGCTTGGTGTGAACGCCCTGTCAGACTCATTTGATAGTCTATTTTGTCCCGTATTATCACTCTCATTTTCTGTTAGCTCATAAGCAATACTTTTTGATAAAACCTTTGAATTGGGATCTAAAAATGTATTTATTGGATTAAATGAATGGTGAGATGATTTGTTACCAATAGTGCCAATGCTTATGCTTCCAGGTTCAGGACAACGCATAACGAGCTGGTGACAAAAGCTGTCATCCAGACAATCACTGACATGGGGCAGGGGCAGTTGTGGAGTATCCAGCTCATGAGAAGTAAGTATTGGGGGGGGGGGGGGGGGGGGTGTTGGGATAACATTTTGTTAACCCTACTATCTGCTGTATGCAGAGAGAGATACATGCAGATCTTGTACTGGTAAGATCAGTGTAATTGTGTTGATCAGAGCCAAGTTTAAGTTGAAGGAATCCAGACCTTCGAATTCACCCTCCACTGTGTTGAGTTTTTGCTGCTTCTGCTCTGGCATCGTGCCATCAGAAACAACTTGTCCAATGAGTGCTGAGGGGGACTAACAATTATCCAATCAGCATCAATAAACAGTGCAACACTAAGCATGACCAGTAATGCTGTGGTCATGTTTTTGTCAAGTGTGCCGAGGAGTAATAACAACAGTGGCAGCAGCCACCAGACGAGATAGACGCTGCTATCGAAGCTGTTTTAATTTGATCAACAGTACCACTTTGAAATCTGAACAGCACTCTTCTTTGAATGCATTTATTCAAAGGAGAGATGGTGTTTTTTATCTTCTCCTTAATAACCCACCACATGGTGGAGCGGTTACAAATTGAAATCCGTGGAATTAAGTAATTTTTAGTGCAAGGCCACTTTGGCCTTTGATAGATACAAATTTACAATACCTATTTATTGGGGCATCATGGCCAAAATGTAGGGCACCAAGGCCAAAACCAATGGTTATTTAAATTATTTTTTCAGTCATTTTTCCAGAACAGAAAAAATAGAAATATATACAGATCTGGCACTAAATTTATTTTATAATTTTCTTCTTTATTCCTTCTTTTACTGGTTACTAAATTTATTTGCCTTGCCTAGGCCATGTCTACATTACCTCGTATTTGATGGTTCGGCACTTCGTTTGCACCTATTGTCCACACACTACCTCTATTGTTCTGAGCATCAAGCCGTTTGTCACGATACGATAGTATTGCGATATTGCAATATGCTAGTATTGCGATATATTGAGTATTGCGATATTGCAATATATTATGATTTATTACCTTTTTTCAACTGCAAATTATGTCCCCAAAGGAAAATGGCTTTTTGAAGATCTGTTTTATCTAATTAAATAAAGTTTCCAGTCTGTCCATCTCACTTCAATCATTTGTATTGCAGCAAAATTTGATTATCAAGCAGACAGACTGACCACAGTGTCATAAAAACCTGCCAGAAATGTTGCATACACTTGAGATTTTGTATAATAAAATATCACAATATTTGACATTCGATACAATATATCAAAGACTTGGTCTATGCATTACCCTCACATCTCAAAGACACTACATAGTTTCTGATTAAGTTGACAGAGTGTCGTGTGTCATGATCTTCTTTGTACTATGGATGTTGCTAGTTTATATCCCAGCATACCCCATAAAGATGGCTTGGAAGCCACGCATTATTTTTGGAATCAAAGAACTGAATCACATCCCTCCTCTGAGTTTCTGTTATCTTTAACAAATTAAGTTTTGACTAAGAATTATTTTAAGTTTCAGGATCAATACTACCTTCAACATCGGGACTCAGCTATGGGCTCACCGGTGGCTCCAAATTATGCAAATTCTGTTTATGGGATAATTTGAATTCAATTTTATTTATAATGATAATCCCTATTCTAAGTTTATTAAAGGGATAGTTCTGTTTGTTTGAAGTTGGGTCCTATGAGGTACTCTCATACAGTCAGTGCACTGGGTAAAGCACTCTCGATGCATCCGAGATAGGAGAACTGCACTCCAGCTGCAGCATGCATCCAGAGTGCTGTACCCAGTGCACTGACTGTATGAGAGTACCTCATAGGTACGGCAACTATTTTAGGGCATCCTCGTCCGTCAGAGTATAGGCTATCGTTCCTCAGTCTAAAGCGTTGTCAGTTGTCATGTCTCCTATAGTAAATCATCGAGTGTGCTCTGAAACACCTTCAGTCCTCACACGAAAACGCTGTCATTCCTCCTGCCTCACTTATCACTCAAACTAGCTGTCAGGCATCACTCCTCACGTCTCACACAAAAACGTTATCGATCCTCCTGCAGACTAGCTGTCAGGCATCACTCAAACTAGCTGTCAGTCATCACATGAAAACGCTGTCATTCTTTGTTTTTGGTTGTTCTTCCGTGTGATGGGGAAACCGCAATAATGCCTCTGTGAAATGAGCAACAATTTCTTACAACTTCACTTTCGGTTGAGTGATTTTGCCTTCAAAATAAAAGCCTGTTTTCTTTTATTTACAATAGATTAAAGTAGTAATCCATGAGACCCAACAGATTAATTAATTATGTTGGGTCTCATGGATTACTACTTTAATCTATTGTAAAAAAAACAACACGCTTTTATTTTGAAGGCAAAATCACTCAACCGAAAGTGAAGTTGTAAGAAATTGTTGCTCATTTCACAGAGGCATTCTACACGGAAGAACAACCAAAAACAACGAATGACAGCGTTTTCATGTGATGACTGACAGCTAGTTTGAGTGATGCCTGACAGCTAGTCTGCAGGAGGATCGACAACGTTTTTGTGTGAGACGTGAGGAGTGATGCCTGACAGCTAGTTTGAGTGATAAGTGAGGCAGGAGGAATGACAGCGTTTTCGTGTGAGGACTGAAGGTGTTTCAGAGCACACTCGACGGTTTACTATAGGAGACATGACAACTGACAACGCTTTAGACTGAGGAACGATAGCCTATACTCTGACGGACGAGGATGCCCTAAAATGGTTGCAATACATAGGACCCAACTTCAAACAAACAGAACTATCCCTTTAAAAGCTATTGGAGATACATAGACAATCTATTTTTTATTTGGAGTGGTAATGCTGAAGAAATAAAACTATTTCATGCTTTTTTTAACTCAAGAAAGGAATCAATTAAGTTTACATTATGTTATGATTTGGAACAGATTTCTTTCTTGGATGTTTTGGATGAAGAAACATGGATCCTCTGTACACATACTGAGGTTTACAGAAAGGAAACCGATATAAATACTTTTTTACAATTCAAAAGTTTTCATTCTCCAGCATTAAAGAGAAGTCTACCATAAGTCAATTATTGAGGATTAAACGTATTTGTGATTCTTTTGAGTTATATGCTAAAAATCTTGGTGTTAATTTTAAGTCGAGGGGATATGGGGATGATTTACTGGAGAACCATCTCAACAGAGTACGACAAGTGCAGCAGTATGATTTACTTAAATCTAATTCCAGAGACACCTCTTCTCAGGGCCTAGCATTTGTGTCCACCTATAGTCCTATAGCCTATCTAAGTCAGTCAAAGAAGTATTGAGTAGATATTGGCACATACTGGAAAGTGACTTTCACATCTAATGCTTTTCAAACTTCACCCAGATACTTTTATAAGAGGTCCTCCAATTTAAGAGATATTTTAGTAAAGTCAGATCTGCCCAAGAGACCCACTCACTTTCTTTGTTTCTCGTTCTATTCCTTCTGGTAATTTTCCTTGCTATAATTGGGACATTGTTATGCCATGCTCAAAGGTAATCATTTCACGCATCCGAGTTCTGGTGTGAACATTAAGGTCAGAGGCAGAATCACATGTAACACTAGATATGTTGTTTACCTGTTGAAATGCCCATGTAATTTATACTATGTAGGCAAAACAAAACGCTAGTTAAAAACCAGAATCTGAACACAAATGCTCTATACGCAATCAGGATGAGAAATCATCAGTTGCGAGACATTTTAATAGTTGAATGCTTGTGAAACTAGCGTTTGCATGGATAAACTTTGGGGGATTTTTGCAACATCATGTTTGAACTCGACGAACGGCAACTTACCTCTGGTCTCCAAATGAAAACAAGTCGTGGTAATCAGAGCCAGCCTTCTTTGTGATAAGATTGTCTGGAACAATCAGACTGATTGCATGTCTTCCTCAAAATGTCCGTAGGCTATTATTAAATTATTATTATTATATTATTAATATTTTATTCCTGACAGGACAGGTGTTTATTATTCATAATTCTCTGAAGTCTTTGTGATAGTAATAGCAGAAGTTGCGAGGGTCTTTGATCTTATATCTCCAAATTACCCGATAGCCTAAGTAAATAAATAAATAACTTTCTCTCTCTCTCCTCGCACGGCGCACACCCGATGTAGACTACAATGTAGGTCTAACAGAACGCATTCTTATAATCATAAAATCTTGGGGAATTATCTTTTCTATTCCGAGAGGCTATTGGCCTATCGGAGTGTCTCCTGGCCAATCCAGGAGGCTTGGCAATACTATTTGGACCGTTTCATTGTGGCTGTGTGAACACAAACGAACCCACGCACAAATGCAACAATTGTATCAATTAAGTACCCAAATTGAACACAAAGCAAGCAACCTAGAGGTGTGAATACACCCTTAATTCTGAAAGTCTAAGTGACAAGTTAAAAACTAAACACTCTACTGTCACCGATAATTTGTCAATTTTGTTTTATTATCTATTTCCAGAAGCCTGCAACAGGGCTTATGAAAACCTGAAGAGCCAGGCAAAGCTGCAGGAGGGAACAACCAAGGAGGCCGTTATGCGGAGAAAGCTCCTTACAAGCCGGCATGATAGGGTGAGTATATCTTCCCGTGGAAGCCACAAATCTATATTGAATCTCAATTCAATGCATTGCCACATGGTTATCAATTAAAATGCCTAATTCCACGAATGTAGTTTTGGTAAGCCAAACCTATTTACACACTTTATTTTGGCGCTGTAGCAGGACTGGAGAGAGCCACTAATGTTAACATAATTTAACCTGGTTACATGATGGCTAGTTAACTGCACGGATCAGTTTTGCATTTCCAAATATGTCCAAACAAACTGGCAATAAGCCAGTAGCGAGCACACTCACCGGTGTTTTTAAAGTTTCGGTGCACGGCACAGGAGATACTTGGTAGGAGAAGGAGAGCCAGCACACAAAAATGTCCTTTTGTTGGGTTTATTCCAGCTTAACACCAGGTACAGCACACGGACGTTTCAGCCTAACAGCCTTCTTCAGCGTGTTGCTGTGTCAGGTGGAAATGACGTTTAAATACACTGAGACCGGAAGTCCATTAAATAAACGAAATATCAAAATTCAGTTACAGTATATAAAGAATTCAAGAACCAAGCAATACACAACACGCACGTTCCATTATCAAAGAAAATGTCTACATACAACAATGTATGCATATATAAATAACAATAGTCTGGTCAGCCCCACTGTGTGGGAGAGCAGAACCAGGCCTTTATATATGCATTTATATATGAATTTTGATATTTCGTTTATTGAATGGACTTCCGGTCTCAGTGTATTTAAACGTCATTTCCGCCTGACACAGCAACACGCTGAAGAAGGCCGTTAGGCTTAAACGTCCGTGTGCTGTACCTGGTGTTAAGCTGGAATAAACCCAACAAAAGGACATTTTTGTGTGCTGGCTCTCCTTCTCCTACCTTGCATTTCCAAATAGCCTCAGTACCTAATGCTGCACTATGCAGTCAGTGTGTGCAGAATAGGGATGGCAGGATAAACCAACTGGAGATTGGAGAAGTTTAACACCATTAATTCAATTTAAATTTCATTGGAATTTAGTCTATACATTGTGTTTGACTCTGTGTGAAGCCAATTTAGGCGCTGATATGACAGTCCCATTACAGTCATAATATATATATTTTTTCTGTCTCTATCAAGCAAAAAGAGCGCAGTAAAATGTACAGGTATTAAAGGTCCCAATTCGTGCAGCTGTAACCTCTTAAAAACGTGTGTCTCTGGTCCATAAAACATGATTCTGGATTAATCTGTCGAAAATATAGCAAACCCGTTTGTTGTGACGGAGTTCTCACTTCCTCATCTGGTCGCTTCCCAAGAACGGCCTGTTTCTATAATATATTCAGAACTAACAGTTCCCATTGGCCGCTGAGGGAGAGCCCGCCCCAGGCTCCCAGCGGCCAATCAGATTAGCGTCTGTGGACCAGCACGCTAGGTTGCGAGTTATCGTTAACTAAACGGTACTACGCTAAAGAGGACATCTCAAAATGCCTAGACTTACCGAATGCACCTCTGCAGTTGCTGGATCACGTACAGTTGGCGTCGCTCCAGCTAGAAGTGTTAATTTTGTGGCTATAGACTAAATGGTGCAGGTAGCTTGTGTGAGAGGGACCCGAGTATGCAGGAGGAAGCTAGTGACGTCGATATTCTCTCCAGATTCCTCTCTGGGCAAACGACGCGTTTGGGGGTGTGGCTTGGAGGAGACTGCAGGGGGACGCTGGATAGGGACAAATCCAACTGTGGCAGTTCTGAACGTGTGACCACTCATTACAGGGAGGGCTGACAGCAGTATATATGCATTTACAAGTAAAAACAGCTTTTGCACGGAATGGGACCTTTAAAATGGTACTAGTGCCGACTTACCAGACTATAATTTGTGCTGGATGGAAAGAAATGCTCCTTTAGATTTGGTAGATTTGCCATTGCAAAGCCAGCATAAAAACATAATTTGACCACTGCTGCAGCTCACAGTTTTTTCTCTCTCTTTATAGCTCTTTAAGAAGAGGGTGAAAGTTGGGGAGAAGGTGCTGAGCCAAGAGGACTTGAGATACTTGAAAGGGGCTGACGGAAATGTGATGAGTGATGAGGAAAGCGATGAGGAGAAGTCACGGTACATATTTTCCTCACCAAAATGGCGCTCACCACGTCTGACCACGATCGTTACCTCCTGCCAGAAGGTCCTTGATGAGAACAGGAGGAAGGGAGTGGAGCCACGCTCCACTCATCACCGTCTCCCCTCTGGACAAGATTCTAACAGAGGACCTCCTGCTGCATCCAGGAGTCAGCCATACCTGGCAGAGGAAGAGGGTGCTCTAGCTGAAAGCTCCAGCTGAAAAATCAACACAGTCTCAAGGAAAATGGTAAAATAGCAGTGTTGGTCCACAGCTAGAAATTTTAGAATTTTGCCTCCAAAATTGTAAAATGGTAACTTGTTTTCAATGGCAGTTCATACGGGGGTGGGAGGTTTTTGAGGGGTGGGCGAGGTTAGGTTATGGTCTGGGAAGAGGTTAGGTTTAGGGCTAGGGTCTGGTTGAGGTTAGAGGGGTAACTGAGGTCGGAAGTTAGAGTGGTCGGAAGGTGGAGGTCAGAGACCTTGAAGGGATCTCCCACCTACCCAAAACAAAACTGACCAAAACAAAACGTTAGAATTTCGCCTCCCAAATTGTAAAGTGGTAGCTTTTTTGAATGGGAGTTTATACAGGGGTGGGAGGTTTTTGAGGGGTGGGAGAGTTTAGGGTTAGGGTCTGGGGAGAGGTTAGGGTTATAGTCTGGGAGAGGTTAGAGCAGTCAGAGGTTAGAGGATTCCCTTTGGGAGTCGGAAGGGGGGTCTCAAAACCGAACCCAAAAAGTTACTATTTTACAATTTGGGAGCCGAAATTGTAAAATAGCAACTTCTTTAGGCTGTGGACCAACGTTGCTATTTTACATTTTCTTTTAGACTGGGTTGGAAAACTAAGAGCTTGTTTGTTTGACTGTTGAGGATGTTTTGTTTTTGGAACTTTTTTATTTTATTTGTTATTGTTGGATATGTTTTTGTCCAGCATTCCTTGTTGTTCATGTATCGTATGTAGATATGTTAAAAATATTATTTTTCATTTGCAAGATCTCACAAACAGCACAGTTGAGAAGTGTTCTTCACACATTCTAACCTCTCTTTTTTTAATAGTTAATCTCAGTGATCCGATTTGTAAACCCTCACATAGTGTAAATTTCAGCCATCTAATATGCTCCCAGACCTCCACACATCAAGTAGCAGGAAGCACTAGCTTCTCACAGAGAAGATGAGAGGGTGACCCACCCCGGTGCGCTCTCTGTGCAAAAAGGCAGTTTTCACGGCTTTGTGGTGAGAGACGCACGGTGTCAGTGAAAACAACCCACATTCATGTGTCGATAACTAAAGAACGGAAGCACGGAGAAACAAACTGTTTTTTTTTTCATGGAAGTAGAGGCTTTGTTCTGTCTTTTGGGATATTTGGTGTTCTAATAGTCATAGAAGAAAATATTCTGTGGGTCATGGAAATCACTGAAAATGCTCACAAACCCTGGCGGTGACTTTATTTTGAACTCTGACTGTTTTTGTATGTTTCATAACTGCCACGTTGAATTGAATTTGATGTTCAAATTGCGTTAATAAAATAATTATATTTGAAGATTCATAGATTATGTATTTTTCAATGAGTAGAAGGTGTACTTGAAAAGATTTGGGGCATTTTGTTGAAAAAAATATATATCAGACACAATTTAAAGAGTATTTTTCTAATAATAATCTGTCAAGTCTTGTAACTGACAACACATACATCTGAATAGATATTAGATAACAGTTATATCTCTATACAAGATATTCTGTCCTATTGTGACTGCCAAAACAATATATTGACTAAATTTTAAAGTGCTCCCAGTCCGGAAGTTGATACTCCGAAGATGAGTTATAACCAGCGAGTATTTACAGTAATTTTGATCAGATTTGAATCATATCCTAGAATATCCAAGACATGTGGCTATTACTCTAACCATATCTAAAAGTTTTCTGCTATGGATACTACATGTATATCAAGTTTCCTGCTATGGATATGACATGTATATTGCTTACTGGATTCTAATATACACAGGGCGAGGCATTTCGGTAGTATCATGTGATATACTGTGGTGTATACATTAGTGTTTGGCTTTCAAAATATGGCATCAGTCATATCTGGAAAATATTTGGACTCCATATTCTGGTAGTGTCAAAGTGGTCAGATTCCGGATTTAAGATATGCTCCGGACATGAGTCAGAAGCTGTGAGTATCGACACTTAATTTGATCAGATTTGAATCATATCTTTGAATGTCTGAGTAAGGATATTAATAGTATCTCAACGTTTCCTGCTACGGATATGACACATACATTGCTTCCCGGAATTTAACACACACAGGACGAGGCATTTCGGTAGTATCATGTGATATGCTGTCACCAGACATGTGGTGTGTTTTGGCTTTCAAAATATGGCATCAGTCATATCTGGAAAAAATTTGGACTCCATATTCTCTTGGCGTCAAAGTGGTCAGATTCTGGATTTAAGATATGCTCCGGACATGAGTCATAAACTGTGAATATCAACAATCAATTTGATCAAATTTGAATCATATCTTTGAATTTCCGATATAAGGATATTAATAGTATCTCAAAGTTTCCTGCTACGGATATGAGACGTATTGCTTCCCAGATTTTAGCACACACAGGACGAGGCATTTCGGTAGTATCCTGCCATATGCTGTCACCAGACATGTGGTGTGTTTGGCTTTCAAAATATGGCATCAGTCATATCTAGAAAAAATGTGGACTCCATATTCTGATGGTGTCAAAATGATCCCAATCCGGACTTAAGATATGCTCCGGACATGAGTCATAAACCATGAGTATCGACAGTCAATTTGATCAGATTTGCATCATATCTTTGAATGTCCGACATAAGGATATTAATACTATCTCAAAGTTTCCTGCTACAGATATGACACGTATATTGCTTCCCGGATTTTAACACACACAGGACGAGGCATTTCGGTAGTATCATGTGATATGCTGTCACCAGACATGTGGTGTGTTTGGCTTTCAAAATATGGCATCAGTCATATCTAGAAAACATTTGGACTCCATATTCTGATGGTGTCAAAATGATCCCAATCCGGACTTAAGATATGCTCCGGACATGAGTCAGAAACCGTGAGTATCGACAGTCAATTTGATCAGATTTGCATCATATCTTTGAATGTCCGACATAAGGATATTAATACTATCTCAAAGTTTCCTGCTACGGATATGACACGTATATTGCTTCCCGGATTTGAACACACACAGGGCGAGGCATTTCGGTAGTATCCTGCCATATGCTGTCACCAGACATGTGATGTGGTTGGCTTTCAAAATATGACAGCAGTCATATCGGGAAAATATCTAAACTCCATATTCTGATGGTATCAAGTGGTCCCATTCGGAGTTAAGATATGCTCCAGATATGAAATTGTAAAATGTTGTGGTCGGAGAGTATCCAACCCAGATTTCCTCATATATGGGTCATAATTTGACATATCCTGGCAAGACTAACTCCGGATTCTGGGGTATTTCGCGCAGTGATACAGGTTTACATAAAGCAATCTTATTTAACCATTCGACTTCCGGTGTAATGCCTTGTCACTAATGTATACAAGGTGACCATTAAGAGACAGTTTCTGGGTTGATTTGTCTTACTGCCTGGTTGTGTGCCAGGGTGAGACCTAGCCAACTGAAACTACGATATGGAGACTCTTTGAGAGTTGAGTTTGTGTGTGTGCGTGTGCGTGTCCATTTGCTATCTGTGCACCCAGGCAGGCAGTGTGTGTCATAATATCCTGAGGATGATGTAAAGCAGATAGAGGAAGGAGAAGAGGCCCCAAAGTGTCACAACTCATTTACCACACAATCTCCTTTCTTTGTTACTTCTTCTCATCCACCCTTCCGCTTTTTAATTTCATGACTTCTGCTTGAAACTCTCCCTCGTCCATTCATACTTGCCTTTGCTATCACCCTCTCCTTCCTACTTCCTCTCATCTTTTTCTTTTGCACCACATGTTTCAAAAATGTATAAAACATGGATAATTTACAGCAGGGCGATGTGGGAATTTAGGACTTTAATCATGAGAGAGATAACGAGGAAAAGAGTGGAAGAGAGTTACAACGTATGGAGACAATATAGGTGGGTTTTTACCCTCATCTAGACTTGGACAACTATTTTGAATAGCATATCACTGGTGTAAAGGGATCAGTTCATCCCAGGCAAGAGTCCCACAGTGGCCCTGTGAAAAGGCTCTGGGTTATGGGCCCCCTGAGCTCTTGGGCCCCTGTGCCTGGGCCCGGTAGGCCCGCTTGGTAATACATCCCTGCACCTGACAGAACATTTCCTCACAGATCTCATGCTCCAGTGTGAAGCACAGATCCTTAGAAAGAGCCCAACACATCCAGCAGGTAGAACCATACTGGTCAGTTTTGTCATCCAGTGTGAGACTCGTCATATCTCACCGCCTGTATCTGGCAATTTGTTTCTGGTTTGTGTTGCACTATTATCGTTGGCCCATAGAAAGATGGTTTTAATATGGTTTTAGTTGATTTTATTTTTGTGGTTACATAGTGAGACAACTCACATCACATTGATTTACTATGATGCCTGGGTTTTCATTTTTTTTTTTTTTTTTTTTTATTATTATTTTTAGCACAGACAGTTTCCGCATCCCCCGGATCTGGAAGAGTTTAAGGAGGTTAATGAGATCACCTCCATTAATAACTCTCTTAATTAATTTTAAGGGGATTCACCATTAATTAACGGGCAAATTAATCTGAACTAGATGGTCTACATTTCCTAACGAAAATGTAATTGTGCTTGCTGTCCCCGCCATGCACCGCCTGGCTTACAAGGTCCCTGCCCATGCAATTAGGGGGACTAATGCTGCCTTCCAGACACCTGGGACGTGGGTGTTTCCCAGTGGAAAAGTCCCAGTCCCCACCTTCAACACAATATTTCTCCTATAGGCTCAGAGTACATCTGTCCACACCTGTGCCAAGTTTGGTTAGCATCGGACAATCTTTGTGAAATAGGCCCCACCCACAGAAGATTGGAAGTGGATTATATCGCAACGGTGCGTTTTTTTTCCAAAACTTCCAAATCAGTGTTGTGCAGGACAGTCCCCACATGATGTGTGCTTTGGTTTGGTGAAGATTTGACCAAATTTCAAGGAGGAATCGCAAAAAAACAGTTTTGGACAAAATGCAAAATGGCGGGAAATGTAGATATACGAAAATGGGCGTGGCCTAGATGAGTAGATGCGGAAGGACCCAAGCAATCCAGGGGAAAAAAAAGTTTGATGATAGACCCTACGGTTCAAAAGTTATGAACCAAAACATAAAGAGGGCTGTTATAGCACCACCATCTTGTCAATTGGTGCAATTATTTCGTGGATAGTAAAAGACCCCTCTGTGAACCTCCCTAACAAGTTTCATAGCTGTACCTCATATGGTTTCTGAGATACAGCTAATTTAAAGTCCCTGGAAACCAAAATCCACAAAAACGTTCTAACTATGTTATTTAGGGTCTTGTGTTAGTAACTGTCTGCCTCAGAAATTATTATACATTACTTTCAACCCAAAGCCTTAAAATCGACACTTTTCTACAAGATTCTACAAAGTACTTCCTCATTGAAGAGAGCAGTGCGTGAGGTGCTAAAATGCAGGAGCTTATGACGTCATAAGCTCTATATAACCTTTGTACACGCGCGCAACTCGCCCTACTGTGTGTGTGTGTGTGTGTGTGTGTGAGTAACTTTGCGTCACCAGGCTGTGTCGAGCGCTATGCTGTTCTCTCTCTCTCTCTCTCTCTCTCTCTCTCTCTCTCTCTCACTAGTCCCGAGAGAGAGAGAGGAGAGAGAGAGAGAGAGAGAGAGAGAGAGAGAGAGCACAGAGTGGGAGACAGACACGCTGTGGGGGCAAAGAACAGACAGAGATCTCTTCCTCTCAGAGCCGCGGAGCAACGCGCGAACACACACACACACACACACACACACACACACACACACACACACGCGGTGTGTGCACAGTGCACACACCGACACTCATCTCTCTTTCTTTCTTTCTCCGTTTCCCTCCCCCCCTCTCTCTCGCGCTCTCCGAGAGACAGAAATTTCCCTGCTGTAGACTGGACACGCCCACACAGTCCGCGGGAGAAAGTACACTCTAAAAAATAATGAAATCTCATGAGTTTTGCCATGGCTGTCAAACCTAAATTTATATACTTTGCGACGTTCATCATCGTTCAAATTCGGCTGGTGGCTTATTAACATAGGATCCTGTGATGTGATGAACTCAAAATGCTAAATAATAAAGAAATATTTCTGGTTTCCAGGGACTTTAATGTTTTTTTTTGTCTATATGATTCTCTGTACCCAGAATGCAACACTCCTGCTCAGAGTTACTGTTAAGCTATATTTATCTGGTGAAATCACACTAGATTCCTGCTTCCAGTACACTTTTTGCATGTGTTTTTTAACAGAGAAGAGCTGCAGCTGCTCAAAAGATAATATGTAAAATGTATGAGAGTGAGACCATGAGCGATATAACACTTGTAATACATGTATAGGTATGTCTGTTGTCTGTAGAATAGCGTGCGTGCGTGTCATACAAGAAGGAAGGCTGGCCATAATGAGAATGAATCTGCACTTCCTGCCGCCCTTCAAAATAAAACCATTTAGAAGGGACAGGCACTGAATGCTGCTATAGCGCCCCCTAAAGGCTAAATGACAAAATACTTCTGATATAGGCTCAGAGTACATCCCTCCACACCTGTAGCAAGTTTGGTTAGCATCGGACGATTTTTGTGAAATAGGCCCCACCCACAGAAGATTGGAAGTGGATTATATCGCAATGGTGTGTTTTTTTTTTTTACTTCCAAATCAGTGTTGTGCAGGACACTCCCAACATGATGTGTGCGTTGGTTTGGTGAAGATTGGACAACATTTCAAGGAGAAATGGCAAAAAAACTGTTTTGGACAAAATGCAAAATGGCGGGAAATCTAGTCAGACGGAAATGGGCGTGGCCTAGTTGAGTAGATGCGGGAGGACCCAAGGAATCCAGGGAAAAAATAATTTTGATGATAAACCCTACGGTTCAAAAGTTATCGAGCAAAAGGTAAGGAGGGCTGTTATAGCGCCACCATATGGTCAATTGGTGCAATTTTTTCGGGGATAGTAAAAGACCCCTCCGTGCACCTCCCTACCAAGTTTGGTAGCTGTAGTCGTTATGGTTTCTGAATTACAGCTAATTTACTGCAAGATTTTGCAAGATTTTTCCAAACCCCATGCAAGTCAATGGGGAAAAAAATGGCGCTTAATGGCGAATTGCGGCCACACTGCTTTCACAAACCCTTAGCAAAGTCATAGCATACATGTCCTCAATGAGGCGGTCATTTTGAGGTCTGGCATGTCTATGTGGCGCAAAAATTGAGGGAGTTATTACGCGACAAACTTTTTGGCAGATATAAGAAAAATAATAATAACTAGATGGTCTACATTTCCTAACGAAAATGTAATTGTGCTTGCTGTCCTCGCCATGCACCGCCTGGCTTCCAAAGTCCCTGCCCATGGACCTAGGGGGACTAAGTAGTTATGGGGGTGCCTATGTGAGTAAAAGGACTTTGGAGTAGAAGTACTTGGTAGGTGGGGAAGTCAGACTGGTTGTAGCCTACTAGAGAGACACAAAAGGCTAGCCCAATCTCTGCAATCTAAAACTACATTACCTGCAAACTACAGCATCAATAATTACCATGTATTGTAAATGTCTCCAACTGTCTCAAGGAAAATAGGACATGATAACCTCCAGAGAAGTAGTATTCCTTGTAGTGTCATTCATGTTTATGGTTGCGACAACAACTGTTTACAAAACTAGCAGGCTTACCAGAGCTGCAAACACACAAGTGAAAAGCTATCAATGGCTGCATCTAATCAGCCAGTAACTAATGTAGGCTATGTTCCATTATGTTAGTGTAAGAAGTCAAATGTACTGATAATAGTCCCTGGTCACCAAAGTAATGTTACCCTTTTAGTTTTGTTACAGAGTTGCTGATCGGTTGTCATGTGTCCAGTCAGCCAGAGAAGCTGCTTGGGTAGCATGCTAACTAACGCCTAACGCAGTGGTTCTCAACTGGTGTAGCCTCAGGACCCACTATTTTCCTTGTCATGAAGTCGCGACCCAAATTTCAGATTTTTTTTTAAACCACTCAAATTTATTGCACAAAAAATAGCGCATTTATTTAATACACAATGCCTTCATGCACTGTCAAATGAACAAAAAAGTGCAACAGAAGTGCAACTACGGCTAAAAACCAATTGAAATAAGGCAGACTTGAATTACAGGCCTATATGTTTTTAAATTTAAACAAGTCAAACTGGTCATGGTCAGAAAGTCTTATTTGAACTGTATGAAATATGAAATAAAAGGCAGACTTTTCTTGAATCACAGGCAGGCTATATGCTTTTTAGTTAAACTGGTCATAACTTTTAATTAAACTGGGGCCATGCTAATCCAGTTTCAATCATCTGAATTGAACTAAAATTAAATATGAAATGAAAAGGCAGACTTCTCTTGAATTACAGGCAGAGCATATGCTTCAGCTTGTTAAACAAGTGAAACTGGTCAGGCTAATCCAGTTTCAATAATCTGAATTAAAAAAAAAAAAAAAAAAAAAAAAGTACTGTACTGTAAAAGTCTGCGACCCAATCAAAACGGCCCCGCGACGCTACCCACCAGTTGAGAAACGCTGGCCTAACGCTAGCATTAGCTCAATTAGCTTGTTGCAACTAGTCCCAAACATTGATGAACAGTGTGTCCTAACGCCAGGGGGACAAGGTGTTTGTTTTGGCTGGCTGAGGTTAGCCTATAAGGCACAGTTGTTGTGGCTAACAGCCTCCATTCACACTAGGCTATTCACACTAGGCTATCTCTTCCATTATGTTTTCAAACCCAGCTGGCTGTATAAAATGAACAACCACAAAGTGGTGACACTTACCCATGGGTTCAGTTCATTTTGTTCATTCATTGTTTTCTGGACATGTTACCATGCTACATTAACACAGCAGGTAACAGAACAGACAGGCCTCCCATGGTTGGCGACAAGTGTATATCATTGTCTCTACCCAAGATGCAACACTGCTCTACCCAACATGCAACGCTGCTGCTCAGAGTTGCTCTTAAGCTCTATTTATCTGGTCAAATCTCACCGGATTCCTGTTTCCAGTACACTTTTAGCATTTGGTTTTTAACAGAGAAGAGTTGGAGTTGCTGAAAACATACAGTGTGCAAATGAGAGGGAGACCATGAGTGATATACCCACTGAGATACAAGCATAGGTGTGTCTGTTGTCTGTATAATAGCGTGCGTGCGACAAGTGACCAGTGTCCAGTGTCATACAAGAAGGAAGGCTGGCCATAATGAGAATGAATCTGCACTTCCTGCCGCCCTTCAAAATAAAACCATTTAGAAGGGACAGGCACTGAATGCTGCTATAGCGCCCCCTAAAGGCTAAATGACAAAATACTTCTCCTATAGGCTCAGAGTACATCCCTCCACACCTGTACCAAGTTTGGTTAGCATCGGACGATCTTTGTGAAATAGGCCCCACCCACAGAAAGTTGGAAGTGGATTATATCGCAACGGTGCGTTTTTTTTTTAAACTTCCAAATCAGTGTTGTGCAGGACAGTCCCCACATGATGTGTGCGTTGGTTTGGTGAAGATTGGACAAAGTTTCAAGGAGAAATGGCAAAAAAACTGTTTTGGACAAAATGCAAAATGGCGGAAAATCTAGTCAGACGCAAATGGGCGTGGCCTAGTTGAGTAGATGCGAGAGGACCCAAGGAATCCAGGGAAAAAAGAATTTTGATGATAAACCCTACGGTTCAAAAGTTATCGAGCAAAAGGTAAGGAGGGCTGTTATAGCGCCACCATATGGTCAATTGGTGCAATTTTTTCGGGGATAGTAAAAGACCCCTCAGTGCACCTCCCTACCAAGTTTCGTATCTCTAGCTGTTATGGTTTCTGAATGACAGCTAATTTACTGCAAGATTTTGCAAGATTTTTCCAAACCCCATGCAAGTCAATGGGAAAAAAAATGGCGCTTAATGGCGAATTGCGGCCAAACCGCTTTCACAAACCCTTAACAAAGTCATAGCACACCTGTCCTCAATAAGCCGGTCATTTTGAGGTCTGGCATGTCTATGTGGCGCAAAAATTGGGGGAGTTATTAGTCGTAGAACTTTTTGGCAGATAGAATAATAATAAGTATGTGGGATTTCAAGATTGTGCCTTGCTTGTCAGCAAGCACAATAATTATTGCTTTTATCTCGGAAACGGAAGGTGCAATCGTGATTCCGCCCACCACTAGCGTACTTTTTCACCCCGATTCCAACGCCGCCATCCGTGAGTCTCTACGAGTTACGGTTGCGGAGATACGTTGCTGTAGCGCCCCCCATAGGCAAACAATAGCGCCCCCTACACGCCAAATGACACTATCTCTTCTGAAATCAACTCAGAAGTGTCAAGTGTCATACAAGAAGGAAGGCTGGCCATAATGAGAATGAATCCGCACTTCCTGCCACCCTTCAAAATAAAACCATTTAGAAGGGACAGGCACTGAATGCTGCTATAGCGCCCCCTAAAGGCTAAATGACAAAATACTTCTCCTATAGGCTCAGAGTACATCCCTCCACACCTGTACCAAGTTTGGTTAGCATCGGACGATCTTTGTGAAATAGGCCCCACCCACAGAAAGTTGGAAGTGGATTATATCGCAACGGTGCGTTTTTTTTTTAAACTTCCAAATCAGTGTTGTGCAGGACAGTCCCCACATGATGTGTGCGTTGGTTTGGTGAAGATTGGACAAAGTTTCAAGGAGAAATGGCAAAAAAACTGTTTTGGACAAAATGCAAAATGGCGGAAAATCTAGTCAGACGCAAATGGGCGTGGCCTAGTTGAGTAGATGCGAGAGGACCCAAGGAATCCAGGGAAAAAAGAATTTTGATGATAAACCCTACGGTTCAAAAGTTATCGAGCAAAAGGTAAGGAGGGCTGTTATAGCGCCACCATATGGTCAATTGGTGCAATTTTTTCGGGGATAGTAAAAGACCCCTCAGTGCACCTCCCTACCAAGTTTCGTATCTCTAGCTGTTATGGTTTCTGAATGACAGCTAATTTACTGCAAGATTTTGCAAGATTTTTCCAAACCCCATGCAAGTCAATGGGAAAAAAAATGGCGCTTAATGGCGAATTGCGGCCAAACCGCTTTCACAAACCCTTAACAAAGTCATAGCACACCTGTCCTCAATAAGCCGGTCATTTTGAGGTCTGGCATGTCTATGTGGCGCAAAAATTGGGGGAGTTATTAGTCGTAGAACTTTTTGGCAGATAGAATAATAATAAGTATGTGGGATTTCAAGATTGTGCCTTGCTTGTCAGCAAGCACAATAATAAGTATGTGGGATTTCAAGATTGTGCCTTGCTTGTCAGCAAGCACAATAATTAATATAAATTAATGAAATTGTAAGGTTATTTTAACCTCATTAGCCCAGGCTGCTTTGGGGGTGTTCTCTTGCCTAGACAAACATATACCCCAAATAAATCAGGGTGGCTTCTCAACCATCAGGCCTATGTCTGGTCTTGTTTGAAATGTGAGAATCTATGGAATATCAATCACGTGCAAGTAAACCTGCATCTATTACTATTCCAGAGTAAATGGAGATGCAATAAAGTGAAAACAATATTTTCAACCTTGCCTAGTGAATAATCTAATTTTAAAAGGCAATATATATCAAGATGCCACAAATAATAATGCTGCTATTGCCATACTCCTTGACTACAACTGTAACTGTAAATTTGATCAAAATACACTAAAACGCACCATTTATGAGACAATTCTATGAAATATTCAGGCACTCTGCATGTTTTGCCCACATAACAGTTAGAGTTTGACTTTTTACTGGGAATTTAACTTCTAAACACTACTTATTTAGATATACATGTTACAAATGACATAACTCTTCCAAAAGCATTGAAATAGTTATAAAAGCAATGAATATGGCTCTGTATTCAATATTTTCTATTCTGCAACATGCTTTTCAGGCAACTTCATGTCAGCCTATGGCCTATATACTTCAGTATCACGCCACATATCTGTCTCTTCTACAGCTGAACCGTTTGGGTTTGACCAAGTAAAACTATTTTTATAAGCATTTTACGAAATGTAGATGGAAAAATGAATGGCGGATGAAGCCCCTGGTTTGTATGCTTAACCTGGAAGTGGGTGTGACTTTGGCAGCCGAGGAGTAATCAGTGCTCGTTGACTACACCTGTGCAGGTCTCAGCTGTAGCCTACATAAGCTGGCTGTGACTACACTCTGTCTCTGACCCTCTCTCAACCGCTGAAACAGGTAGGCCTAGTTCCTCTCTCAACCACTCAAACAGGTAGGCCTAGTCCACTTTGGTGGTTTACACCAGACTACACCATACTTGTTTTCAGTCAAGCCATGCACCAGTGATTATACTGCTTAACACATGTGACTTACCCCTTGTTTCTTCCTCCCCAGAGTGTGTGTTCCAAAAAGTCACTTCAGTAGTGTAAGTCCTTTCACCTGTTTATATTTTCAGGAATGTTCTATATCTTTGCCTTTGTGGAAAGAATGGCCGCGCATGTGTTTGTCTGGCTAGCACTATTGAGTTTGTGCTTGTGTGAACAACAACATAATTGTCTTCATTTGTTTGTCATGCCTTGTGGTGATTACCGTTTAATTTACAAACCTTCATGTTTGACTGAATCACTGCCCAATGCTCATAATGCTAAGATAATTGTTTTAATATGGTCTATTAAGACTAGACTCTTTGTCTAGTCTAATCTTTGCTCACAGAGGCAGAGCCGGTCCTGTCTGGATAACTTTCAGCTGGAGAAGCAGCAAACTATGTGAGTGACGTTATGACTGACATGAATAAAAATGTCTAGTATCCTGCTCTACTGAACACTTCACATAGGCACATATCGTCAATTAAAAATCCTTTACTAACCATTTTGTTCACAATGAAGACGACAGCTTAATAATTCAGAGTGCCAAAGTCACGCCTTCTTCCGTATTCAGCATATGCACAGCGATTTCAAATGCTTAGTTTTACTTGGTCAAATGAACTGATTCAGCTACAGTGTGTATTTAGAATGGAATCAGGAGAAACATAACATTTCACTTGGACCAAAATGGAAGTCTTGTAGGCTTAACTTTTTAAATTTTGGTCCGAGTGCATCTCATGACTTTAAAGATGTCTGCATTGCTTGGGACTCAGTACAACGCTTGTCTATGGGTAAAATGAAATCTCTGTGCATATGCTGAATGTGGAAGGTGTGACTTTGGCAGTCTACTCAAGTCATCATGAAATAATGACTTGACTTCATTCTGCCTGGACAGGATGTCCCGGAGGACCATGTGGAGGAACGCTGCTAGCGAGGCACTGAGAAGGCATCAAGACGAAGCCCAAGTCTTGAATGCCTTCATCGTTCGACACTATGGCCCCACAGCGTTCCTCCTGAAAGACCAGGCACAGGACAGGACCTTCAGGGTAATTACTCTGCATTTCATGCTGCATTGAGTACCACAGGAAGAGTCCTAAGACCTGCGTGAGACCAGGATGTTGGCAATACCGGTTCCCTAATCTCAAAAGTCATGGCTTCAGGTTAAATGGCTGAAAAAGCTCTGGTTAACAAGCTTCTGAAACTGAACCTTGTATTGATCAAGATAATCTTCACAAATTAACACCACTTTTTGGAAGAGTGAATGATTTTTACAAATGTCAGAAAACTCACCATAGCTCATATCGGTAGTGCCGTTTTGTGAAGGTCCTCTTGCTGAACACAAGGTTGGCCGTTTTCATAAACTTTTTGTTAAGCACAAGACCATATAGGTATTTAACCAAAATACCATACAAAAAATCTTGATTTTTGGAGATGAGGTTTTGTTGCTTTGAGTCTACTTTTTCAACAGGTCGTATAAAATACCTGTATTGATGCATTTTCTTAACAGGTGTCTTTGGGCGACCCGCACATCTGTACCTGTCCTGTGTTCCTCCGGGAGCTTGAGCCATGCAAGCACATCTGCTGGTATGACACAATATGATGATATTGAAGTATGTTTTTAGCAAACCAACCAATCTCATTCTTCACACACTTGGTTGGAAGTGTACAGTTTCATGGGGTTAAGTAGAGAACCACCTGTGATATTTGCCTGAAGATCTAATGGCTTTAGGTTGTTAAGATGGCAGTTGCTAGTCTAAACGCCTCGCAATCTATTTCAATCAAATTAGCCCAACGCTAGAAAGGCTTTCTAACTCTTTTCCATTTCATTACAGGGTTTTGATGCGGGAACTCCAACTCCCGATCAACGACCGCTGTAAGTTGAATATATGAATTGTAGACTTTTTTCCATTTTAAATCCAGTAATCGTGTCATGATGATCCCAATTTCCCCTCGGATCAATAAGTTTTCTGATTTTCTGAAATAGTTTTGTAAAGTAGATTTTTAAGAGTCCAGAGCATTGGCACTTCCTGTTCCTATGTGTAAAAGTCATGGGGCTTTGGGTTAATTGCTTGAAATATGTCTGGTTAATTAAAGGAACAGTCACAGATTTTCAACCAGCTTTGTATCACTACAAACTATGTACTAAAACCTGTTTGGCAGGCGTTCATTTACTTGACTATTTTGAGATTAGAGTTATGGATAACTCTGATAAACTAAATAACTGCAAACTAATGACTGCAAAACTTAGTTGTCTCATACTACAGAGCTTGAC
This sequence comes from Poromitra crassiceps, assembly GCF_964638095.1. Classification (NCBI taxonomy): domain Eukaryota; kingdom Metazoa; phylum Chordata; class Actinopteri; order Beryciformes; family Melamphaidae; genus Poromitra; species Poromitra crassiceps. The sequence goes on from NW_028152185.1 coordinate 298,108, forward strand.
GTGTAAGCCAACCCAGAGCTATATCTACTCCAAACAATTGCGCTAACAACCAGCGCTGGTCATTTTCAAAGAACTGACATAAATATTGAGATTGCTTTAAAATGATTATGCTCTATAGACTGCTTCCAGAGGGGGCTTTGTGGAAGCCAAATATCGGCGATTCTTCGGAGACGCGGCCCCGGCAACGCGGCCCTGGCAGGTCGCGTTGCGCCCTTGCGTGTGGCGGCTGCGGCGCAGCGAGGCCCGGGCGCTGCCCCGACATCGCCGAGACCACAAAGCCCCCCTCGAGAGCAGAGCCCAGGCCGGCGACCGCGAAGCCCGAGACCGCCAAGTCCGGGTCGCGGCGCTGTGCCGAGGCGAGCCATCGAAGCCCACGATGTGTGTCCGATCTGCACCGAGGGGCTGCTGGGCACACTGGAGCCGCTGTCGTACTGCAGGTGAGTGCCGGAGCGCGGTCAGACTGTGATTCAGTACACTTCATGTAGGATATGGAGGCCCATTCCGGGCGGCTGCTCACTAAAATAAACTTCTAAATTGTAACTAAAAAGCTCACAATTTTGATGTTTTGAGAGGAATTATTAGCCTGATATTCAAACGGCATCGTCAATTCATAATCTCATTCAGAAATTCACAACTGAGTGGACGTGGCTTCGACGGTCTGGAGCCATGCTAGGCTTAGGGGTCGGAACATTTTCCATGTTTAAACTATATGCCATGTTCAGGTACCCCCCCAAACATTGCCTCAAGTACCATAAAGGCTGAATGTCTACACCACTGCACCGTGCGGGCTTCAAGGTGTTTGTGCTTGATGTAGACTGAAACTTGGACTTTTTGGCTGAGGCATACAACCGCAAGGCATGTGTTTCTAGTTTTTGCCATCCTTGATTCTGAGCTTTCCTTTGTAGCAGGTTCGGGTGTGGTGGCAACATCCACCGCCGCTGCATTAAGCAGTGGGTGGACCACCAGGGGCTCATAGGCCAGGGCCTTATGGTGGACTGCCCGGTCTGCAGGCACGACTTCGGTCCTCTGGCGCTCCTGCTGGAGGAGGTGCGGAACGCCAGAGGGAGGGTCGCCCCTCAGCTGCCCCCCGGCCCCACAGCAGTGGCTCTTCCTGCACACGGTAGGCTATGCGGTCTTCCTCCCTGCACACGGTAGGCTATGCTGTCTTCCACAACTTTTTAATAGTGTCTCACAAAATCCAATTACTTTTCCAAGCCTTGTGCATTCATACAGTGACTGCAAAGGGTTTCCAGAAGCTGCTTCTTTTGACTGGATCAGTAATGATGCAACTCTCTTTTTGTAGGTGCTGCGGGGGGAGGAGAAGCTGCAGCCACTGCCTGGAGAGACCGTCTCAGGCCTGGGGACCATCCCACCTTTACCAGGCATGCGGGGGGAGGAGAAGCTGCAGCCACTGCCTGGAGAGACCGTCTCAGGCCTGGGGACCATACCACCTTTACCAGGCAGTGACTGCACTACTTTTAATACTTGTGTCTTTTTTAACTGTTTAATTTTTGTTTTAATAAAAGGTGTATTCTTTGAACAACGTAAAGCTTCTGAACTGGTATTTGTAGTGCACAAAAAGGAAAGATGTAAACACTTTACTGTCATTATAGAGGTAAACGCAAGAGTTGCCCATTTCTGGTAAAGGAAATCCCCTAATCAATGGCTAGCGATAAAAGAGGAGCACAATACGAATGCGTTCAGTGAGACTTACTTGAAGAGGCTCAATGGTAGGCTTATTTGGTCAGCACAAACTCAATATACCACTCCTTACAGTTAGACTATAGCTGCTCAATAGCAATGTACTTTTCGTCTGAGTGACTATGTCCTCGGATGTGTCTTCTACATACTTTGCTTTGGATTCTTTCAGTCTTGTCTTTGTTGTACACGTTGACCATCGATCAAAAAAATCAATATTTCACTTGGGTAGAATACTTTTAAATTTGGTTGACCTCCCAAAATGGCCACTCTGTCTCACATGTGGTCAGCACCAGTGCATGGTGGCACAGTGGTAGCTCAAGTCACCTCACAGCAAGAAGGTCCTGGGTTCGATTCCCACCTGGGAGGGTGTGTCCCCCCCCCCTTGCGCCTCTTGTCAAAATGGCCTTTCTGTGTGGATTTTGCTTGTTCTCCCTGTGTTCCCCTGGAGTTTCCTCAATATGACACCCCCATCCCCCCCAAAAAAACATGCAAGATGGCCACCTGACCAGCGACGATGACACAAGATGGATGCCGTGCTAAAAGCTGCCCCTTTGAGGAAAGGACATGCCTTATCTGGGTTAAACAGTATTTCACCAGCCTCTGTGTGGCTGCAATGCATGTGTGGGTTTCTGCGTAACAGACAGGTTTGTCCATCCAGTTGTCTTTCATTTGAAAGTTTCTTCATATCACTGCAAGGCAAAAAATATAATTCATTCTGTGCTTAAGACACATTTCTTAGTGAACTTTCCTAAGATTAAAAGTAAAAGCAATACATATTTCTGACTATAAACACATGAGCAGTGATATCATTTTGACTGGGGTGGCTGAGCAAGGATGTCTGAACCTGATGTCTGTTTATTCTGACATCCTATCCTCTTATAGAATGAAGGAAACTGTCCTGTCTGAACCAATTTACCCCCCCCCCCCCCCACCGCCATTTCCCCACATTTAGAAGCTCTTTATAAACATTTTTCTGCATGAAGTTAGGAGCTCTTGAGTTCCTTGGTGCACTGTGGCCTTCGGGGGGGGGGGGGGGGGTGTTTGCGGAGGGAGGGTGTGAACTTAAAACACCCCGCTAATTTTCAACCAGCTTTGTATGATTAGAACATCAGTATATCAAAACTAAACAGTTTTGAAGTCATTCATTTGGTTTGACACAGACACAAGCCGAGAGCGATGTGTGTGTGTGTGTCACATATTTGGAGACCTGTGTTCCAGACCAGGCGGGTGTAACTCCCAGGGGTCATCCACTATTTTCTGGAGCCATATATTTGCATAATCTTGTGTGATAACTTGTTTTGATAGCCAGTCTCTTGGATAATATCAGAATGTTTTTTGGTGCGTGTGTGTATTTGTGTAAATTATTTTATTTATATATTCACTGTACTTATTGTGTTAGTTTTGCTACTCTCCTACTTTTTTTTTTTGAGTAGATATAGGTGTGAATGTATGGGGCAGACATTCTACTATTTAGCCTAGTTGTAGAGCTCTTGATACAAGGACGGACATGCTATGACTGCAGTGGAGATTTTTTTATTTTTTATTTTATTTACCGTTTTCAATTTTACAATAGTGAATAGACATACAATGTGAAAACAAACTAACACAACACAACCTCAAGTGTCACCTAGACAAAAAAGAAACAACAACCAAAACAACAAAACACAGCTGGCTGCCAGGCTGTCAATGTTATCCCAGTGGTAACATGTTTAAGCATAATAAATAAATCAATCAATCAATCCAATATCACACCCACTCTGACATGTATTTAAACAGGAGACAGTATATGAAAATTAAATGACTATGAAAATTAAATGATATGACAGTGTGCTAAGAAGGGCCCCCAAGTTTCCTGGAATCTGCTCTGTGTATTTGGTTTATAGAGACGTAGCTTTTCTATTTGTATAATGTACAACATCTCATTGAGTCATCGTTTAAAACAGGGTGGAGTGGTAGACTTCCAGGTCAAGAGAATAAGTTTCTTAGCCACCATCATAGCTAGCTGCAGAGCCATCTGTATCTCATGTGGAAGCTCAAAAGTCTCCACGGAACATCCAAATATGGCCACATTGTGGGTGTGGCTGAATGTCTCTAGAATAGGCCTTTGAGAAGCACTCGAAAACTGCGGACCAAAAGGTGTGTAACACTAGCCTGACTCCGCCAGACGGGGGCGGCATTGTTCCACAGTTTGTGAAACAGAATGTGAAGCAAACCCATCCATCTGGCAACGTCAGGTTAGTGTAACACAGGACAAAACCAAAAAAGGTTTACATACACTGCGCGAAATACCCCAGAATCCGGAGTTAGTCATTTTTTGATTCTGCAAGAATCTGGATCATATAATGCGCATATGTGGAGATTTTTTGATATGCTTTATGTCAGGTCAAATACTGAACCATATTTACCCAATATAGTAGACTGTGCCCAGATACACCTAATGTTACATACACAGTAAATAAAATATCCGAATATGCTGTCAAGCCATATATTGAAATATGTGGACTCACTATATGGCTAGAATATGACCATATCTGTAGCATATCATCACTTTTTGTCATTGAAGAATATATGGTGGAATATGGTGTCCAGATATAACACTAAGTGATATTTTGACTTTGATATTTAACTGATATGAATTATATACGGAGTGTATCGGAACTAGAAATTGTTGGGAATGATGTGCACCATGTCCGGGGCAATACTAAGTCAGTATTTATGCTATGGTCAAATACAATGTCCAGATACATAATGGGTTTATATTTCACAATATCCGAATATGACCTCATGCCATATATTGAAATATGTGGACTCATTAAGCAGATATGGGTAGAATACGACCACATCTGTGGCATATCACTGAGCCAAAACCTCATGAATCTGGAGACATTTTATTTATTTATTCTGCACTCATCTGCATAATATCTGGAAGGTATCCGGAGATTTGCTTTATGCCAGGTCAAATACTGAACCATATTTGCCCCATATAGTATACTGTGCCCAGATACACCTAATATTACATACACAGTAAATAAAATATCCGAATATGCCCTTGTGCCATATATTGAAATATGTAGACTCAGTATATGACTAGAATATGACCATATCTGTAGCATATCATCACTCTTTGTCATTTAAGCATATATGATGGAATATGGTGTACAGATATAACACTAAGTGATATTTTGACTTTGATATTTAACTGATATGAATTATATACGGAGCGTATCGGAACTAGAAATTGTTGGGAATGATGTGCACCATGTCCGGGGGAATACTATGTCAGTATTTGTGCTATGCTAAAATACAATTTCCAGGTACATCATGTGTTAGCCTCACAATATCCGAATATGACCTCATGCCATATATTGAAATATGTGGACTCATTAAGCAGATATGGGTAGAATACGACCACATCTGTGGCATATCACTGAGCCAAAACCTCATGAATCCAGAGACATTTTATTTATTTATTCTGCACTCATCTGGATAATATCTGGAAGGTATCCGGAGATTCGCTTTATGCCAGGTCAAATACTGAACCATATTTGCCCCATATAGTATACTGTGCCCAGATACACCTAATGTTACATACACAGTAAATAAAATATCCGAATATGCCCTTGTGCCATATATTGAAATATGTGGACTCAGTATATGGCTAGAATATGACCATATCTGTAGCATATCATCACTCTTTGTCATTTAAGCATATATGATGGAATATGGTGTACAGATATAACACTAAGTGATATTTTGACTTTGATATTTAACTGATATGAATTATATACGGAGCGTATCGGAACTAGAAATTGTTGGGAATGATGTGCACCATGTCCGGGGGAATACTATGTCAGTATTTGTGCTATGCTAAAATACAATTTCCTAGGGTTAAAAAAAAAACCTAAGTACTTTTCCCATACAAAAAAAAAATAATAATCTCTTAGCCGTTTCACCAAACGACTCCAATTGGCCTAATTCATGCTCATATGACACCCCCCCCAACAACCCATATGCAAAACAGCCTAGGGTTGGCCAAAATGCCATGTTCAAAGCCTATTTACACCCACTTCCGGTCACTTCCGGCGGAAGCCCCGCCCATATTCGGGACCAGCGCATAAAACTACATAAGACTACATGTCTAACTTCCTAACCCTAGTTCCAACTTAGCCCTTCAACATGGGTGAACGGTACACAAGCGGCAGAACCTAGTGCAAATTTCAGCTAGGGTTGTCAATTAACTCCCCTGGACCACCTGGAGCTATAATTTCAATTGGAGCATGTAGCCCTCCTATAGGAGAGTAGACCCTGAGAAAAGGTTAGCCGAAGTCCCCTCCCCCTAGGCAGGGGGGAGGTCCAATCGTTTAAAAATGTTGAAACTAGGGGTGCGTTTAACTCCTAAAGTAAATGGACTAGAAGGCTGTCCTTTCTTGGGGGAACTCCTCTCACACCCCTCTTCCCGCCCACAAAAAATGGGAGGTCAAAACGCCCCCTAAAAACCGGAAGTCGCGTTTGGGCCATTTCCCTTGCTTTTTGGCCAAAATGAAGTCGTTTTTCGGGCTCCTCGCCAAAAATGGAGTCCTTAGAGTACCTACATGGCTATAAAAAAAAAAAAAAAAAATACAAAAAAAAAAAAAAAAAAAATCAAACCTGAATAACTCCTAGGGGAAGTAATTTCAAGGCCTAATTTTTTTTTGTGGGAACTCCTCTCACACTCCTCTTTCAGCCCACAAAAAATGGGAGGTCAAAACGGAAGTTTTTTTCTTTACCAAAAAAAAAAAAAAAGTGTCGTATCTTTATATTCACTAAAATTCAGTAATTGAAGCTACAACCAAAATGACGGTTTGAGCATGTACTAGGGGTTCTCAACATACACTGTAGCCAAAATTACGGCTCCAGGTTGAGTGGAACTGTGTCCCTGGCCCAAAAAGAGATGTACATTTTGCTGGATTTCGTAATTTCGTGCGTTTTCTGATTTTTTTCAACTCTGCGGGACCACAGCTCGCTCAGCGTAGCTCCGATTAGCCTACCCTTTGCTGAGAGTAGGCTTTAGACTGTCTCCTACGTGTCCAGCAACTTTGAAAGGGCTAGCTTCAATTACTGATACAACAGAAGAACAACAAAAAGTGAACTATTGTATATTGTAAACATATGAATATTCTAAATAGACATCTGTCTGTCTTTCTGTCTGCCTGTCTTGTCTGCCAGTCTGTCTAAACATCTGAACATCAATTAACTATTCTGTATGGACAGAGGACAGCCAGACCTGTTCATCTGAGACATCTGTGTGTGCACATTCTTATTTTCCACCTGGTGCTGGAGAGCTGAGCCTGGCTGAGCTCTTTAAACTCTGCCAGGGTGACTATCCCCAGCAGGGCCATGCAGGCTCTCTCTCAGCTGTCTGTCACCAGGGGAAGGAGGGGGACCAAGGTACGTTTTACCGGTTTGAATGTTGACCTCTTCTGGGCTTGCACCTGCCAAAGGTTTGTGAAAAAAAAAATCTGATCGTAAGTAGGCTACAGTATCCCTCTCTCACTGTCTGTCTGTCGTTCAGACTGACTGCCTGTCTACCTGACTGTCTACCTGACCTACCGTCTGTCTGTCTGTCTGTCTCACTGTCTGCCTGTCTACCTGACTGTCTGTCAGTGTCTGAACTGACTGTGTGTTTCACTGTCTGTCTACCTGACTGACTGATGTCTGTCTGTCACTGACTGACTGACTCTCTGTCAGACTGACTGTCTACCTGACTGACTGACCGACTGTCTGTCTGTCTCACTGTCTGCCTGACTGTCTCACTGTCTGTCTGTCTTTCAGACTGACTGCCTGTCTACCTGACCTACCGTCTGTCTGTCTGTCTGTCTTTCTGTCTGTCTCACTGTCTGCCTGTCTACCTGACTGTCTGCCAGTGTCTGAACTGACTGTGTGTTTCACTGTCTGTCTACCTGACTGACTGACTGACTGATGTCTGTCTGTCACTGACTGACTGACTCTCTGTCAGACTGACTGTCTACCTGACTGACTGACTGACCGACTGTCTGTCTGTCTCACTGTCTGCCTGACTGTCTCACTGTCTGTCTGTCTTTCAGACTGACTGCCTGTCTACCTGACTGTCTACCTGACCTACCGTCTGTCTGTCTGTCTGTCTGTCTCACTGTCTGCCTGTCTACCTGACTGTCTGCCAGTGTCTGAACTGACTGTGTGTTTCACTGTCTGTCTACCTGACTGACTGACTGACTGACTGATGTCTGTCTGTCACTGACTGACTGACTCTCTGTCAGACTGACTGTCTACCTGACTGACTGACCGACTGTCTGTCTGTCTCACTGTCTGCCTGACTGTCTCACTGTCTGTCTGTCTTTCAGACTGACTGCCTGTCTACCTGACTGTCTACCTGACCTACCGTCTGTCTGTCTGTCTGTCTGTCTCACTGTCTGCCTGTCTACCTGACTGTCTGCCAGTGTCTGAACTGACTGTGTGTTTCACATGTACACTGAAAAAACGGGAACTTGCCTCTCACGGATATACTAAACTCGATCTCATGTGTTCAATGTGATTAATTAATGTTTGAGCTTGGAACATGATTGTACTCCTTCAAGGTAAGGTTAAGGACCAAGGTACGTTTCACCAGTTTGATATTTCGTTTATACTGACAAAGGGAAAAACCAGAAAACGCTCGTAGCCTACCATTTTACTATTAAAGCAGTTTTTGCAAAATATTGCTATTTATTGTTACAGTGTGCTGTTTGAATGTTGACCTCTTCTCGGCTTGCACCTGCCAAAGGTTTGTGATTGTGCGCGACTAAAAAAAATCTGATCGTAAGTAGGCTACAGTATCCCTGTCTCAGTGTCTGTCTGTCTTTCAGACTGACTGCCTGTCTACCTGACTGTCTACCTGACCTACCGTCTGTCTGTCTGTCTGTCTGTCTCACTGTCTGCCTGTCTACCTGACTGTCTGTCAGTGTCTGAACTGACTGTGTGTTTCACTGTCTGTCTACCTGACTGACTGATGTCTGTCTGTCACTGACTGACTGACTGACTCTCTGTCAGACTGACTGTCTACCTGACTGACTGACCGACCGTCTGTCTGTCTCACTGTCTGCCTGACTGTCTCACTGTCTGTCTGTCTTTCAGACTGACTGCCTGTCTACCTGACTGTCTACCTGACCTACCGTCTGTCTGTCTCACTGTCTGCCTGTCTACCTGACTGTCTGTCAGTGTCTGAACTGACTGTGTGTTTCACTGTCTGTCTACCTGACTGACTGACTGATGTCTGTCTGTCACTGACTGACTGACTCTCTGTCAGACTGACTGTCTACCTGACTGACTGGCCGACCGTCTGTCTGTCTCACTGTCTGCCTGACTGTCTCACTGTCTGTCTGTCTTTCAGACTGACTGCCTGTCTACCTGACTGTCTACCTGACCTACCGTCTGTCTGTCTGTCTGTCTCATGTGCCTTATCTGTCAATATTTGCATGTCCATGATGGACCAGTCAAGCCGCCTATTTGCCCGAGTGATCATCAGGGCGGCTTTAGCGGAGAATGCTTTATGATATTGGTAAAATAGTTTACCGTGGCTGGAGTAGAGGTCCCCTATTAGCGCTAGATATTTGTCTAGCTCATGGCGGCGCTCTGGGTACACTTCGCAGATCACATCACGGTAGACGCCAAACGTGTTCAGGAAGTCACATAGGGAAAGGTCTTTGGGCAGGCGGGGGTCGGACGACTTTAAATAAACAGGGCCCTCTGGGTCACCCGTGGCCTTCCTTTTACACTGGGGAGATGGCAGGAGTATGCTAACTAAGTTAATGTCTCTGCCCTTTAAAATGTTGGACCTTAGCCTGGGCGAAATATTGGCACAGGGAGAAACAAAAGACATACCGAATGGGATGGCAGGCATGGCGGACGCCAGAGTGTTCATCTGGGCGGGTTGGGTGGTGGTGAGGAGCACGTCGGCTTGCTGCATGGGCGGGGGTAGGATCGGCTGCTGCGCCAGCTGGGCTGCTGCGAACGTGGGGGGGAATGGGGGGGGGGGGGGTTCCAGGGCGCTCAGACGGGCTTCTACTGATCTGCTCGCATCTAGCAGGGACAGCAGGATGGCTCTTGACGACCCCTGTCGGCTCGGCGGAGCTACGAATGGGGCCGCTTCTGCTTCCGGGGCGGCGGCCTGGAGGTCAGTGCGACCAGGAAGGACGAGGCGTCTCGCGGCGGCCCCGCGGCCTGCGTTTCCCCGGCGGCTCCCAGCTCTCGGGGCGGCTGCCTCTACTGGTCTTCGCCCGCGGCCTCTCGCGCGTCCGCGCCGAGCGGCCTCTCCTTCCGGCACGCTCGCACGCGTTCTTAGGCGTCCACGGGCCGTCGCAGTGGCGCGCCCCGTGCCATGGGAACGCGCGCTGGGCCTTCTCGTCGGGGCTATGCTAGCAGCCTGTGGTCCAGCCGCTTCGCCAGCGTCTTCATCAGAAGCCTCGGAAAGCAGGTACGCTCCGTGGCCGGTCCGGAACAGGGAAGCGATGTCTAAGCTGTCGTCGCTATCCATGGACAGCTCTGACTCGGAACTCGACATACCGGAATGGAGTGGGGAGCGTTGAAATCTGCGGTGAATATCCACGGGTGGAGAAGGCTTGAGGATGCTGATTCGGTCTGCAGATGTGGAGCAAAACAACGCTTCGGAGGCCTGCTTCAAGGGGGATGGACTGCCGTGAGCTGCTGCTGCTATGATCCGCCAGAGAGAGAGAGGTGACGTAGAACCCTTGCTATATATATGAGGATTAACTGACGTCATATTTGACGTCATAGCAGACGTCATACTAGGACTTTTGACTGACCACGTTATGCTAGAACTTGACTGTCATCAGGGGATGATCGGATTATGCGTGAGTGGCCTTCTGCTTGAAATATGGTCTGGAGACCTCACCAGTACTATATACCTGTATGTCATGTAGGTCATGCTGTATGTCATGTATGTATTGTATTAGGGCCCTATGCGATAAATGTCATGATGTCATGTATGTTGTGTATGTCATAAATGCCTGAGTAAGTCTTTGTTCACACCATAGGCAGAACTGAAGCTTGAGGCAGGCTCAAGCTGATCTGACGCCTAACCGGTCACGCCAGGAGTCTCTTCAGCGCCTCACTCGGCATGCCTTGAACCCACCCACAACTTCCATTCAATTCATGCCTTGCAGTTTCAAGCTTCACACGTCACGCTTGGAAAATAGAACAGAAGCTGAATCTCTCTGTTCAGCGGGGCATTGGCATGGCACAGCGTGGCTTCAGCGTGGCGTGCAGCTGGTGTGAACAGACTTGCCTGTTTACAAGGACTCTGAAATGAAACTGTGTGGCTTTGACGTGGGATTGGCATGGGATTGGCGTATGGTGTGAACATGCACTCAGGGGTGCAGGAAATCACATTAAATGATAGATTATTGAGCAGGAGAGTGCAGAGCAGGGCTCTGTTAGCTTTTGTAAGGATAGAGTTTTTTTTGTAGGTTATGAAGTAGTTATAGGTATGTTCAACTCAATTACTTTTTAAGTAACTATTAACTGTAACATTACTAATTTTCAATAACTTGATGATAATTGTATGATTACATCATGTAGCTACAACTTGTCACCAGTCAATTGTTTTAATTATGTGACACAAATTTAATGGAATAGTTTATTTTGTGAGCTTTGCTTTTAGTAGCACTTTATTGTAATGCAGCCTTTTTTTTTTTTTTTAAGATATTTTTATTGGGGAATTTTCAATTATCATACTTAACAAAACAATACAAACAGAAAAAACAGACAGAGAAAACAAAACAACAACAACAAAGAAAACAGAGGGTATCCCCCCCTCCCCCCTCCCCCCTCCCGGTATGGTATACATTTCGCTCTCTTTTTAATATAAAATAAAAGTAAAGTCAACTACAGGAGGTAATATTCAATCAAATCAAAACCAATAAACAAATTAGGTATGTGGAGTAGACATAATGAAGGTGATCTTAGCTATCCAAGAGGGTGTAATGAAGGTAATGAGGCCAGAAAGGAGCCCCATATTTTTTTATAAGTTGCCGGCTTCCTTCTCACACTGTACAGAATCTTCTCAGGAGTACTATATGATGTTAATTCGTTCAACCAATGTCTCTGAGAGGGAGACAGTTCAGATTTCCAATTTAGCAATATACACTTTTTGCCAGCTGTACCTGCGAGTAATATGAAGTATTTCTTATTGATGCTCATCTCCAGAGATCGAGTGTCTCCCAAAATCCAGATCCTAGGGTCATAAGGAACCTGGACTTCTAACACATCTGAAGTTGTTTCAATGATAAATTTCCAAAAATCTTCTAAATGAGAGCAATTCCAAAGCATATGGAGTAAATCCCCCTCACATGTTCTACATCGTTGGCAGTTGGGAGAGGAATTATGGTAAATTTTGTGGAGTCTGTGTGGAGTGTAATAGGTTCTGTTAAATATATTAAACTGTAACTGTCTGTGTTTAGTTGAGATTAAAACAGTCTGAGACATTTCAAGGAGGGCATGCCAGTCAATTTCATCATACGTGCATTCAAGATCGGATTCCCATTTCCTTTTATTATCATTCCTATTATAGATTGGCAAGTCGGTGTTTAGAATAGTATAGATAGAGGATGTCAGACCCCTAGTAGTGTGCAAGGCAACGCTAAGCAAATGGTTCTCAAGAGGGGATACTGATGGAATTTGTGGGAAATCTGCGTAGCTATTACGGACCCAGTCTCTAATCTGAAAGTACTTAAATAAATTATGATTTGGCAAATTAAACTTTTCACTTAACTGCTGAAAGTTGGCGAAGTTATCTTGATTGTATAAGTCTCCGACTGTTTTAATGCCTTTGTTGACCCAGTTCTTTAAATTCCCATCTGCGACTGGGGGAGGAATACTGGGGTTGTCCCATAGGGGAGTGTTACGAAGCAATAAAGTATTTAGACCAATGACAGTGTGAGCTTCCTGCCATACAGCAAAGGAATTTAAAATAATGGGGTTCCTGGTAATGACTAAAAGTGATTTCTTGGAGGGTAAGAAAGGAAGAACCTTTAAAGGTACATTTTTTAAATGGTGTTGTTCAATAGGAAGCCATCTAGCCTCATTATCCTCGGAGTGTAACCAACACCATGTTGCGCGGAATTGAGCTGCGAGGTAATATAACCTAAAATTGGGAAGGCGTAATCCCCCTTTGGAGTATGGGGCCTGAAGGGTTGAGAGTTTAACTCTAGGGACTTTGCCCTTCCACAGAAAACTAGATATAGATTTATTCAGATCTTTAAACAAACTTTTGGGGATTTTAAATGGGACACATTGGAACAAATATAGAAATTTTGGCAGGATATTCATTTTAATTGAATTCACTCTCCCTATCAGAGACAATGGCAGATCCCTCCACCTCTGTAAGTCTAGTTTGACCCGGTCCAATAACTTGATGTGATTGTCTTTAAAGGTTTTGGGAATAGATCTCCTAATTTCTACGCCCAAATACTTGAATCCGCTCGGGCACCATTTTAGAGGTCTGACTAAATTCTTGATATTATTGTCTTGTATGTTAAAAGGCATAACTTCACTTTTTGAGAGATTTAGTTTATATCCAGAGGCAGCACTGTAGTTTTGAAAGCATTCTAAAAGGCTGGGAAGAGAATTTGAAGGATCGGACAAGAAAACTAAAAGGTCATCAGCGTAAAGGGATAATTTATGTTCATTTAAACCGAAATTAACGCCCGTGATGGATGGGTTAGAGCGAATGGAAATGGCTAGCGGTTCGACAGCTATTAAAAACAGCAATGGTGCGCTAGGGCAACCTTGACGGACCCCTCTGGACAGCGGGAAGGCACCCGACAGGATCCCATTAGTTAGAATTTGAGATTTTGGGGCATTAAAGAATGTTTCAATGTAATTGATAAATGTGTTTCCAAAATTCATTGCTTCAAGAGTTTGCAAAAGAAAGCTAGGTTCGATCCTGTCGAATGCCTTCTCAGCGTCCATCGACATAATTAGCATCGGGTCATCTTGCGCTTGAGCCCATTCCATTATGTGAAAGAGTCTACGCACGTTGTCCGACCCATATCGGTTTCTAACAAAACCCGTCTGGTCGGGATGAATAATTTTGGGGATAATAGTGTCCAGTCTCAATGCAATTAATTTTGATAAGATTTTGTAATCAGAGTTCAAAAGGCTGAGAGGCCGATAAGAACTACACTTTTGACGATCCTTGTCTGGTTTTGGCAGTAATATTATTGTTGCCAATTCAAGAGAGCTAGGGAGAGTTTTATTAGTCAAAGCTTCCTTAAACATGTTAGTTAAAGGGGTTAAGAGCTTACCAGAGAACGCTTTAAAGTATTCGACTGGAAAGCCATCAGGGCCCGGAGCTTTGTTGTTCTGTAGGGACATCATGGCGTTACGGACCTCTTCTTCTGATAATTCAGCGTCGAGACGATCTTTGTCCTCAGGGTCTAATTTAGGAAGGGTTATTGAATTCAAGAAACGTGTTGCTTCACTGTTATTAGCATTGTGGTCTGTCTTATATAGTGTTTCATAAAATGTCTTAAATTCCCGGTTAATGTCCTGAGAATTATAGAGGGACCTGCCATCATCCGCAACAATCGAGTGAATAAGTCTATCATTCTCTTCTTTTTTAATTTGCCATGCTAAAAGTTTACTAGTTTTATTTCCGAATTCATAGTAGTGATAACTGGTCCTGGCCATGGCTGCCTCGGCTTTGTTTGTACATAAATTATTATATTGAATCCGCTTAGACGTCAATGTGTTTAGTACTACCTCACTATTAGTATGAGCGTGTTCACGTTCAAGGTTTCTAATCTCCTCCTCTAGCGATAAAAGGATTTTCCTTTTTTCTCTTATCTTATGTGAGCTATATGAGAGGATATGCCCTCTCATGAATGCTTTCAAGGCCTCCCAAATATTAGCGTGAGAGGAGGAGTTTAAGTTGGCTTCCAAGAATATATTAATATGGCCATTCATAAAAGTGATAAACTCAGGGTCCTTAAGCATAAATGCTTTGAATCTCCAGCTATGAGATGGTGGTTGTGTGGTATCCATCTTCCAAGTCATCTTTAGAGGATTGTGGTCAGATAGTAAGGCCGCTAAATAGGAACAATCAGTAACCCTTGAGATCATATTAAGAGGAGCTAGTATCATATCAATTCTAGAGTAGGAACCATGGACGCTTGAATAGAAGGAGAAGTCCTTTACATTTGGATTGAGTTGACGCCATATATCACATAAGCCCAAGTCCCTCAGGCCCTGGGCCAGGACCGCCGCTGCCCTAGAGCGGTTAAAGGATCTCGGGGTGGAACGGTCCAGTGCAGGGTTTAAGACCAGATTGAAGTCACCAGCAATCAAACATTGGCCCTCAGCAGACGCAAGTTTCAATACTAAATCAGTAAAGAAAGTAGGATCATCGTGATTGGGGCCATATACATTAACCAGAGTGACCTTGTTCATGTTCAATTCACAATTAACTAAAATGAACCTGCCATTATTGTCTTTCTCTGTTGAAAGAAGTTTAAACCGCAAATTTTTATTTACAAGAATAGCTACTCCTCTTGCTTTTGTATTAAACGACGAATAGTAGACATGTCCAACCCAGTCCCGTTTTAGCTTTACATGTTCAATGTCAGAAAGATGAGTTTCCTGAATAAATGAGATGTCAGTGGACTGTCTCTTTAAGTATGTAATAATTTTTTTCCTCTTGATTGGAGAGTTGATCCCCCTTACATTCAAAGAAATTATTTTGAGTTGACTAGTCATCCCTTAAGGAAAGCAATAAGTGATTGTTACCCTGGAGCAAAAAGGTTGAGCGAGAGCTATAAGATTGAAAATGAATGAAAAACAAAACCATACCATACCCTCACATGAGACCCACCCAAGAACAAGCCCTAAACTAAACATTCCCTTTGGGTAGGCTACTCTCTCCAAGTAGACTGGGGTTCTCAACAGTCAAAAATAGGAGTAATGAGTGACAAACCACATTACTTAAAGGTTATAAATTCTGAGATCTCGAAACGAAGTAATCAAGGCCTTGAAGCAAGTGCCTAATAGAAGAAACAAAACTAAAACGTTGTAGAATACTGTATACAAATTATTAATAAAGTGAACACTGTGAAGCAGAAATATTGTCTCGAGACAATATTATGGGTGTGCTTGATCATCCAAACCAAAAATTAACCTGCCTAGATGTAAAATGGTTGTGTAAGGAAAAATAAATATATATAAACATATATACATATATATATATAAATGTATATTATACACACACATTACATACATCATATAAACATAAATAAAATAAAAGCTAAACCATGACCTCTGAAGTTAAATTCACTGCAGTTGTTACCTAGAGCAGGTATCAGGCTTAAGTCAACCATATAGGCTAAAATTGCGAAGAGAAAAATAAAAAATAATAATTGGGAAAAACAAAAACAAAAATGAAGTTGTGTCTATGCATTAGTATCTATAGGCTACATTCTTTCCCCCTTTTTTTCCCCCCTTTTTTTTTTTTTGAGTGCATGTGTGTGGAGATGAAGAATATTTGTGGGAGTGTGTATATGTGAGCACAAGGTGTAATATTGTTACTGTAGACTATAATGATCTGTGGATTCAATTGCAGAGATACTAGGACTGGGTACCCAAAATAGCAGAAAATTATGTTCAGCAACAGATTAGTTATGATTATGAGTAATCTGAAGCCTCAGCTTCGAGATATCGATTAACAGCCCAATAGGCTTTCATTCCCAGTCAGTTTGAATAATGCAGAATGCGACCAACAACAACGATATTGTGAAATTATAATAAAAAATAGATGATAATAATAGTGATAAAAATAAAAATAGAATAAGAATATGCTAGCCTGTCATGACAGTAGCTTGGCGTGGTGACGTGGTGACGTGAAACCTGAATTATGCCTGTCAGATAAGTAATGTATGAAACGATAGTAACGCTGTGGCAGAGAGGATCAAATGATATTAACACACCGAGCCTGCACTCCATCCCGACGGTGACATCACCACAGACAATTGGAAACAACCCATTGCTCACTTCTACAGCATATTAAAATGAAAATCTCGACCTGGACAATAGCAGGGTGTTTAACCAAGGGAGCGAGGGAGCAGTGTGCTTATTATATTATTTATGTTGGATCAGAGCCAGTAATCGTACCCCCCCCCCCTCCCCCCAACACACGCTTATCAGGTGGAGTTATGAAACTTACGCGTGTGTTCAAACAACATCACAGCACTCCAGCCGGCAACAAAGGTGATTCAGGCAACAGTTTTCAAGAAGTCCACCGCGGCGTCTGGTGTAGCGAACCACTTGACGTTACCCTGGTGCGCGATCCGAAGTTTAGCTGGATGGTGGAGGGAGTATTCGATGCCCTTCTCCCGGAGGCTTTTCTTGACGTCCTTGAAAGCGTCTTTGAGTCGTTGCAAGCTCGGGCTGCAGTCGGCGAATATGTAAATCTGGCGGTTCTCGAAGTGAAGCTGTCCTTTTTGCCTAGCGAGGCGCATAATCTTCTCCTTATTCTGGAAGTTGAGGAGCTTGGCGATCATGGGTCTTGGTCTCCGTGGGTCAGCGTCGGGTCCGGGAGGCCTGCCCAGGCGGTGGGCCCTCTCACAGGTGATGGGAGTAGGGAAGTTTTCACCCCCGAGAATTTCTGGTATGATCCGCTCCAAAAATCCAGTTGTGTCGCGGCCCTCAGCTTTCTCTGGGATATTTAATATCCGAATGTTATTACGTCTGCTCCTGTTCTCTAAATCGTCCACCTTGTCTTTGAGAGAGAGCACCTCTTTTTCCAGTTTCTCGACGCGTGTGGTGGAGTCTTTAAGATTGTCTTCGTTGGCAGAAATCCGCGTCTCCATTTCCTCGACTTGGTCAGCTAGTGTTGAAAGTTTAGCTTCAATTTTTGTTAAGGAGGACTGAATTGTGGTTGTTTTAGAGTCAATTTGCGTTGATATTTCCTCTTTGCTTTCCCGTATGGCCTCCATGACAGCCTCGAGAGACGCCATGTTTGTAACTTCACCTCGCTTGTTTGCTGGTAGGCTGTTAACCGACACGTTATCCTTCGTACTTCTGAGGTTATACTGTGCCATGCACCGACAGAAAATAAAATAATATTAGCTTTAAGAGATTAATGGATGTGGTTTTTGCAAGAAAATGGCAAAATAAAGGCAACTGTTGAGATATACCCGCGGAGCTCAAGCCTGCATGTCCGTCCTCGTCGGCTGCAAACCGGAACCCCCCGTAATGCAGCCTTTTTAAACCTGAAAAAGACAAAATGATGTGTACTCATATCACAATATCAATATAATCTTGATCTGACCTGTTAGCTGTGAAAATAGTATATTTTTATTTTATTTTTTTACCTGGGTGAATTTACATACATTTGAGTTCTAACAAGTCAAAAACACATTTATTTATTTGTTTTGGTACAGTCCTCATCTGGTCACGTGAACTAATCAGGATGGCTACAGTTACACAAACTTTTTCTTTTTTTAATACATATTTAATATAATAATATAATATATATATATAATATAATAATAATAATAATATAATAATAATTTACATATTTAATACATATAATACATTTTAATCCCTTTGGAGGAATTGAGCGCGTCAATGTGCGCAACATGATTGGTAGTTTGTTTTCTTTAGATGACGTCTGTAATTGTGATTGGCTGGATTCTGACAAGTTCCGCCCATGAGATCAGAGTCTTGTCACAAAGCCTTTAGATTCTGAAGCGGACAGTCGCTTGGCGCGCATCTAGACATCCAGCAAATATGCCTCACTCATCCCAAGAGAGGCCCGGTAGAGCGACTGCCACTGCCAGGTTATCTCCATTGCGAGGGAGGAAAAGACAACGACAGAGGACTCCTAGATCTCCTACCAGGTCTCCATCGCCGCCCTCAAGCCAGGCTGAGGCTAGCTCAAGCCAGACACCTGCGCGACGGCCCCGAGCCCGAGACCGACCCACACACTCCCGGGAGCGCACAGCACAGCCAGCCGGTCGCCGCGGGTCATCCGAGGAGGCAGAATTGGGCCATGTCACCCTCGGCGATATATGGAGGTATTGCTAATTTCGTACAATACGGTCCCTATTCTCCCACAGGCCTTCGGCGCTAAAACGGGCCTTAAACGCAAAAAAACGTGCCTTGCGCCTGTTTCGGGAAAATAGCAATAGGCTTTAGGCTGCCAAATGCGCTTTAGGCCGAATGGGCGTGGCGGAGTCCCTGAATGCGCCAAAGTGGGCGTGTCGGCCTTAAAACTCGGCGTACTGATATCTTGGCACCTGCCTTAAATTTAGCGCTTTGCGCCTTTGAAAACCAGGCCTATTCACTGCGCCAGTGCACTTGTGCCTCTCCCCTGTCACCCTTCTCTGTCTCTCTCTGAAACCAGGCCTATTCAGTGCGCCAGTGCTCTTCTGCCTCTGAGTCACCCTTCTCTCTCTCTCTCTCTGACTCCCTCGCTCAAACAGACACAACACATAGCAGCACCCAGCTTCCCATAGGAAATAGCAGTTGTAAGTTTACTGCCTGTGAATGTCCACTCCCAGCATGCAATTGGGTCCTCCATTTCGCTACTAAATAGCAACTAAATGAGCCGAAATAGATATAAAAGGTAGATCTAAAATAATGTGTAATGGTAAGACAACCTGCAATTGTCGAACATTTCAATATTGGACCAAATAAAACATGAAATGAAACACCACCCTATGTGAAACATATATGTCCTCTTGAGCCTATATATACCCTGTGTGGATTTAACGTGATTTAGGTAAGTGACAGCGGAACGCGCTTCGGAAGCTTCTACTGTCATCTGCTATACTGTGATGTGCGCTCCAATAACTTCGCCCTACTCCACATTTAGTTTTACAATAAAAACACATTTATGCAATGACTTTACATAATGTAGGGTATATTTATGTGCATCATTCTACCTGCAGCAGGGGAGAGAAAACGATATCTTTCTGGACAAACTTTCACCAATCTAATAGGCTATATTTTTCTAGCTGATGCGTTTAGTATATTATTTTCACTTTGATCTTGCTATAGTGTAGCGTATTTACATGCTTGCAGTATTGAAACTGCAGTTAGATTGGTTTGAGAAGCATAATAATATGGAATAATAGCCTATAATGCAGACAGACAGGCTGGATGAAGGGAGGGGGGGGGGGGGGGCAGAGCGTTTGGCTTTCGTCTGGTTTTGCGGGATCACTGGAATTGGAGCTAAAAAGGCAAGCGTGCGATTCGTTTATTGCACTTATCCAATGAGCATGACGGTGCATAATTTTACGCCTAAAAGGCGTGGTTGTAATGCTTTGGGCTGCATCTAGCGCCAGCACGACGATATCAAGTGCGCCTTTCCACGCCCACTGCTTTGATCTGCGCCTGCCGCTCGGCCTAGAAACTGCGCCGATGCAACGATAGAGCCCTACATGTGTTTTTCTGTGTTTGCTTGCGTGTTCACAAGATGTAAGGCTATAGCTGATTGATTCTGCTATGTTGAATGGTAACTGAGGTTGGCTAATGTGAGCTTCAAACTAGCTCCATCTCCCATTGGCCTGTAAATATAACGTTAGCTAACTCGACCCAAACAAAGAGGGGTTTCCATGTCTTGTTGGAGGCTAAAGTTAAGCTGCAGTGTGACCAGTTGCATTAGCTAATTTTGCGCCAAACTTTATGGCGGTCTAATTTAGCGCCAAACTATCGGTTGTGTGTGTGTGTGTGAGAGAGAGAGAGACAGAGAGAGCGCGCGCGCCAATCATCCTATAGTTAGGATGGATTTTCTACTTGCTTGATTTGCTAATGTATTATACTGTAGATGTGCTTCTTCTACCATATAAGGTGAAATGGCATTTGGGCTTGCCTCTTGGTGTCAAGGAGATGCGTTTGATAGCTATAGTTTGTTCCCCTTGCCATAGTGTGAGTGTGTGTGTGTGTGTGTGTGTGTGTGTGTCTGCGCGCGTGCGTGCGTGTTTGGCTTGATGCGTTCGATAGCTATAGTTTGTTACCCGCCTTCTCCTTGCCATAGCTGTGTGTGTGTATGTGCGCGCGCGTGCACGGGCGCGTAATAATCAGCACGGAGTAATCAGTGAATTTTTATGTTACTGCAACAGCGATCATAAAGGCAAGATTGATTATACTAAGACAACTATTGGAAAATGAAATTGAGAAGGGAGAGGAGCTTGTAATTTAACTTATTTTCTGTGGCAGTAAACTGAATGAGTATTGTTTGAGAGATGTTGGTTGCATTCCAACTATAGTTGCTATTACATTGTTCAAGATGGGACCATTTTGGAAGTTATACAGTTAGTTCATATTAATACTAGGGATGCACTGATTGCTAAATTCTGGGCCAATACCGATCACCAATTTTTGAAATGAACAATCAGACTGATACCAATATATACCCATACCGATTTATTTGACAGGGAAACAAATAAATCTTCATTATAAACAAATAACTGAACTGTCTTTCAGTCCAACGTTGTAGATTTCAGGGACACAACTGCAAAATGACGACAACTGGGCAGTGTGGAGCGAGGCTCCACGTCCATTTTATGCCTGTGAAACACATGGTTTTATCTACACTTGTAGTAACTAGTTTTCCAATTGTAAATATATTTTTATTTTGCGATTTTTATAACTATGACATGTAATGTGTGTTGTGCTCCCCTTTTAGGGAAATCAGGCTTCTAAATCAAAAAGTAGATGGCATCAATGAAAAGATAGATGACATAATCGAGAAGGTGGGAACTGGCAGCGGCATTGGGGGAAGCAGCACAAAGGTGCCTCTTGAGCTGTCGGTAAGTGTGGCCATTATCAGTGTCTATGATCAATTGATGAATGAATGAAAGCTTTATTTCGGACTTTCAAAAAAAAAGAAATAGTAATATACACAAGTAGTATCAATATTACAAAATATATATATTTATAAGTGAAAAAAAAAGAAAATAAAACGAAAAATTAAATAAAAAAATAAACAATAATAATCAGAATACGTGACAGCAACGAGGTCCGAAAAGGAGTAGGATGAAGTACACTGTACTTATTATACCCCCAGTCCACAGTTCACATTCTTAATCAATTGACTTCCACTTTTATACTATTTACATTCTCAATAAACCATATATTATGTTCATACACACATATATACAAATATATATATATATATATATATATATATATATATATATATATATATATATATATATATATATATACATACAAATACATTCATACCTTGCATAATAAATATAATTTATAGTTCTAGTGTATAAATTATTAATTATTAATAATATACCATTAATAGTATGTATACCAATTTGCATATTTACAGAGTAATATTATGTACAATACAATTAACTAATAGTGCATATTATAATATATATACAATATAAATAATCATACCATGCTATTAATCGCTTCACATAACTTGATAATCATATTGTGTCTGAAGTTTTGTTCACATGCAGATGTAAGACACTGAAAGCTGTAACCCTATTTAACCTGGTTCTTGTACAGAAAAAAGTGCAAATGAAAATAGTATAATTATTGTTTAATTTTTTTAAATGTAAAAATACACTTTATAATGAAACTTAAAAAAATAATTGGGCTACACATGAAAGAAGGCTGTCTGTCCACCAATCTTCCTGCCTGCTGCTGAAACACACATCAAGTTATGAATGCAGACTAATTTATTTGTTTCATATAGTGTATTTGCCAGTAGGTTTACCGCTGTGTAATATTGCTAATGATGTATGTATTGTTCTAATTAAATTGGAAGAAGTAATTTAATGTTAAGTATGTTAGGATAGGTTATATACTTCAATTATTCTGCTTATCTGTGCAACTGAATCGTCTGTTACTGTGGAAATTAGCAAGCAGGGTCCAATCAGAGTGTGTAATGTTTAGAAGATGTCATTGTTTGGGGTTCCAAACTAAATTCGGCTTCATTATTACATTTACGTTTCAAATGTATGCCATTTGCAGACCCTGGTCCGTCAAACCCACAGAAGCCTGGGTGAACAGCTTCAGTGGAGAGTCCAGCAAACTGACAAGTATGTTATGGCAAATCCTGTTTTGCATATTTGCCAATATTGGGACAGATTATCACATACATTTGTTATGGCCCACACTCTGTATTTCCTTCACTGTTGTAGTTGAATCTGAGTCCTGGACGCATTTTCAGGACTCATGACTTGACTTGGACTTGAGAACTGATGACTTGGACTTGGACTCGAGCATTCATGCATTTGGACTTGGAAGTTGGAGACGAGGACTCGGACTTGCTAATTAATAAAGACAGTTTTTTGTTTCTCTTTAATATGCCCTAATAATTTGCCATAAGATATGTATAGCTATATTAATATCCTGACATTATTCAATAATTTTCGTGCAAGGGCAGATACATGTGTTCACCTAGATGTGGGTTCAGGCTCATGCTCAGTAACTCCGGACTCAGAGTCGGACTCAAGTAATCAGGATTACACCAGGTGCTTAACAGAAGCAGAGCTGAAGCTAAAGCCACGTTGAAGCTATGCTCACACTAAACATATCACACAAGAAGCACTCTCTGTTCCTCTGTGCCTCGCTCGGCGCACATTGACCCCCCGCCCACAATTTTCATTGACTTCCTGCCTGGCAGCTTCATGCTTCACGCTTGGAAAATAGAACTGAATCCTGAACGATCGTTTCAGTGTGGCACGCGCGCAGCTGTTTTTTACGGCCTCGCCTGCTAACAAGGACGCCGAAAAGAAACTTGTGGCTTCACCGTTGCTTGAGTGTTGCTTGGTGTGAACGCCCTGTCAGACTCATTTGATAGTCTATTTTGTCCCGTATTATCACTCTCATTTTCTGTTAGCTCATAAGCAATACTTTTTGATAAAACCTTTGAATTGGGATCTAAAAATGTATTTATTGGATTAAATGAATGGTGAGATGTTACCAATAGTGCCAATGCTTATGCTTCCAGGTTCAGGACAACGCATAACGAGCTGGTGACAAAAGCTGTCATCCAGACAATCACTGACATGGGGCAGGGGCAGTTGTGGAGTATCCAGCTCATGAGAAGTAAGTATTGGGGGGGGGGGGGGGGGGTGTTGGGATAACATTTTGTTAACCCTACTATCTGCTGTATGCAGAGAGAGATACATGCAGATCTTGTACTGGTAAGATCAGTGTAATTGTGTTGATCAGAGCCAAGTTTAAGTTGAAGGAATCCAGACCTTCGAATTCACCCTCCACTGTGTTGAGTTTTTGCTGCTTCTGCTCTGGCATCGTGCCATCAGAAACAACTTGTCCAATGAGTGCTGAGGGGGACTAACAATTATCCAATCAGCATCAATAAACAGTGCAACACTAAGCATGACCAGTAATGCTGTGGTCATGTTTTTGTCAAGTGTGCCGAGGAGTAATAACAACAGTGGCAGCAGCCACCAGACGAGATAGACGCTGCTATCGAAGCTGTTTTAATTTGATCAACAGTACCACTTTGAAATCTGAACAGCACTCTTCTTTGAATGCATTTATTCAAAGGAGAGATGGTGTTTTTTATCTTCTCCTTAATAACCCACCACATGGTGGAGCGGTTACAAATTGAAATCCGTGGAATTAAGTAATTTTTAGTGCAAGGCCACTTTGGCCTTTGATAGATACAAATTTACAATACCTATTTATTGGGGCATCATGGCCAAAATGTAGGGCACCAAGGCCAAAACCAATGGTTATTTAAATTATTTTTTCAGTCATTTTTCCAGAACAGAAAAAATAGAAATATATACAGATCTGGCACTAAATTTATTTTATAATTTTCTTCTTTATTCCTTCTTTTACTGGTTACTAAATTTATTTGCCTTGCCTAGGCCATGTCTACATTACCTCGTATTTGATGGTTCGGCACTTCGTTTGCACCTATTGTCCACACACTACCTCTATTGTTCTGAGCATCAAGCCGTTTGTCACGATACGATAGTATTGCGATATTGCAATATGCTAGTATTGCGATATATTGAGTATTGCGATATTGCAATATATTATGATTTATTACCTTTTTTCAACTGCAAATTATGTCCCCAAAGGAAAATGGCTTTTTGAAGATCTGTTTTATCTAATTAAATAAAGTTTCCAGTCTGTCCATCTCACTTCAATCATTTGTATTGCAGCAAAATTTGATTATCAAGCAGACAGACTGACCACAGTGTCATAAAAACCTGCCAGAAATGTTGCATACACTTGAGATTTTGTATAATAAAATATCACAATATTTGACATTCGATACAATATATCAAAGACTTGGTCTATGCATTACCCTCACATCTCAAAGACACTACATAGTTTCTGATTAAGTTGACAGAGTGTCGTGTGTCATGATCTTCTTTGTACTATGGATGTTGCTAGTTTATATCCCAGCATACCCCATAAAGATGGCTTGGAAGCCACGCATTATTTTTGGAATCAAAGAACTGAATCACATCCCTCCTCTGAGTTTCTGTTATCTTTAACAAATTAAGTTTTGACTAAGAATTATTTTAAGTTTCAGGATCAATACTACCTTCAACATCGGGACTCAGCTATGGGCTCACCGGTGGCTCCAAATTATGCAAATTCTGTTTATGGGATAATTTGAATTCAATTTTATTTATAATGATAATCCCTATTCTAAGTTTATTAAAGGGATAGTTCTGTTTGTTTGAAGTTGGGTCCTATGAGGTACTCTCATACAGTCAGTGCACTGGGTAAAGCACTCTCGATGCATCCGAGATAGGAGAACTGCACTCCAGCTGCAGCATGCATCCAGAGTGCTGTACCCAGTGCACTGACTGTATGAGAGTACCTCATAGGTACGGCAACTATTTTAGGGCATCCTCGTCCGTCAGAGTATAGGCTATCGTTCCTCAGTCTAAAGCGTTGTCAGTTGTCATGTCTCCTATAGTAAATCATCGAGTGTGCTCTGAAACACCTTCAGTCCTCACACGAAAACGCTGTCATTCCTCCTGCCTCACTTATCACTCAAACTAGCTGTCAGGCATCACTCCTCACGTCTCACACAAAAACGTTGTCGATCCTCCTGCAGACTAGCTGTCAGGCATCACTCAAACTAGCTGTCAGTCATCACATGAAAACGCTGTCATTCTTTGTTTTTGGTTGTTCTTCCGTGTGATGGGGAAACCGCAATAATGCCTCTGTGAAATGAGCAACAATTTCTTACAACTTCACTTTCGGTTGAGTGATTTTGCCTTCAAAATAAAAGCCTGTTTTCTTTTATTTACAATAGATTAAAGTAGTAATCCATGAGACCCAACAGATTAATTAATTATGTTGGGTCTCATGGATTACTACTTTAATCTATTGTAAAAAAAACAACACGCTTTTATTTTGAAGGCAAAATCACTCAACCGAAAGTGAAGTTGTAAGAAATTGTTGCTCATTTCACAGAGGCATTCTACACGGAAGAACAACCAAAAACAACGAATGACAGCGTTTTCATGTGATGACTGACAGCTAGTTTGAGTGATGCCTGACAGCTAGTCTGCAGGAGGATCGACAACGTTTTTGTGTGAGACGTGAGGAGTGATGCCTGACAGCTAGTTTGAGTGATAAGTGAGGCAGGAGGAATGACAGCGTTTTCGTGTGAGGACTGAAGGTGTTTCAGAGCACACTCGACGGTTTACTATAGGAGACATGACAACTGACAACGCTTTAGACTGAGGAACGATAGCCTATACTCTGACGGACGAGGATGCCCTAAAATGGTTGCAATACATAGGACCCAACTTCAAACAAACAGAACTATCCCTTTAAAAGCTATTGGAGATACATAGACAATCTATTTTTTATTTGGAGTGGTAATGCTGAAGAAATAAAACTATTTCATGCTTTTTTTAACTCAAGAAAGGAATCAATTAAGTTTACATTATGTTATGATTTGGAACAGATTTCTTTCTTGGATGTTTTGGATGAAGAAACATGGATCCTCTGTACACATACTGAGGTTTACAGAAAGGAAACCGATATAAATACTTTTTTACAATTCAAAAGTTTTCATTCTCCAGCATTAAAGAGAAGTCTACCATAAGTCAATTATTGAGGATTAAACGTATTTGTGATTCTTTTGAGTTATATGCTAAAAATCTTGGTGTTAATTTTAAGTCGAGGGGATATGGGGATGATTTACTGGAGAACCATCTCAACAGAGTACGACAAGTGCAGCAGTATGATTTACTTAAATCTAATTCCAGAGACACCTCTTCTCAGGGCCTAGCATTTGTGTCCACCTATAGTCCTATAGCCTATCTAAGTCAGTCAAAGAAGTATTGAGTAGATATTGGCACATACTGGAAAGTGACTTTCACATCTAATGCTTTTCAAACTTCACCCAGATACTTTTATAAGAGGTCCTCCAATTTAAGAGATATTTTAGTAAAGTCAGATCTGCCCAAGAGACCCACTCACTTTCTTTGTTTCTCGTTCTATTCCTTCTGGTAATTTTCCTTGCTATAATTGGGACATTGTTATGCCATGCTCAAAGGTAATCATTTCACGCATCCGAGTTCTGGTGTGAACATTAAGGTCAGAGGCAGAATCACATGTAACACTAGATATGTTGTTTACCTGTTGAAATGCCCATGTAATTTATACTATGTAGGCAAAACAAAACGCTAGTTAAAAACCAGAATCTGAACACAAATGCTCTATACGCAATCAGGATGAGAAATCATCAGTTGCGAGACATTTTAATAGTTGAATGCTTGTGAAACTAGCGTTTGCATGGATAAACTTTGGGGGATTTTTGCAACATCATGTTTGAACTCGACGAACGGCAACTTACCTCTGGTCTCCAAATGAAAACAAGTCGTGGTAATCAGAGCCAGCCTTCTTTGTGATAAGATTGTCTGGAACAATCAGACTGATTGCATGTCTTCCTCAAAATGTCCGTAGGCTATTATTAAATTATTATTATTATATTATTAATATTTTATTCCTGACAGGACAGGTGTTTATTATTCATAATTCTCTGAAGTCTTTGTGATAGTAATAGCAGAAGTTGCGAGGGTCTTTGATCTTATATCTCCAAATTACCCGATAGCCTAAGTAAATAAATAAATAACTTTCTCTCTCTCTCCTCGCACGGCGCACACCCGATGTAGACTACAATGTAGGTCTAACAGAACGCATTCTTATAATCATAAAATCTTGGGGAATTATCTTTTCTATTCCGAGAGGCTATTGGCCTATCGGAGTGTCTCCTGGCCAATCCAGGAGGCTTGGCAATACTATTTGGACCGTTTCATTGTGGCTGTGTGAACACAAACGAACCCACGCACAAATGCAACAATTGTATCAATTAAGTACCCAAATTGAACACAAAGCAAGCAACCTAGAGGTGTGAATACACCCTTAATTCTGAAAGTCTAAGTGACAAGTTAAAAACTAAACACTCTACTGTCACCGATAATTTGTCAATTTTGTTTTATTATCTATTTCCAGAAGCCTGCAACAGGGCTTATGAAAACCTGAAGAGCCAGGCAAAGCTGCAGGAGGGAACAACCAAGGAGGCCGTTATGCGGAGAAAGCTCCTTACAAGCCGGCATGATAGGGTGAGTATATCTTCCCGTGGAAGCCACAAATCTATATTGAATCTCAATTCAATGCATTGCCACATGGTTATCAATTAAAATGCCTAATTCCACGAATGTAGTTTTGGTAAGCCAAACCTATTTACACACTTTATTTTGGCGCTGTAGCAGGACTGGAGAGAGCCACTAATGTTAACATAATTTAACCTGGTTACATGATGGCTAGTTAACTGCACGGATCAGTTTTGCATTTCCAAATATGTCCAAACAAACTGGCAATAAGCCAGTAGCGAGCACACTCACCGGTGTTTTTAAAGTTTCGGTGCACGGCACAGGAGATACTTGGTAGGAGAAGGAGAGCCAGCACACAAAAATGTCCTTTTGTTGGGTTTATTCCAGCTTAACACCAGGTACAGCACACGGACGTTTCAGCCTAACAGCCTTCTTCAGCGTGTTGCTGTGTCAGGTGGAAATGACGTTTAAATACACTGAGACCGGAAGTCCATTAAATAAACGAAATATCAAAATTCAGTTACAGTATATAAAGAATTCAAGAACCAAGCAATACACAACACGCACGTTCCATTATCAAAGAAAATGTCTACATACAACAATGTATGCATATATAAATAACAATAGTCTGGTCAGCCCCACTGTGTGGGAGAGCAGAACCAGGCCTTTATATATGCATTTATATATGAATTTTGATATTTCGTTTATTGAATGGACTTCCGGTCTCAGTGTATTTAAACGTCATTTCCGCCTGACACAGCAACACGCTGAAGAAGGCCGTTAGGCTTAAACGTCCGTGTGCTGTACCTGGTGTTAAGCTGGAATAAACCCAACAAAAGGACATTTTTGTGTGCTGGCTCTCCTTCTCCTACCTTGCATTTCCAAATAGCCTCAGTACCTAATGCTGCACTATGCAGTCAGTGTGTGCAGAATAGGGATGGCAGGATAAACCAACTGGAGATTGGAGAAGTTTAACACCATTAATTCAATTTAAATTTCATTGGAATTTAGTCTATACATTGTGTTTGACTCTGTGTGAAGCCAATTTAGGCGCTGATATGACAGTCCCATTACAGTCATAATATATATATTTTTTCTGTCTCTATCAAGCAAAAAGAGCGCAGTAAAATGTACAGGTATTAAAGGTCCCAATTCGTGCAGCTGTAACCTCTTAAAAACGTGTGTCTCTGGTCCATAAAACATGATTCTGGATTAATCTGTCGAAAATATAGCAAACCCGTTTGTTGTGACGGAGTTCTCACTTCCTCATCTGGTCGCTTCCCAAGAACGGCCTGTTTCTATAATATATTCAGAACTAACAGTTCCCATTGGCCGCTGAGGGAGAGCCCGCCCCAGGCTCCCAGCGGCCAATCAGATTAGCGTCTGTGGACCAGCACGCTAGGTTGCGAGTTATCGTTAACTAAACGGTACTACGCTAAAGAGGACATCTCAAAATGCCTAGACTTACCGAATGCACCTCTGCAGTTGCTGGATCACGTACAGTTGGCGTCGCTCCAGCTAGAAGTGTTAATTTTGTGGCTATAGACTAAATGGTGCAGGTAGCTTGTGTGAGAGGGACCCGAGTATGCAGGAGGAAGCTAGTGACGTCGATATTCTCTCCAGATTCCTCTCTGGGCAAACGACGCGTTTGGGGGTGTGGCTTGGAGGAGACTGCAGGGGGACGCTGGATAGGGACAAATCCAACTGTGGCAGTTCTGAACGTGTGACCACTCATTACAGGGAGGGCTGACAGCAGTATATATGCATTTACAAGTAAAAACAGCTTTTGCACGGAATGGGACCTTTAAAATGGTACTAGTGCCGACTTACCAGACTATAATTTGTGCTGGATGGAAAGAAATGCTCCTTTAGATTTGGTAGATTTGCCATTGCAAAGCCAGCATAAAAACATAATTTGACCACTGCTGCAGCTCACAGTTTTTTCTCTCTCTTTATAGCTCTTTAAGAAGAGGGTGAAAGTTGGGGAGAAGGTGCTGAGCCAAGAGGACTTGAGATACTTGAAAGGGGCTGACGGAAATGTGATGAGTGATGAGGAAAGCGATGAGGAGAAGTCACGGTACATATTTTCCTCACCAAAATGGCGCTCACCACGTCTGACCACGATCGTTACCTCCTGCCAGAAGGTCCTTGATGAGAACAGGAGGAAGGGAGTGGAGCCACGCTCCACTCATCACCGTCTCCCCTCTGGACAAGATTCTAACAGAGGACCTCCTGCTGCATCCAGGAGTCAGCCATACCTGGCAGAGGAAGAGGGTGCTCTAGCTGAAAGCTCCAGCTGAAAAATCAACACAGTCTCAAGGAAAATGGTAAAATAGCAGTGTTGGTCCACAGCTAGAAATTTTAGAATTTTGCCTCCAAAATTGTAAAATGGTAACTTGTTTTCAATGGCAGTTCATACGGGGGTGGGAGGTTTTTGAGGGGTGGGCGAGGTTAGGTTATGGTCTGGGAAGAGGTTAGGTTTAGGGCTAGGGTCTGGTTGAGGTTAGAGGGGTAACTGAGGTCGGAAGTTAGAGTGGTCGGAAGGTGGAGGTCAGAGACCTTGAAGGGATCTCCCACCTACCCAAAACAAAACTGACCAAAACAAAACGTTAGAATTTCGCCTCCCAAATTGTAAAGTGGTAGCTTTTTTGAATGGGAGTTTATACAGGGGTGGGAGGTTTTTGAGGGGTGGGAGAGTTTAGGGTTAGGGTCTGGGGAGAGGTTAGGGTTATAGTCTGGGAGAGGTTAGAGCAGTCAGAGGTTAGAGGATTCCCTTTGGGAGTCGGAAGGGGGGTCTCAAAACCGAACCCAAAAAGTTACTATTTTACAATTTGGGAGCCGAAATTGTAAAATAGCAACTTCTTTAGGCTGTGGACCAACGTTGCTATTTTACATTTTCTTTTAGACTGGGTTGGAAAACTAAGAGCTTGTTTGTTTGACTGTTGAGGATGTTTTGTTTTTGGAACTTTTTTATTTTATTTGTTATTGTTGGATATGTTTTTGTCCAGCATTCCTTGTTGTTCATGTATCGTATGTAGATATGTTAAAAATATTATTTTTCATTTGCAAGATCTCACAAACAGCACAGTTGAGAAGTGTTCTTCACACATTCTAACCTCTCTTTTTTTAATAGTTAATCTCAGTGATCCGATTTGTAAACCCTCACATAGTGTAAATTTCAGCCATCTAATATGCTCCCAGACCTCCACACATCAAGTAGCAGGAAGCACTAGCTTCTCACAGAGAAGATGAGAGGGTGACCCACCCCGGTGCGCTCTCTGTGCAAAAAGGCAGTTTTCACGGCTTTGTGGTGAGAGACGCACGGTGTCAGTGAAAACAACCCACATTCATGTGTCGATAACTAAAGAACGGAAGCACGGAGAAACAAACTGTTTTTTTTTTCATGGAAGTAGAGGCTTTGTTCTGTCTTTTGGGATATTTGGTGTTCTAATAGTCATAGAAGAAAATATTCTGTGGGTCATGGAAATCACTGAAAATGCTCACAAACCCTGGCGGTGACTTTATTTTGAACTCTGACTGTTTTTGTATGTTTCATAACTGCCACGTTGAATTGAATTTGATGTTCAAATTGCGTTAATAAAATAATTATATTTGAAGATTCATAGATTATGTATTTTTCAATGAGTAGAAGGTGTACTTGAAAAGATTTGGGGCATTTTGTTGAAAAAAATATATATCAGACACAATTTAAAGAGTATTTTTCTAATAATAATCTGTCAAGTCTTGTAACTGACAACACATACATCTGAATAGATATTAGATAACAGTTATATCTCTATACAAGATATTCTGTCCTATTGTGACTGCCAAAACAATATATTGACTAAATTTTAAAGTGCTCCCAGTCCGGAAGTTGATACTCCGAAGATGAGTTATAACCAGCGAGTATTTACAGTAATTTTGATCAGATTTGAATCATATCCTAGAATATCCAAGACATGTGGCTATTACTCTAACCATATCTAAAAGTTTTCTGCTATGGATACTACATGTATATCAAGTTTCCTGCTATGGATATGACATGTATATTGCTTACTGGATTCTAATATACACAGGGCGAGGCATTTCGGTAGTATCATGTGATATACTGTGGTGTATACATTAGTGTTTGGCTTTCAAAATATGGCATCAGTCATATCTGGAAAATATTTGGACTCCATATTCTGGTAGTGTCAAAGTGGTCAGATTCCGGATTTAAGATATGCTCCGGACATGAGTCAGAAGCTGTGAGTATCGACACTTAATTTGATCAGATTTGAATCATATCTTTGAATGTCTGAGTAAGGATATTAATAGTATCTCAACGTTTCCTGCTACGGATATGACACATACATTGCTTCCCGGAATTTAACACACACAGGACGAGGCATTTCGGTAGTATCATGTGATATGCTGTCACCAGACATGTGGTGTGTTTTGGCTTTCAAAATATGGCATCAGTCATATCTGGAAAAAATTTGGACTCCATATTCTCTTGGCGTCAAAGTGGTCAGATTCTGGATTTAAGATATGCTCCGGACATGAGTCATAAACTGTGAATATCAACAATCAATTTGATCAAATTTGAATCATATCTTTGAATTTCCGATATAAGGATATTAATAGTATCTCAAAGTTTCCTGCTACGGATATGAGACGTATTGCTTCCCAGATTTTAGCACACACAGGACGAGGCATTTCGGTAGTATCCTGCCATATGCTGTCACCAGACATGTGGTGTGTTTGGCTTTCAAAATATGGCATCAGTCATATCTAGAAAAAATGTGGACTCCATATTCTGATGGTGTCAAAATGATCCCAATCCGGACTTAAGATATGCTCCGGACATGAGTCATAAACCATGAGTATCGACAGTCAATTTGATCAGATTTGCATCATATCTTTGAATGTCCGACATAAGGATATTAATACTATCTCAAAGTTTCCTGCTACAGATATGACACGTATATTGCTTCCCGGATTTTAACACACACAGGACGAGGCATTTCGGTAGTATCATGTGATATGCTGTCACCAGACATGTGGTGTGTTTGGCTTTCAAAATATGGCATCAGTCATATCTAGAAAACATTTGGACTCCATATTCTGATGGTGTCAAAATGATCCCAATCCGGACTTAAGATATGCTCCGGACATGAGTCAGAAACCGTGAGTATCGACAGTCAATTTGATCAGATTTGCATCATATCTTTGAATGTCCGACATAAGGATATTAATACTATCTCAAAGTTTCCTGCTACGGATATGACACGTATATTGCTTCCCGGATTTGAACACACACAGGGCGAGGCATTTCGGTAGTATCCTGCCATATGCTGTCACCAGACATGTGATGTGGTTGGCTTTCAAAATATGACAGCAGTCATATCGGGAAAATATCTAAACTCCATATTCTGATGGTATCAAGTGGTCCCATTCGGAGTTAAGATATGCTCCAGATATGAAATTGTAAAATGTTGTGGTCGGAGAGTATCCAACCCAGATTTCCTCATATATGGGTCATAATTTGACATATCCTGGCAAGACTAACTCCGGATTCTGGGGTATTTCGCGCAGTGATACAGGTTTACATAAAGCAATCTTATTTAACCATTCGACTTCCGGTGTAATGCCTTGTCACTAATGTATACAAGGTGACCATTAAGAGACAGTTTCTGGGTTGATTTGTCTTACTGCCTGGTTGTGTGCCAGGGTGAGACCTAGCCAACTGAAACTACGATATGGAGACTCTTTGAGAGTTGAGTTTGTGTGTGTGCGTGTGCGTGTCCATTTGCTATCTGTGCACCCAGGCAGGCAGTGTGTGTCATAATATCCTGAGGATGATGTAAAGCAGATAGAGGAAGGAGAAGAGGCCCCAAAGTGTCACAACTCATTTACCACACAATCTCCTTTCTTTGTTACTTCTTCTCATCCACCCTTCCGCTTTTTAATTTCATGACTTCTGCTTGAAACTCTCCCTCGTCCATTCATACTTGCCTTTGCTATCACCCTCTCCTTCCTACTTCCTCTCATCTTTTTCTTTTGCACCACATGTTTCAAAAATGTATAAAACATGGATAATTTACAGCAGGGCGATGTGGGAATTTAGGACTTTAATCATGAGAGAGATAACGAGGAAAAGAGTGGAAGAGAGTTACAACGTATGGAGACAATATAGGTGGGTTTTTACCCTCATCTAGACTTGGACAACTATTTTGAATAGCATATCACTGGTGTAAAGGGATCAGTTCATCCCAGGCAAGAGTCCCACAGTGGCCCTGTGAAAAGGCTCTGGGTTATGGGCCCCCTGAGCTCTTGGGCCCCTGTGCCTGGGCCCGGTAGGCCCGCTTGGTAATACATCCCTGCACCTGACAGAACATTTCCTCACAGATCTCATGCTCCAGTGTGAAGCACAGATCCTTAGAAAGAGCCCAACACATCCAGCAGGTAGAACCATACTGGTCAGTTTTGTCATCCAGTGTGAGACTCGTCATATCTCACCGCCTGTATCTGGCAATTTGTTTCTGGTTTGTGTTGCACTATTATCGTTGGCCCATAGAAAGATGGTTTTAATATGGTTTTAGTTGATTTTATTTTTGTGGTTACATAGTGAGACAACTCACATCACATTGATTTACTATGATGCCTGGGTTTTCATTTTTTTTTTTTTTTTTTATTATTATTATTTTTAGCACAGACAGTTTCCGCATCCCCCGGATCTGGAAGAGTTTAAGGAGGTTAATGAGATCACCTCCATTAATAACTCTCTTAATTAATTTTAAGGGGATTCACCATTAATTAACGGGCAAATTAATCTGAACTAGATGGTCTACATTTCCTAACGAAAATGTAATTGTGCTTGCTGTCCCCGCCATGCACCGCCTGGCTTACAAGGTCCCTGCCCATGCAATTAGGGGGACTAATGCTGCCTTCCAGACACCTGGGACGTGGGTGTTTCCCAGTGGAAAAGTCCCAGTCCCCACCTTCAACACAATATTTCTCCTATAGGCTCAGAGTACATCTGTCCACACCTGTGCCAAGTTTGGTTAGCATCGGACAATCTTTGTGAAATAGGCCCCACCCACAGAAGATTGGAAGTGGATTATATCGCAACGGTGCGTTTTTTTTCCAAAACTTCCAAATCAGTGTTGTGCAGGACAGTCCCCACATGATGTGTGCTTTGGTTTGGTGAAGATTTGACCAAATTTCAAGGAGGAATCGCAAAAAAACAGTTTTGGACAAAATGCAAAATGGCGGGAAATGTAGATATACGAAAATGGGCGTGGCCTAGATGAGTAGATGCGGAAGGACCCAAGCAATCCAGGGGAAAAAAAGTTTGATGATAGACCCTACGGTTCAAAAGTTATGAACCAAAACATAAAGAGGGCTGTTATAGCACCACCATCTTGTCAATTGGTGCAATTATTTCGTGGATAGTAAAAGACCCCTCTGTGAACCTCCCTAACAAGTTTCATAGCTGTACCTCATATGGTTTCTGAGATACAGCTAATTTAAAGTCCCTGGAAACCAAAATCCACAAAAACGTTCTAACTATGTTATTTAGGGTCTTGTGTTAGTAACTGTCTGCCTCAGAAATTATTATACATTACTTTCAACCCAAAGCCTTAAAATCGACACTTTTCTACAAGATTCTACAAAGTACTTCCTCATTGAAGAGAGCAGTGCGTGAGGTGCTAAAATGCAGGAGCTTATGACGTCATAAGCTCTATATAACCTTTGTACACGCGCGCAACTCGCCCTACTGTGTGTGTGTGTGTGTGTGTGTGTGAGTAACTTTGCGTCACCAGGCTGTGTCGAGCGCTATGCTGTTCTCTCTCTCTCTCTCTCTCTCTCTCTCTCTCTCTCTCTCTCTCACTAGTCCCGAGAGAGAGAGAGGAGAGAGAGAGAGAGAGAGAGAGAGAGAGAGAGAGCACAGAGTGGGAGACAGACACGCTGTGGGGGCAAAGAACAGACAGAGATCTCTTCCTCTCAGAGCCGCGGAGCAACGCGCGAACACACACACACACACACACACACACACACACACACACACACACGCGGTGTGTGCACAGTGCACACACCGACACTCATCTCTCTTTCTTTCTTTCTCCGTTTCCCTCCCCCCCTCTCTCTCGCGCTCTCCGAGAGACAGAAATTTCCCTGCTGTAGACTGGACACGCCCACACAGTCCGCGGGAGAAAGTACACTCTAAAAAATAATGAAATCTCATGAGTTTTGCCATGGCTGTCAAACCTAAATTTATATACTTTGCGACGTTCATCATCGTTCAAATTCGGCTGGTGGCTTATTAACATAGGATCCTGTGATGTGATGAACTCAAAATGCTAAATAATAAAGAAATATTTCTGGTTTCCAGGGACTTTAATGTTTTTTTTTGTCTATATGATTCTCTGTACCCAGAATGCAACACTCCTGCTCAGAGTTACTGTTAAGCTATATTTATCTGGTGAAATCACACTAGATTCCTGCTTCCAGTACACTTTTTGCATGTGTTTTTTAACAGAGAAGAGCTGCAGCTGCTCAAAAGATAATATGTAAAATGTATGAGAGTGAGACCATGAGCGATATAACACTTGTAATACATGTATAGGTATGTCTGTTGTCTGTAGAATAGCGTGCGTGCGTGTCATACAAGAAGGAAGGCTGGCCATAATGAGAATGAATCTGCACTTCCTGCCGCCCTTCAAAATAAAACCATTTAGAAGGGACAGGCACTGAATGCTGCTATAGCGCCCCCTAAAGGCTAAATGACAAAATACTTCTGATATAGGCTCAGAGTACATCCCTCCACACCTGTAGCAAGTTTGGTTAGCATCGGACGATTTTTGTGAAATAGGCCCCACCCACAGAAGATTGGAAGTGGATTATATCGCAATGGTGTGTTTTTTTTTTTTACTTCCAAATCAGTGTTGTGCAGGACACTCCCAACATGATGTGTGCGTTGGTTTGGTGAAGATTGGACAACATTTCAAGGAGAAATGGCAAAAAAACTGTTTTGGACAAAATGCAAAATGGCGGAAAATCTAGTCAGACGGAAATGGGCGTGGCCTAGTTGAGTAGATGCGGGAGGACCCAAGGAATCCAGGGAAAAAAGAATTTTGATGATAAACCCTACGGTTCAAAAGTTATCGAGCAAAAGGTAAGGAGGGCTGTTATAGCGCCACCATATGGTCAATTGGTGCAATTTTTTCGGGGATAGTAAAAGACCCCTCCGTGCACCTCCCTACCAAGTTTGGTAGCTGTAGTCGTTATGGTTTCTGAATTACAGCTAATTTACTGCAAGATTTTGCAAGATTTTTCCAAACCCCATGCAAGTCAATGGGGAAAAAAATGGCGCTTAATGGCGAATTGCGGCCACACTGCTTTCACAAACCCTTAGCAAAGTCATAGCATACATGTCCTCAATGAGGCGGTCATTTTGAGGTCTGGCATGTCTATGTGGCGCAAAAATTGAGGGAGTTATTACGCGACAAACTTTTTGGCAGATATAAGAAAAATAATAATAATAAGTATGTGGGATTTCAAGATTGTGCCTTGCTTGTCAGCAAGCACAATAATTAATATAAATTAATGAAATTGTAAGGTTATTTTAACCTCATTAGCCCAGGCTGCTTTGGGGGTGTTCTCTTGCCTAGACAAACATATACCCCAAATAAATCAGGGTGGCTTCTCAACCATCAGGCCTATGTCTGGTCTTGTTTGAAATGTGAGAATCTATGGAATATCAATCACGTGCAAGTAAACCTGCATCTATTACTATTCCAGAGTAAATGGAGATGCAATAAAGTGAAAACAATATTTTCAACCTTGCCTAGTGAATAATCTAATTTTAAAAGGCAATATATATCAAGATGCCACAAATAATAATGCTGCTATTGCCATACTCCTTGACTACAACTGTAACTGTAAATTTGATCAAAATACACTAAAACGCACCATTTATGAGACAATTCTATGAAATATTCAGGCACTCTGCATGTTTTGCCCACATAACAGTTAGAGTTTGACTTTTTACTGGGAATTTAACTTCTAAACACTACTTATTTAGATATACATGTTACAAATGACATAACTCTTCCAAAAGCATTGAAATAGTTATAAAAGCAATGAATATGGCTCTGTATTCAATATTTTCTATTCTGCAACATGCTTTTCAGGCAACTTCATGTCAGCCTATGGCCTATATACTTCAGTATCACGCCACATATCTGTCTCTTCTACAGCTGAACCGTTTGGGTTTGACCAAGTAAAACTATTTTTATAAGCATTTTACGAAATGTAGATGGAAAAATGAATGGCGGATGAAGCCCCTGGTTTGTATGCTTAACCTGGAAGTGGGTGTGACTTTGGCAGCCGAGGAGTAATCAGTGCTCGTTGACTACACCTGTGCAGGTCTCAGCTGTAGCCTACATAAGCTGGCTGTGACTACACTCTGTCTCTGACCCTCTCTCAACCGCTGAAACAGGTAGGCCTAGTTCCTCTCTCAACCACTCAAACAGGTAGGCCTAGTCCACTTTGGTGGTTTACACCAGACTACACCATACTTGTTTTCAGTCAAGCCATGCACCAGTGATTATACTGCTTAACACATGTGACTTACCCCTTGTTTCTTCCTCCCCAGAGTGTGTGTTCCAAAAAGTCACTTCAGTAGTGTAAGTCCTTTCACCTGTTTATATTTTCAGGAATGTTCTATATCTTTGCCTTTGTGGAAAGAATGGCCGCGCATGTGTTTGTCTGGCTAGCACTATTGAGTTTGTGCTTGTGTGAACAACAACATAATTGTCTTCATTTGTTTGTCATGCCTTGTGGTGATTACCGTTTAATTTACAAACCTTCATGTTTGACTGAATCACTGCCCAATGCTCATAATGCTAAGATAATTGTTTTAATATGGTCTATTAAGACTAGACTCTTTGTCTAGTCTAATCTTTGCTCACAGAGGCAGAGCCGGTCCTGTCTGGATAACTTTCAGCTGGAGAAGCAGCAAACTATGTGAGTGACGTTATGACTGACATGAATAAAAATGTCTAGTATCCTGCTCTACTGAACACTTCACATAGGCACATATCGTCAATTAAAAATCCTTTACTAACCATTTTGTTCACAATGAAGACGACAGCTTAATAATTCAGAGTGCCAAAGTCACGCCTTCTTCCGTATTCAGCATATGCACAGCGATTTCAAATGCTTAGTTTTACTTGGTCAAATGAACTGATTCAGCTACAGTGTGTATTTAGAATGGAATCAGGAGAAACATAACATTTCACTTGGACCAAAATGGAAGTCTTGTAGGCTTAACTTTTTAAATTTTGGTCCGAGTGCATCTCATGACTTTAAAGATGTCTGCATTGCTTGGGACTCAGTACAACGCTTGTCTATGGGTAAAATGAAATCTCTGTGCATATGCTGAATGTGGAAGGTGTGACTTTGGCAGTCTACTCAAGTCATCATGAAATAATGACTTGACTTCATTCTGCCTGGACAGGATGTCCCGGAGGACCATGTGGAGGAACGCTGCTAGCGAGGCACTGAGAAGGCATCAAGACGAAGCCCAAGTCTTGAATGCCTTCATCGTTCGACACTATGGCCCCACAGCGTTCCTCCTGAAAGACCAGGCACAGGACAGGACCTTCAGGGTAATTACTCTGCATTTCATGCTGCATTGAGTACCACAGGAAGAGTCCTAAGACCTGCGTGAGACCAGGATGTTGGCAATACCGGTTCCCTAATCTCAAAAGTCATGGCTTCAGGTTAAATGGCTGAAAAAGCTCTGGTTAACAAGCTTCTGAAACTGAACCTTGTATTGATCAAGATAATCTTCACAAATTAACACCACTTTTTGGAAGAGTGAATGATTTTTACAAATGTCAGAAAACTCACCATAGCTCATATCGGTAGTGCCGTTTTGTGAAGGTCCTCTTGCTGAACACAAGGTTGGCCGTTTTCATAAACTTTTTGTTAAGCACAAGACCATATAGGTATTTAACCAAAATACCATACAAAAAATCTTGATTTTTGGAGATGAGGTTTTGTTGCTTTGAGTCTACTTTTTCAACAGGTCGTATAAAATACCTGTATTGATGCATTTTCTTAACAGGTGTCTTTGGGCGACCCGCACATCTGTACCTGTCCTGTGTTCCTCCGGGAGCTTGAGCCATGCAAGCACATCTGCTGGTATGACACAATATGATGATATTGAAGTATGTTTTTAGCAAACCAACCAATCTCATTCTTCACACACTTGGTTGGAAGTGTACAGTTTCATGGGGTTAAGTAGAGAACCACCTGTGATATTTGCCTGAAGATCTAATGGCTTTAGGTTGTTAAGATGGCAGTTGCTAGTCTAAACGCCTCGCAATCTATTTCAATCAAATTAGCCCAACGCTAGAAAGGCTTTCTAACTCTTTTCCATTTCATTACAGGGTTTTGATGCGGGAACTCCAACTCCCGATCAACGACCGCTGTAAGTTGAATATATGAATTGTAGACTTTTTTCCATTTTAAATCCAGTAATCGTGTCATGATGATCCCAATTTCCCCTCGGATCAATAAGTTTTCTGATTTTCTGAAATAGTTTTGTAAAGTAGATTTTTAAGAGTCCAGAGCATTGGCACTTCCTGTTCCTATGTGTAAAAGTCATGGGGCTTTGGGTTAATTGCTTGAAATATGTCTGGTTAATTAAAGGAACAGTCACAGATTTTCAACCAGCTTTGTATCACTACAAACTATGTACTAAAACCTGTTTGGCAGGCGTTCATTTACTTGACTATTTTGAGATTAGAGTTATGGATAACTCTGATAAACTAAATAACTGCAAACTAATGACTGCAAAACTTAGTTGTCTCATACTACAGAGCTTGACGTGTAAGCCAACCCAGAGCTATATCTACTCCAAACAATTGCGCTAACAACCAGCGCTGGTCATTTTCAAAGAACTGACATAAATATTGAGATTGCTTTAAAATGATTATGCTCTATAGACTGCTTCCAGAGGGGGCTTTGTGGAAGCCAAATATCGGCGATTCTTCGGAGACGCGGCCCCGGCAACGCGGCCCTGGCAGGTCGCGTTGCGCCCTTGCGTGTGGCGGCTGCGGCGCAGCGAGGCCCGGGCGCTGCCCCGACATCGCCGAGACCACAAAGCCCCCCTCGAGAGCAGAGCCCAGGCCGGCGACCGCGAAGCCCGAGACCGCCAAGTCCGGGTCGCGGCGCTGTGCCGAGGCGAGCCATCGAAGCCCACGATGTGTGTCCGATCTGCACCGAGGGGCTGCTGGGCACACTGGAGCCGCTGTCGTACTGCAGGTGAGTGCCGGAGCGCGGTCAGACTGTGATTCAGTACACTTCATGTAGGATATGGAGGCCCATTCCGGGCGGCTGCTCACTAAAATAAACTTCTAAATTGTAACTAAAAAGCTCACAATTTTGATGTTTTGAGAGGAATTATTAGCCTGATATTCAAACGGCATCGTCAATTCATAATCTCATTCAGAAATTCACAACTGAGTGGACGTGGCTTCGACGGTCTGGAGCCATGCTAGGCTTAGGGGTCGGAACATTTTCCATGTTTAAACTATATGCCATGTTCAGGTACCCCCCCAAACATTGCCTCAAGTACCATAAAGGCTGAATGTCTACACCACTGCACCGTGCGGGCTTCAAGGTGTTTGTGCTTGATGTAGACTGAAACTTGGACTTTTTGGCTGAGGCATACAACCGCAAGGCATGTGTTTCTAGTTTTTGCCATCCTTGATTCTGAGCTTTCCTTTGTAGCAGGTTCGGGTGTGGTGGCAACATCCACCGCCGCTGCATTAAGCAGTGGGTGGACCACCAGGGGCTCATAGGCCAGGGCCTTATGGTGGACTGCCCGGTCTGCAGGCACGACTTCGGTCCTCTGGCGCTCCTGCTGGAGGAGGTGCGGAACGCCAGAGGGAGGGTCGCCCCTCAGCTGCCCCCCGGCCCCACAGCAGTGGCTCTTCCTGCACACGGTAGGCTATGCGGTCTTCCTCCCTGCACACGGTAGGCTATGCTGTCTTCCACAACTTTTTAATAGTGTCTCACAAAATCCAATTACTTTTCCAAGCCTTGTGCATTCATACAGTGACTGCAAAGGGTTTCCAGAAGCTGCTTCTTTTGACTGGATCAGTAATGATGCAACTCTCTTTTTGTAGGTGCTGCGGGGGGAGGAGAAGCTGCAGCCACTGCCTGGAGAGACCGTCTCAGGC
Organism: Poromitra crassiceps; assembly: GCF_964638095.1. Lineage (NCBI taxonomy): Eukaryota > Metazoa > Chordata > Actinopteri > Beryciformes > Melamphaidae > Poromitra > Poromitra crassiceps. Next base: position 340,652 of record NW_028152185.1, read on the forward strand.
CTGGGGACCATCCCACCTTTACCAGGCATGCGGGGGGAGGAGAAGCTGCAGCCACTGCCTGGAGAGACCGTCTCAGGCCTGGGGACCATACCACCTTTACCAGGCAGTGACTGCACTACTTTTAATACTTGTGTCTTTTTTAACTGTTTAATTTTTGTTTTAATAAAAGGTGTATTCTTTGAACAACGTAAAGCTTCTGAACTGGTATTTGTAGTGCACAAAAAGGAAAGATGTAAACACTAGGGGTGTCACGATACACTCAGTTCACGATACGATACGTATCACGATACTGGGTTCACGATAACGATACGATACGATACGATTTTAACAATATTTTTTAAAACTTGAATAATGACAATATATGACTGGAAAAGTAGTATTTTATTTGAAATGCACAAATACAAAACATGCTGTTGTGGGAAATTGTTATTACAATAACAACTAGAAAAAACATGAGATTGGAGATAAGGCTTATCTTGAAATAGAATGAGTTACACCGTCACTTAGATTTACTTTGAACTAAAAGGTTTCTCAGCAGTATAAATTCTCATTATGCATCTTCAGTTTTTCTTCAAACTCAAACAACAAGACTTTTCTTAATCTATTTTTTATGCATCTTCAGTTTTTCCTGTCAAGTAAACAGTTTTGCCAGAAACTCAATTGAATGGTTTCTCTCCTGTATAACTTCTCATGTGTCTCTTCAGAGACTTGTTCAACTGAACTACTTTCCACACATTGAACTTCAACAAACAAAGACGTTTCTTAGTCAATTTTTGAAAAAAAAAAAAAAAAAAAAAAGGGTTTTTTTTTTTTTTTTTTTTTTTTCTCTCGATATGAGATTTCATCTCAACGATACATATCGTGACGTTTTGCTATCGCGAAATTTCGTGGGACGATATATTGTGACACCCCTAGTAAACACTTTACTGTCATTATAGAGGTAAACGCAAGAGTTGCCCATTTCTGGTAAAGGAAATCCCCTAATCAATGGCTAGCGATAAAAGAGGAGCACAATACGAATGCGTTCAGTGAGACTTACTTGAAGAGGCTCAATGGTAGGCTTATTTGGTCAGCACAAACTCAATATACCACTCCTTACAGTTAGACTATAGCTGCTCAATAGCAATGTACTTTTCGTCTGAGTGACTATGTCCTCGGATGTGTCTTCTACATACTTTGCTTTGGATTCTTTCAGTCTTGTCTTTGTTGTACACGTTGACCATCGATCAAAAAAATCAATATTTCACTTGGGTAGAATACTTTTAAATTTGGTTGACCTCCCAAAATGGCCACTCTGTCTCACATGTGGTCAGCACCAGTGCATGGTGGCACAGTGGTAGCTCAAGTCACCTCACAGCAAGAAGGTCCTGGGTTCGATTCCCACCTGGGAGGGTGTGTCCCCCCCCCCTTGCGCCTCTTGTCAAAATGGCCTTTCTGTGTGGATTTTGCTTGTTCTCCCTGTGTTCCCCTGGAGTTTCCTCAATATGACACCCCCATCCCCCCCAAAAAAACATGCAAGATGGCCACCTGACCAGCGACGATGACACAAGATGGATGCCGTGCTAAAAGCTGCCCCTTTGAGGAAAGGACATGCCTTATCTGGGTTAAACAGTATTTCACCAGCCTCTGTGTGGCTGCAATGCATGTGTGGGTTTCTGCGTAACAGACAGGTTTGTCCATCCAGTTGTCTTTCATTTGAAAGTTTCTTCATATCACTGCAAGGCAAAAAATATAATTCATTCTGTGCTTAAGACACATTTCTTAGTGAACTTTCCTAAGATTAAAAGTAAAAGCAATACATATTTCTGACTATAAACACATGAGCAGTGATATCATTTTGACTGGGGTGGCTGAGCAAGGATGTCTGAACCTGATGTCTGTTTATTCTGACATCCTATCCTCTTATAGAATGAAGGAAACTGTCCTGTCTGAACCAATTTACCCCCCCCCCCCCCACCGCCATTTCCCCACATTTAGAAGCTCTTTATAAACATTTTTCTGCATGAAGTTAGGAGCTCTTGAGTTCCTTGGTGCACTGTGGCCTTCGGGGGGGGGGGGGGGGGTGTGAACTTAAAACACCCCGCTAATTTTCAACCAGCTTTGTATGATTAGAACATCAGTATATCAAAACTAAACAGTTTTGAAGTCATTCATTTGGTTTGACACAGACACAAGCCGAGAGCGATGTGTGTGTGTGTGTCACATATTTGGAGACCTGTGTTCCAGACCAGGCGGGTGTAACTCCCAGGGGTCATCCACTATTTTCTGGAGCCATATATTTGCATAATCTTGTGTGATAACTTGTTTTGATAGCCAGTCTCTTGGATAATATCAGAATGTTTTTTGGTGCGTGTGTGTATTTGTGTAAATTATTTTATTTATATATTCACTGTACTTATTGTGTTAGTTTTGCTACTCTCCTACTTTTTTTTTTTGAGTAGATATAGGTGTGAATGTATGGGGCAGACATTCTACTATTTAGCCTAGTTGTAGAGCTCTTGATACAAGGACGGACATGCTATGACTGCAGTGGAGATTTTTTTATTTTTTATTTTATTTACCGTTTTCAATTTTACAATAGTGAATAGACATACAATGTGAAAACAAACTAACACAACACAACCTCAAGTGTCACCTAGACAAAAAAGAAACAACAACCAAAACAACAAAACACAGCTGGCTGCCAGGCTGTCAATGTTATCCCAGTGGTAACATGTTTAAGCATAATAAATAAATCAATCAATCAATCCAATATCACACCCACTCTGACATGTATTTAAACAGGAGACAGTATATGAAAATTAAATGACTATGAAAATTAAATGATATGACAGTGTGCTAAGAAGGGCCCCCAAGTTTCCTGGAATCTGCTCTGTGTATTTGGTTTATAGAGACGTAGCTTTTCTATTTGTATAATGTACAACATCTCATTGAGTCATCGTTTAAAACAGGGTGGAGTGGTAGACTTCCAGGTCAAGAGAATAAGTTTCTTAGCCACCATCATAGCTAGCTGCAGAGCCATCTGTATCTCATGTGGAAGCTCAAAAGTCTCCACGGAACATCCAAATATGGCCACATTGTGGGTGTGGCTGAATGTCTCTAGAATAGGCCTTTGAGAAGCACTCGAAAACTGCGGACCAAAAGGTGTGTAACACTAGCCTGACTCCGCCAGACGGGGGCGGCATTGTTCCACAGTTTGTGAAACAGAATGTGAAGCAAACCCATCCATCTGGCAACGTCAGGTTAGTGTAACACAGGACAAAACCAAAAAAGGTTTACATACACTGCGCGAAATACCCCAGAATCCGGAGTTAGTCATTTTTTGATTCTGCAAGAATCTGGATCATATAATGCGCATATGTGGAGATTTTTTTATATGCTTTATGTCAGGTCAAATACTGAACCATATTTACCCAATATAGTAGACTGTGCCCAGATACACCTAATGTTACATACACAGTAAATAAAATATCCGAATATGCTGTCAAGCCATATATTGAAATATGTGGACTCACTATATGGCTAGAATATGACCATATCTGTAGCATATCATCACTTTTTGTCATTGAAGAATATATGGTGGAATATGGTGTCCAGATATAACACTAAGTGATATTTTGACTTTGATATTTAACTGATATGAATTATATACGGAGTGTATCGGAACTAGAAATTGTTGGGAATGATGTGCACCATGTCCGGGGCAATACTAAGTCAGTATTTATGCTATGGTCAAATACAATGTCCAGATACATAATGGGTTTATATTTCACAATATCCGAATATGACCTCATGCCATATATTGAAATATGTGGACTCATTAAGCAGATATGGGTAGAATACGACCACATCTGTGGCATATCACTGAGCCAAAACCTCATGAATCTGGAGACATTTTATTTATTTATTCTGCACTCATCTGCATAATATCTGGAAGGTATCCGGAGATTTGCTTTATGCCAGGTCAAATACTGAACCATATTTGCCCCATATAGTATACTGTGCCCAGATACACCTAATATTACATACACAGTAAATAAAATATCCGAATATGCCCTTGTGCCATATATTGAAATATGTAGACTCAGTATATGACTAGAATATGACCATATCTGTAGCATATCATCACTCTTTGTCATTTAAGCATATATGATGGAATATGGTGTACAGATATAACACTAAGTGATATTTTGACTTTGATATTTAACTGATATGAATTATATACGGAGCGTATCGGAACTAGAAATTGTTGGGAATGATGTGCACCATGTCCGGGGGAATACTATGTCAGTATTTGTGCTATGCTAAAATACAATTTCCAGGTACATCATGTGTTAGCCTCACAATATCCGAATATGACCTCATGCCATATATTGAAATATGTGGACTCATTAAGCAGATATGGGTAGAATACGACCACATCTGTGGCATATCACTGAGCCAAAACCTCATGAATCCAGAGACATTTTATTTATTTATTCTGCACTCATCTGGATAATATCTGGAAGGTATCCGGAGATTCGCTTTATGCCAGGTCAAATACTGAACCATATTTGCCCCATATAGTATACTGTGCCCAGATACACCTAATGTTACATACACAGTAAATAAAATATCCGAATATGCCCTTGTGCCATATATTGAAATATGTGGACTCAGTATATGGCTAGAATATGACCATATCTGTAGCATATCATCACTCTTTGTCATTTAAGCATATATGATGGAATATGGTGTACAGATATAACACTAAGTGATATTTTGACTTTGATATTTAACTGATATGAATTATATACGGAGCGTATCGGAACTAGAAATTGTTGGGAATGATGTGCACCATGTCCGGGGGAATACTATGTCAGTATTTGTGCTATGCTAAAATACAATTTCCTAGGGTTAAAAAAAAACCTAAGTACTTTTCCCATACAAAAAAAAAAAAATAATCTCTTAGCCGTTTCACCAAACGACTCCAATTGGCCTAATTCATGCTCATATGACACCCCCCCCAACAACCCATATGCAAAACAGCCTAGGGTTGGCCAAAATGCCATGTTCAAAGCCTATTTACACCCACTTCCGGTCACTTCCGGCGGAAGCCCCGCCCATATTCGGGACCAGCGCATAAAACTACATAAGACTACATGTCTAACTTCCTAACCCTAGTTCCAACTTAGCCCTTCAACATGGGTGAACGGTACACAAGCGGCAGAACCTAGTGCAAATTTCAGCTAGGGTTGTCAATTAACTCCCCTGGACCACCTGGAGCTATAATTTCAATTGGAGCATGTAGCCCTCCTATAGGAGAGTAGACCCTGAGAAAAGGTTAGCCGAAGTCCCCTCCCCCTAGGCAGGGGGGAGGTCCAATCGTTTAAAAATGTTGAAACTAGGGGTGCGTTTAACTCCTAAAGTAAATGGACTAGAAGGCTGTCCTTTCTTGGGGGAACTCCTCTCACACCCCTCTTCCCGCCCACAAAAAATGGGAGGTCAAAACGCCCCCTAAAAACCGGAAGTCGCGTTTGGGCCATTTCCCTTGCTTTTTGGCCAAAATGAAGTCGTTTTTCGGGCTCCTCGCCAAAAATGGAGTCCTTAGAGTACCTACATGGCTATAAAAAAAAAAAAAAAAAATACAAAAAAAAAAAAAAAAAAATCAAACCTGAATAACTCCTAGGGGAAGTAATTTCAAGGCCTAATTTTTTTTTGTGGGAACTCCTCTCACACTCCTCTTTCAGCCCACAAAAAATGGGAGGTCAAAACGGAAGTTTTTTTCTTTACCAAAAAAAAAAAAAAAGTGTCGTATCTTTATATTCACTAAAATTCAGTAATTGAAGCTACAACCAAAATGACGGTTTGAGCATGTACTAGGGGTTCTCAACATACACTGTAGCCAAAATTACGGCTCCAGGTTGAGTGGAACTGTGTCCCTGGCCCAAAAAGAGATGTACATTTTGCTGGATTTCGTAATTTCGTGCGTTTTCTGATTTTTTTCAACTCTGCGGGACCACAGCTCGCTCAGCGTAGCTCCGATTAGCCTACCCTTTGCTGAGAGTAGGCTTTAGACTGTCTCCTACGTGTCCAGCAACTTTGAAAGGGCTAGCTTCAATTACTGATACAACAGAAGAACAACAAAAAGTGAACTATTGTATATTGTAAACATATGAATATTCTAAATAGACATCTGTCTGTCTTTCTGTCTGCCTGTCTTGTCTGCCAGTCTGTCTAAACATCTGAACATCAATTAACTATTCTGTATGGACAGAGGACAGCCAGACCTGTTCATCTGAGACATCTGTGTGTGCACATTCTTATTTTCCACCTGGTGCTGGAGAGCTGAGCCTGGCTGAGCTCTTTAAACTCTGCCAGGGTGACTATCCCCAGCAGGGCCATGCAGGCTCTCTCTCAGCTGTCTGTCACCAGGGGAAGGAGGGGGACCAAGGTACGTTTTACCGGTTTGAATGTTGACCTCTTCTGGGCTTGCACCTGCCAAAGGTTTGTGAAAAAAAAAATCTGATCGTAAGTAGGCTACAGTATCCCTCTCTCACTGTCTGTCTGTCGTTCAGACTGACTGCCTGTCTACCTGACTGTCTACCTGACCTACCGTCTGTCTGTCTGTCTGTCTCACTGTCTGCCTGTCTACCTGACTGTCTGTCAGTGTCTGAACTGACTGTGTGTTTCACTGTCTGTCTACCTGACTGACTGATGTCTGTCTGTCACTGACTGACTGACTCTCTGTCAGACTGACTGTCTACCTGACTGACTGACCGACTGTCTGTCTGTCTCACTGTCTGCCTGACTGTCTCACTGTCTGTCTGTCTTTCAGACTGACTGCCTGTCTACCTGACCTACCGTCTGTCTGTCTGTCTGTCTTTCTGTCTGTCTCACTGTCTGCCTGTCTACCTGACTGTCTGCCAGTGTCTGAACTGACTGTGTGTTTCACTGTCTGTCTACCTGACTGACTGACTGACTGATGTCTGTCTGTCACTGACTGACTGACTCTCTGTCAGACTGACTGTCTACCTGACTGACTGACTGACCGACTGTCTGTCTGTCTCACTGTCTGCCTGACTGTCTCACTGTCTGTCTGTCTTTCAGACTGACTGCCTGTCTACCTGACTGTCTACCTGACCTACCGTCTGTCTGTCTGTCTGTCTGTCTCACTGTCTGCCTGTCTACCTGACTGTCTGCCAGTGTCTGAACTGACTGTGTGTTTCACTGTCTGTCTACCTGACTGACTGACTGACTGACTGATGTCTGTCTGTCACTGACTGACTGACTCTCTGTCAGACTGACTGTCTACCTGACTGACTGACCGACTGTCTGTCTGTCTCACTGTCTGCCTGACTGTCTCACTGTCTGTCTGTCTTTCAGACTGACTGCCTGTCTACCTGACTGTCTACCTGACCTACCGTCTGTCTGTCTGTCTGTCTGTCTCACTGTCTGCCTGTCTACCTGACTGTCTGCCAGTGTCTGAACTGACTGTGTGTTTCACTGTCTGTCTACCTGACTGACTGATGTCTGTCTGTCACTGACTGACTGACTCTCTGTCAGACTGACTGTCTACCTGACTGACTGACTGACCGACTGTCTGTCTGTCTCACTGTCTGCCTGACTGTCTCACTGTCTGTCTGTCTTTCAGACTGACTGCCTGTCTACCTGACTGTCTACCTGACCTACCGTCTGTCTGTCTGTCTGTCTGTCTGTCTCACTGTCTGCCTGTCTACCTGACTGTCTGCCAGTGTCTGAACTGACTGTGTGTTTCACATGTACACTGAAAAAACGGGAACTTGCCTCTCACGGATATACTAAACTCGATCTCATGTGTTCAATGTGATTAATTAATGTTTGAGCTTGGAACATGATTGTACTCCTTCAAGGTAAGGTTAAGGACCAAGGTACGTTTCACCAGTTTGATATTTCGTTTATACTGACAAAGGGAAAAACCAGAAAACGCTCGTAGCCTACCATTTTACTATTAAAGCAGTTTTTGCAAAATATTGCTATTTATTGTTACAGTGTGCTGTTTGAATGTTGACCTCTTCTCGGCTTGCACCTGCCAAAGGTTTGTGATTGTGCGCGACTAAAAAAAATCTGATCGTAAGTAGGCTACAGTATCCCTGTCTCAGTGTCTGTCTGTCTTTCAGACTGACTGCCTGTCTACCTGACTGTCTACCTGACCTACCGTCTGTCTGTCTGTCTGTCTGTCTCACTGTCTGCCTGTCTACCTGACTGTCTGTCAGTGTCTGAACTGACTGTGTGTTTCACTGTCTGTCTACCTGACTGACTGATGTCTGTCTGTCACTGACTGACTGACTGACTCTCTGTCAGACTGACTGTCTACCTGACTGACTGACCGACCGTCTGTCTGTCTCACTGTCTGCCTGACTGTCTCACTGTCTGTCTGTCTTTCAGACTGACTGCCTGTCTACCTGACTGTCTACCTGACCTACCGTCTGTCTGTCTCACTGTCTGCCTGTCTACCTGACTGTCTGTCAGTGTCTGAACTGACTGTGTGTTTCACTGTCTGTCTACCTGACTGACTGACTGATGTCTGTCTGTCACTGACTGACTGACTCTCTGTCAGACTGACTGTCTACCTGACTGACTGGCCGACCGTCTGTCTGTCTCACTGTCTGCCTGACTGTCTCACTGTCTGTCTGTCTTTCAGACTGACTGCCTGTCTACCTGACTGTCTACCTGACCTACCGTCTGTCTGTCTGTCTGTCTCATGTGCCTTATCTGTCAATATTTGCATGTCCATGATGGACCAGTCAAGCCGCCTATTTGCCCGAGTGATCATCAGGGCGGCTTTAGCGGAGAATGCTTTATGATATTGGTAAAATAGTTTACCGTGGCTGGAGTAGAGGTCCCCTATTAGCGCTAGATATTTGTCTAGCTCATGGCGGCGCTCTGGGTACACTTCGCAGATCACATCACGGTAGACGCCAAACGTGTTCAGGAAGTCACATAGGGAAAGGTCTTTGGGCAGGCGGGGGTCGGACGACTTTAAATAAACAGGGCCCTCTGGGTCACCCGTGGCCTTCCTTTTACACTGGGGAGATGGCAGGAGTATGCTAACTAAGTTAATGTCTCTGCCCTTTAAAATGTTGGACCTTAGCCTGGGCGAAATATTGGCACAGGGAGAAACAAAAGACATACCGAATGGGATGGCAGGCATGGCGGACGCCAGAGTGTTCATCTGGGCGGGTTGGGTGGTGGTGAGGAGCACGTCGGCTTGCTGCATGGGCGGGGGTAGGATCGGCTGCTGCGCCAGCTGGGCTGCTGCGAACGTGGGGGGGAATGGGGGGGGGGGGGGTTCCAGGGCGCTCAGACGGGCTTCTACTGATCTGCTCGCATCTAGCAGGGACAGCAGGATGGCTCTTGACGACCCCTGTCGGCTCGGCGGAGCTACGAATGGGGCCGCTTCTGCTTCCGGGGCGGCGGCCTGGAGGTCAGTGCGACCAGGAAGGACGAGGCGTCTCGCGGCGGCCCCGCGGCCTGCGTTTCCCCGGCGGCTCCCAGCTCTCGGGGCGGCTGCCTCTACTGGTCTTCGCCCGCGGCCTCTCGCGCGTCCGCGCCGAGCGGCCTCTCCTTCCGGCACGCTCGCACGCGTTCTTAGGCGTCCACGGGCCGTCGCAGTGGCGCGCCCCGTGCCATGGGAACGCGCGCTGGGCCTTCTCGTCGGGGCTATGCTAGCAGCCTGTGGTCCAGCCGCTTCGCCAGCGTCTTCATCAGAAGCCTCGGAAAGCAGGTACGCTCCGTGGCCGGTCCGGAACAGGGAAGCGATGTCTAAGCTGTCGTCGCTATCCATGGACAGCTCTGACTCGGAACTCGACATACCGGAATGGAGTGGGGAGCGTTGAAATCTGCGGTGAATATCCACGGGTGGAGAAGGCTTGAGGATGCTGATTCGGTCTGCAGATGTGGAGCAAAACAACGCTTCGGAGGCCTGCTTCAAGGGGGATGGACTGCCGTGAGCTGCTGCTGCTATGATCCGCCAGAGAGAGAGAGGTGACGTAGAACCCTTGCTATATATATGAGGATTAACTGACGTCATATTTGACGTCATAGCAGACGTCATACTAGGACTTTTGACTGACCACGTTATGCTAGAACTTGACTGTCATCAGGGGATGATCGGATTATGCGTGAGTGGCCTTCTGCTTGAAATATGGTCTGGAGACCTCACCAGTACTATATACCTGTATGTCATGTAGGTCATGCTGTATGTCATGTATGTATTGTATTAGGGCCCTATGCGATAAATGTCATGATGTCATGTATGTTGTGTATGTCATAAATGCCTGAGTAAGTCTTTGTTCACACCATAGGCAGAACTGAAGCTTGAGGCAGGCTCAAGCTGATCTGACGCCTAACCGGTCACGCCAGGAGTCTCTTCAGCGCCTCACTCGGCATGCCTTGAACCCACCCACAACTTCCATTCAATTCATGCCTTGCAGTTTCAAGCTTCACACGTCACGCTTGGAAAATAGAACAGAAGCTGAATCTCTCTGTTCAGCGGGGCATTGGCATGGCACAGCGTGGCTTCAGCGTGGCGTGCAGCTGGTGTGAACAGACTTGCCTGTTTACAAGGACTCTGAAATGAAACTGTGTGGCTTTGACGTGGGATTGGCATGGGATTGGCGTATGGTGTGAACATGCACTCAGGGGTGCAGGAAATCACATTAAATGATAGATTATTGAGCAGGAGAGTGCAGAGCAGGGCTCTGTTAGCTTTTGTAAGGATAGAGTTTTTTTTGTAGGTTATGAAGTAGTTATAGGTATGTTCAACTCAATTACTTTTTAAGTAACTATTAACTGTAACATTACTAATTTTCAATAACTTGATGATAATTGTATGATTACATCATGTAGCTACAACTTGTCACCAGTCAATTGTTTTAATTATGTGACACAAATTTAATGGAATAGTTTATTTTGTGAGCTTTGCTTTTAGTAGCACTTTATTGTAATGCAGCCTTTTTTTTTTTTTTTAAGATATTTTTATTGGGGAATTTTCAATTATCATACTTAACAAAACAATACAAACAGAAAAAACAGACAGAGAAAACAAAACAACAACAACAAAGAAAACAGAGGGTATCCCCCCCTCCCCCCTCCCCCCTCCCGGTATGGTATACATTTCGCTCTCTTTTTAATATAAAATAAAAGTAAAGTCAACTACAGGAGGTAATATTCAATCAAATCAAAACCAATAAACAAATTAGGTATGTGGAGTAGACATAATGAAGGTGATCTTAGCTATCCAAGAGGGTGTAATGAAGGTAATGAGGCCAGAAAGGAGCCCCATATTTTTTTATAAGTTGCCGGCTTCCTTCTCACACTGTACAGAATCTTCTCAGGAGTACTATATGATGTTAATTCGTTCAACCAATGTCTCTGAGAGGGAGACAGTTCAGATTTCCAATTTAGCAATATACACTTTTTGCCAGCTGTACCTGCGAGTAATATGAAGTATTTCTTATTGATGCTCATCTCCAGAGATCGAGTGTCTCCCAAAATCCAGATCCTAGGGTCATAAGGAACCTGGACTTCTAACACATCTGAAGTTGTTTCAATGATAAATTTCCAAAAATCTTCTAAATGAGAGCAATTCCAAAGCATATGGAGTAAATCCCCCTCACATGTTCTACATCGTTGGCAGTTGGGAGAGGAATTATGGTAAATTTTGTGGAGTCTGTGTGGAGTGTAATAGGTTCTGTTAAATATATTAAACTGTAACTGTCTGTGTTTAGTTGAGATTAAAACAGTCTGAGACATTTCAAGGAGGGCATGCCAGTCAATTTCATCATACGTGCATTCAAGATCGGATTCCCATTTCCTTTTATTATCATTCCTATTATAGATTGGCAAGTCGGTGTTTAGAATAGTATAGATAGAGGATGTCAGACCCCTAGTAGTGTGCAAGGCAACGCTAAGCAAATGGTTCTCAAGAGGGGATACTGATGGAATTTGTGGGAAATCTGCGTAGCTATTACGGACCCAGTCTCTAATCTGAAAGTACTTAAATAAATTATGATTTGGCAAATTAAACTTTTCACTTAACTGCTGAAAGTTGGCGAAGTTATCTTGATTGTATAAGTCTCCGACTGTTTTAATGCCTTTGTTGACCCAGTTCTTTAAATTCCCATCTGCGACTGGGGGAGGAATACTGGGGTTGTCCCATAGGGGAGTGTTACGAAGCAATAAAGTATTTAGACCAATGACAGTGTGAGCTTCCTGCCATACAGCAAAGGAATTTAAAATAATGGGGTTCCTGGTAATGACTAAAAGTGATTTCTTGGAGGGTAAGAAAGGAAGAACCTTTAAAGGTACATTTTTTAAATGGTGTTGTTCAATAGGAAGCCATCTAGCCTCATTATCCTCGGAGTGTAACCAACACCATGTTGCGCGGAATTGAGCTGCGAGGTAATATAACCTAAAATTGGGAAGGCGTAATCCCCCTTTGGAGTATGGGGCCTGAAGGGTTGAGAGTTTAACTCTAGGGACTTTGCCCTTCCACAGAAAACTAGATATAGATTTATTCAGATCTTTAAACAAACTTTTGGGGATTTTAAATGGGACACATTGGAACAAATATAGAAATTTTGGCAGGATATTCATTTTAATTGAATTCACTCTCCCTATCAGAGACAATGGCAGATCCCTCCACCTCTGTAAGTCTAGTTTGACCCGGTCCAATAACTTGATGTGATTGTCTTTAAAGGTTTTGGGAATAGATCTCCTAATTTCTACGCCCAAATACTTGAATCCGCTCGGGCACCATTTTAGAGGTCTGACTAAATTCTTGATATTATTGTCTTGTATGTTAAAAGGCATAACTTCACTTTTTGAGAGATTTAGTTTATATCCAGAGGCAGCACTGTAGTTTTGAAAGCATTCTAAAAGGCTGGGAAGAGAATTTGAAGGATCGGACAAGAAAACTAAAAGGTCATCAGCGTAAAGGGATCATTTATGTTCATTTAAACCGAAATTAACGCCCGTGATGGATGGGTTAGAGCGAATGGAAATGGCTAGCGGTTCGACAGCTATTAAAAACAGCAATGGTGCGCTAGGGCAACCTTGACGGACCCCTCTGGACAGCGGGAAGGCACCCGACAGGATCCCATTAGTTAGAATTTGAGATTTTGGGGCATTAAAGAATGTTTCAATGTAATTGATAAATGTGTTTCCAAAATTCATTGCTTCAAGAGTTTGCAAAAGAAAGCTAGGTTCGATCCTGTCGAATGCCTTCTCAGCGTCCATCGACATAATTAGCATCGGGTCATCTTGCGCTTGAGCCCATTCCATTATGTGAAAGAGTCTACGCACGTTGTCCGACCCATATCGGTTTCTAACAAAACCCGTCTGGTCGGGATGAATAATTTTGGGGATAATAGTGTCCAGTCTCAATGCAATTAATTTTGATAAGATTTTGTAATCAGAGTTCAAAAGGCTGAGAGGCCGATAAGAACTACACTTTTGACGATCCTTGTCTGGTTTTGGCAGTAATATTATTGTTGCCAATTCAAGAGAGCTAGGGAGAGTTTTATTAGTCAAAGCTTCCTTAAACATGTTAGTTAAAGGGGTTAAGAGCTTACCAGAGAACGCTTTAAAGTATTCGACTGGAAAGCCATCAGGGCCCGGAGCTTTGTTGTTCTGTAGGGACATCATGGCGTTACGGACCTCTTCTTCTGATAATTCAGCGTCGAGACGATCTTTGTCCTCAGGGTCTAATTTAGGAAGGGTTATTGAATTCAAGAAACGTGTTGCTTCACTGTTATTAGCATTGTGGTCTGTCTTATATAGTGTTTCATAAAATGTCTTAAATTCCCGGTTAATGTCCTGAGAATTATAGAGGGACCTGCCATCATCCGCAACAATCGAGTGAATAAGTCTATCATTCTCTTCTTTTTTAATTTGCCATGCTAAAAGTTTACTAGTTTTATTTCCGAATTCATAGTAGTGATAACTGGTCCTGGCCATGGCTGCCTCGGCTTTGTTTGTACATAAATTATTATATTGAATCCGCTTAGACGTCAATGTGTTTAGTACTACCTCACTATTAGTATGAGCGTGTTCACGTTCAAGGTTTCTAATCTCCTCCTCTAGCGATAAAAGGATTTTCCTTTTTTCTCTTATCTTATGTGAGCTATATGAGAGGATATGCCCTCTCATGAATGCTTTCAAGGCCTCCCAAATATTAGCGTGAGAGGAGGAGTTTAAGTTGGCTTCCAAGAATATATTAATATGGCCATTCATAAAAGTGATAAACGCAGGGTCCTTAAGCATAAATGCTTTGAATCTCCAGCTATGAGATGGTGGTTGTGTGGTATCCATCTTCCAAGTCATCTTTAGAGGATTGTGGTCAGATAGTAAGGCCGCTAAATAGGAACAATCAGTAACCCTTGAGATCATATTAAGAGGAGCTAGTATCATATCAATTCTAGAGTAGGAACCATGGACGCTTGAATAGAAGGAGAAGTCCTTTACATTTGGATTGAGTTGACGCCATATATCACATAAGCCCAAGTCCCTCAGGCCCTGGGCCAGGACCGCCGCTGCCCTAGAGCGGTTAAAGGATCTCGGGGTGGAACGGTCCAGTGCAGGGTTTAAGACCAGATTGAAGTCACCAGCAATCAAACATTGGCCCTCAGCAGACGCAAGTTTCAATACTAAATCAGTAAAGAAAGTAGGATCATCGTGATTGGGGCCATATACATTAACCAGAGTGACCTTGTTCATGTTCAATTCACAATTAACTAAAATGAACCTGCCATTATTGTCTTTCTCTGTTGAAAGAAGTTTAAACCGCAAATTTTTATTTACAAGAATAGCTACTCCTCTTGCTTTTGTATTAAACGACGAATAGTAGACATGTCCAACCCAGTCCCGTTTTAGCTTTACATGTTCAATGTCAGAAAGATGAGTTTCCTGAATAAATGAGATGTCAGTGGACTGTCTCTTTAAGTATGTAATAATTTTTTTCCTCTTGATTGGAGAGTTGATCCCCCTTACATTCAAAGAAATTATTTTGAGTTGACTAGTCATCCCTTAAGGAAAGCAATAAGTGATTGTTACCCTGGAGCAAAAAGGTTGAGCGAGAGCTATAAGATTGAAAATGAATGAAAAACAAAACCATACCATACCCTCACATGAGACCCACCCAAGAACAAGCCCTAAACTAAACATTCCCTTTGGGTAGGCTACTCTCTCCAAGTAGACTGGGGTTCTCAACAGTCAAAAATAGGAGTAATGAGTGACAAACCACATTACTTAAAGGTTATAAATTCTGAGATCTCGAAACGAAGTAATCAAGGCCTTGAAGCAAGTGCCTAATAGAAGAAACAAAACTAAAACGTTGTAGAATACTGTATACAAATTATTAATAAAGTGAACACTGTGAAGCAGAAATATTGTCTCGAGACAATATTATGGGTGTGCTTGATCATCCAAACCAAAAATTAACCTGCCTAGATGTAAAATGGTTGTGTAAGGAAAAATAAATATATATAAACATATATACATATATATATATAAATGTATATTATACACACACATTACATACATCATATAAACATAAATAAAATAAAAGCTAAACCATGACCTCTGAAGTTAAATTCACTGCAGTTGTTACCTAGAGCAGGTATCAGGCTTAAGTCAACCATATAGGCTAAAATTGCGAAGAGAAAAAGAAAAAATAATAATTGGGAAAAACAAAAACAAAAATGAAGTTGTGTCTATGCATTAGTATCTATAGGCTACATTCTTTCCCCCTTTTTTTTCCCCCTTTTTTTTTTTTTGAGTGCATGTGTGTGGAGATGAAGAATATTTGTGGGAGTGTGTATATGTGAGCACAAGGTGTAATATTGTTACTGTAGACTATAATGATCTGTGGATTCAATTGCAGAGATACTAGGACTGGGTACCCAAAATAGCAGAAAATTATGTTCAGCAACAGATTAGTTATGATTATGAGTAATCTGAAGCCTCAGCTTCGAGATATCGATTAACAGCCCAATAGGCTTTCATTCCCAGTCAGTTTGAATAATGCAGAATGCGACCAACAACAACGATATTGTGAAATTATAATAAAAAATAGATGATAATAATAGTGATAAAAATAAAAATAGAATAAGAATATGCTAGCCTGTCATGACAGTAGCTTGGCGTGGTGACGTGGTGACGTGAAACCTGAATTATGCCTGTCAGATAAGTAATGTATGAAACGATAGTAACGCTGTGGCAGAGAGGATCAAATGATATTAACACACCGAGCCTGCACTCCATCCCGACGGTGACATCACCACAGACAATTGGAAACAACCCATTGCTCACTTCTACAGCATATTAAAATGAAAATCTCGACCTGGACAATAGCAGGGTGTTTAACCAAGGGAGCGAGGGAGCAGTGTGCTTATTATATTATTTATGTTGGATCAGAGCCAGTAATCGTACCCCCCCCCCCTCCCCCCAACACACGCTTATCAGGTGGAGTTATGAAACTTACGCGTGTGTTCAAACAACATCACAGCACTCCAGCCGGCAACAAAGGTGATTCAGGCAACAGTTTTCAAGAAGTCCACCGCGGCGTCTGGTGTAGCGAACCACTTGACGTTACCCTGGTGCGCGATCCGAAGTTTAGCTGGATGGTGGAGGGAGTATTCGATGCCCTTCTCCCGGAGGCTTTTCTTGACGTCCTTGAAAGCGTCTTTGAGTCGTTGCAAGCTCGGGCTGCAGTCGGCGAATATGTAAATCTGGCGGTTCTCGAAGTGAAGCTGTCCTTTTTGCCTAGCGAGGCGCATAATCTTCTCCTTATTCTGGAAGTTGAGGAGCTTGGCGATCATGGGTCTTGGTCTCCGTGGGTCAGCGTCGGGTCCGGGAGGCCTGCCCAGGCGGTGGGCCCTCTCACAGGTGATGGGAGTAGGGAAGTTTTCACCCCCGAGAATTTCTGGTATGATCCGCTCCAAAAATCCAGTTGTGTCGCGGCCCTCAGCTTTCTCTGGGATATTTAATATCCGAATGTTATTACGTCTGCTCCTGTTCTCTAAATCGTCCACCTTGTCTTTGAGAGAGAGCACCTCTTTTTCCAGTTTCTCGACGCGTGTGGTGGAGTCTTTAAGATTGTCTTCGTTGGCAGAAATCCGCGTCTCCATTTCCTCGACTTGGTCAGCTAGTGTTGAAAGTTTAGCTTCAATTTTTGTTAAGGAGGACTGAATTGTGGTTGTTTTAGAGTCAATTTGCGTTGATATTTCCTCTTTGCTTTCCCGTATGGCCTCCATGACAGCCTCGAGAGACGCCATGTTTGTAACTTCACCTCGCTTGTTTGCTGGTAGGCTGTTAACCGACACGTTATCCTTCGTACTTCTGAGGTTATACTGTGCCATGCACCGACAGAAAATAAAATAATATTAGCTTTAAGAGATTAATGGATGTGGTTTTTGCAAGAAAATGGCAAAATAAAGGCAACTGTTGAGATATACCCGCGGAGCTCAAGCCTGCATGTCCGTCCTCGTCGGCTGCAAACCGGAACCCCCCGTAATGCAGCCTTTTTAAACCTGAAAAAGACAAAATGATGTGTACTCATATCACAATATCAATATAATCTTGATCTGACCTGTTAGCTGTGAAAATAGTATATTTTTATTTTATTTTTTTACCTGGGTGAATTTACATACATTTGAGTTCTAACAAGTCAAAAACACATTTATTTATTTGTTTTGGTACAGTCCTCATCTGGTCACGTGAACTAATCAGGATGGCTACAGTTACACAAACTTTTTCTTTTTTTAATACATATTTAATATAATAATATAATATATATATATAATATAATAATAATAATAATATAATAATAATTTACATATTTAATACATATAATACATTTTAATCCCTTTGGAGGAATTGAGCGCGTCAATGTGCGCAACATGATTGGTAGTTTGTTTTCTTTAGATGACGTCTGTAATTGTGATTGGCTGGATTCTGACAAGTTCCGCCCATGAGATCAGAGTCTTGTCACAAAGCCTTTAGATTCTGAAGCGGACAGTCGCTTGGCGCGCATCTAGACATCCAGCAAATATGCCTCACTCATCCCAAGAGAGGCCCGGTAGAGCGACTGCCACTGCCAGGTTATCTCCATTGCGAGGGAGGAAAAGACAACGACAGAGGACTCCTAGATCTCCTACCAGGTCTCCATCGCCGCCCTCAAGCCAGGCTGAGGCTAGCTCAAGCCAGACACCTGCGCGACGGCCCCGAGCCCGAGACCGACCCACACACTCCCGGGAGCGCACAGCACAGCCAGCCGGTCGCCGCGGGTCATCCGAGGAGGCAGAATTGGGCCATGTCACCCTCGGCGATATATGGAGGTATTGCTAATTTCGTACAATACGGTCCCTATTCTCCCACAGGCCTTCGGCGCTAAAACGGGCCTTAAACGCAAAAAAACGTGCCTTGCGCCTGTTTCGGGAAAATAGCAATAGGCTTTAGGCTGCCAAATGCGCTTTAGGCCGAATGGGCGTGGCGGAGTCCCTGAATGCGCCAAAGTGGGCGTGTCGGCCTTAAAACTCGGCGTACTGATATCTTGGCACCTGCCTTAAATTTAGCGCTTTGCGCCTTTGAAAACCAGGCCTATTCACTGCGCCAGTGCACTTGTGCCTCTCCCCTGTCACCCTTCTCTGTCTCTCTCTGAAACCAGGCCTATTCAGTGCGCCAGTGCTCTTCTGCCTCTGAGTCACCCTTCTCTCTCTCTCTCTCTGACTCCCTCGCTCAAACAGACACAACACATAGCAGCACCCAGCTTCCCATAGGAAATAGCAGTTGTAAGTTTACTGCCTGTGAATGTCCACTCCCAGCATGCAATTGGGTCCTCCATTTCGCTACTAAATAGCAACTAAATGAGCCGAAATAGATATAAAAGGTAGATCTAAAATAATGTGTAATGGTAAGACAACCTGCAATTGTCGAACATTTCAATATTGGACCAAATAAAACATGAAATGAAACACCACCCTATGTGAAACATATATGTCCTCTTGAGCCTATATATACCCTGTGTGGATTTAACGTGATTTAGGTAAGTGACAGCGGAACGCGCTTCGGAAGCTTCTACTGTCATCTGCTATACTGTGATGTGCGCTCCAATAACTTCGCCCTACTCCACATTTAGTTTTACAATAAAAACACATTTATGCAATGACTTTACATAATGTAGGGTATATTTATGTGCATCATTCTACCTGCAGCAGGGGAGAGAAAACGATATCTTTCTGGACAAACTTTCACCAATCTAATAGGCTATATTTTTCTAGCTGATGCGTTTAGTATATTATTTTCACTTTGATCTTGCTATAGTGTAGCGTATTTACATGCTTGCAGTATTGAAACTGCAGTTAGATTGGTTTGAGAAGCATAATAATATGGAATAATAGCCTATAATGCAGACAGACAGGCTGGATGAAGGGAGGGGGGGGGGGGGGGCAGAGCGTTTGGCTTTCGTCTGGTTTTGCGGGATCACTGGAATTGGAGCTAAAAAGGCAAGCGTGCGATTCGTTTATTGCACTTATCCAATGAGCATGACGGTGCATAATTTTACGCCTAAAAGGCGTGGTTGTAATGCTTTGGGCTGCATCTAGCGCCAGCACGACGATATCAAGTGCGCCTTTCCACGCCCACTGCTTTGATCTGCGCCTGCCGCTCGGCCTAGAAACTGCGCCGATGCAACGATAGAGCCCTACATGTGTTTTTCTGTGTTTGCTTGCGTGTTCACAAGATGTAAGGCTATAGCTGATTGATTCTGCTATGTTGAATGGTAACTGAGGTTGGCTAATGTGAGCTTCAAACTAGCTCCATCTCCCATTGGCCTGTAAATATAACGTTAGCTAACTCGACCCAAACAAAGAGGGGTTTCCATGTCTTGTTGGAGGCTAAAGTTAAGCTGCAGTGTGACCAGTTGCATTAGCTAATTTTGCGCCAAACTTTATGGCGGTCTAATTTAGCGCCAAACTATCGGTTGTGTGTGTGTGTGTGAGAGAGAGAGAGACAGAGAGAGCGCGCGCGCCAATCATCCTATAGTTAGGATGGATTTTCTACTTGCTTGATTTGCTAATGTATTATACTGTAGATGTGCTTCTTCTACCATATAAGGTGAAATGGCATTTGGGCTTGCCTCTTGGTGTCAAGGAGATGCGTTTGATAGCTATAGTTTGTTCCCCTTGCCATAGTGTGAGTGTGTGTGTGTGTGTGTGTGTGTGTGTGTCTGCGCGCGTGCGTGCGTGTTTGGCTTGATGCGTTCGATAGCTATAGTTTGTTACCCGCCTTCTCCTTGCCATAGCTGTGTGTGTGTATGTGCGCGCGCGTGCACGGGCGCGTAATAATCAGCACGGAGTAATCAGTGAATTTTTATGTTACTGCAACAGCGATCATAAAGGCAAGATTGATTATACTAAGACAACTATTGGAAAATGAAATTGAGAAGGGAGAGGAGCTTGTAATTTAACTTATTTTCTGTGGCAGTAAACTGAATGAGTATTGTTTGAGAGATGTTGGTTGCATTCCAACTATAGTTGCTATTACATTGTTCAAGATGGGACCATTTTGGAAGTTATACAGTTAGTTCATATTAATACTAGGGATGCACTGATTGCTAAATTCTGGGCCAATACCGATCACCAATTTTTGAAATGAACAATCAGACTGATACCAATATATACCCATACCGATTTATTTGACAGGGAAACAAATAAATCTTCATTATAAACAAATAACTGAACTGTCTTTCAGTCCAACGTTGTAGATTTCAGGGACACAACTGCAAAATGACGACAACTGGGCAGTGTGGAGCGAGGCTCCACGTCCATTTTATGCCTGTGAAACACATGGTTTTATCTACACTTGTAGTAACTAGTTTTCCAATTGTAAATATATTTTTATTTTGCGATTTTTATAACTATGACATGTAATGTGTGTTGTGCTCCCCTTTTAGGGAAATCAGGCTTCTAAATCAAAAAGTAGATGGCATCAATGAAAAGATAGATGACATAATCGAGAAGGTGGGAACTGGCAGCGGCATTGGGGGAAGCAGCACAAAGGTGCCTCTTGAGCTGTCGGTAAGTGTGGCCATTATCAGTGTCTATGATCAATTGATGAATGAATGAAAGCTTTATTTCGGACTTTCAAAAAAAAAGAAATAGTAATATACACAAGTAGTATCAATATTACAAAATATATATATTTATAAGTGAAAAAAAAAGAAAATAAAACGAAAAATTAAATAAAAAAATAAACAATAATAATCAGAATACGTGACAGCAACGAGGTCCGAAAAGGAGTAGGATGAAGTACACTGTACTTATTATACCCCCAGTCCACAGTTCACATTCTTAATCAATTGACTTCCACTTTTATACTATTTACATTCTCAATAAACCATATATTATGTTCATACACACATATATACAATATATATATATATATATATATATATATATATATATATATATATATATATATATATATATATATACATACAAATACATTCATACCTTGCATAATAAATATAATTTATAGTTCTAGTGTATAAATTATTAATTATTAATAATATACCATTAATAGTATGTATACCAATTTGCATATTTACAGAGTAATATTATGTACAATACAATTAACTAATAGTGCATATTATAATATATATACAATATAAATAATCATACCATGCTATTAATCGCTTCACATAACTTGATAATCATATTGTGTCTGAAGTTTTGTTCACATGCAGATGTAAGACACTGAAAGCTGTAACCCTATTTAACCTGGTTCTTGTACAGAAAAAAGTGCAAATGAAAATAGTATAATTATTGTTTAATTTTTTTAAATGTAAAAATACACTTTATAATGAAACTTAAAAAAATAATTGGGCTACACATGAAAGAAGGCTGTCTGTCCACCAATCTTCCTGCCTGCTGCTGAAACACACATCAAGTTATGAATGCAGACTAATTTATTTGTTTCATATAGTGTATTTGCCAGTAGGTTTACCGCTGTGTAATATTGCTAATGATGTATGTATTGTTCTAATTAAATTGGAAGAAGTAATTTAATGTTAAGTATGTTAGGATAGGTTATATACTTCAATTATTCTGCTTATCTGTGCAACTGAATCGTCTGTTACTGTGGAAATTAGCAAGCAGGGTCCAATCAGAGTGTGTAATGTTTAGAAGATGTCATTGTTTGGGGTTCCAAACTAAATTCGGCTTCATTATTACATTTACGTTTCAAATGTATGCCATTTGCAGACCCTGGTCCGTCAAACCCACAGAAGCCTGGGTGAACAGCTTCAGTGGAGAGTCCAGCAAACTGACAAGTATGTTATGGCAAATCCTGTTTTGCATATTTGCCAATATTGGGACAGATTATCACATACATTTGTTATGGCCCACACTCTGTATTTCCTTCACTGTTGTAGTTGAATCTGAGTCCTGGACGCATTTTCAGGACTCATGACTTGACTTGGACTTGAGAACTGATGACTTGGACTTGGACTCGAGCATTCATGCATTTGGACTTGGAAGTTGGAGACGAGGACTCGGACTTGCTAATTAATAAAGACAGTTTTTTGTTTCTCTTTAATATGCCCTAATAATTTGCCATAAGATATGTATAGCTATATTAATATCCTGACATTATTCAATAATTTTCGTGCAAGGGCAGATACATGTGTTCACCTAGATGTGGGTTCAGGCTCATGCTCAGTAACTCCGGACTCAGAGTCGGACTCAAGTAATCAGGATTACACCAGGTGCTTAACAGAAGCAGAGCTGAAGCTAAAGCCACGTTGAAGCTATGCTCACACTAAACATATCACACAAGAAGCACTCTCTGTTCCTCTGTGCCTCGCTCGGCGCACATTGACCCCCCGCCCACAATTTTCATTGACTTCCTGCCTGGCAGCTTCATGCTTCACGCTTGGAAAATAGAACTGAATCCTGAACGATCGTTTCAGTGTGGCACGCGCGCAGCTGTTTTTTACGGCCTCGCCTGCTAACAAGGACGCCGAAAAGAAACTTGTGGCTTCACCGTTGCTTGAGTGTTGCTTGGTGTGAACGCCCTGTCAGACTCATTTGATAGTCTATTTTGTCCCGTATTATCACTCTCATTTTCTGTTAGCTCATAAGCAATACTTTTTGATAAAACCTTTGAATTGGGATCTAAAAATGTATTTATTGGATTAAATGAATGGTGAGATGTTACCAATAGTGCCAATGCTTATGCTTCCAGGTTCAGGACAACGCATAACGAGCTGGTGACAAAAGCTGTCATCCAGACAATCACTGACATGGGGCAGGGGCAGTTGTGGAGTATCCAGCTCATGAGAAGTAAGTATTGGGGGGGGGGGGGGGGGGTGTTGGGATAACATTTTGTTAACCCTACTATCTGCTGTATGCAGAGAGAGATACATGCAGATCTTGTACTGGTAAGATCAGTGTAATTGTGTTGATCAGAGCCAAGTTTAAGTTGAAGGAATCCAGACCTTCGAATTCACCCTCCACTGTGTTGAGTTTTTGCTGCTTCTGCTCTGGCATCGTGCCATCAGAAACAACTTGTCCAATGAGTGCTGAGGGGGACTAACAATTATCCAATCAGCATCAATAAACAGTGCAACACTAAGCATGACCAGTAATGCTGTGGTCATGTTTTTGTCAAGTGTGCCGAGGAGTAATAACAACAGTGGCAGCAGCCACCAGACGAGATAGACGCTGCTATCGAAGCTGTTTTAATTTGATCAACAGTACCACTTTGAAATCTGAACAGCACTCTTCTTTGAATGCATTTATTCAAAGGAGAGATGGTGTTTTTTATCTTCTCCTTAATAACCCACCACATGGTGGAGCGGTTACAAATTGAAATCCGTGGAATTAAGTAATTTTTAGTGCAAGGCCACTTTGGCCTTTGATAGATACAAATTTACAATACCTATTTATTGGGGCATCATGGCCAAAATGTAGGGCACCAAGGCCAAAACCAATGGTTATTTAAATTATTTTTTCAGTCATTTTTCCAGAACAGAAAAAATAGAAATATATACAGATCTGGCACTAAATTTATTTTATAATTTTCTTCTTTATTCCTTCTTTTACTGGTTACTAAATTTATTTGCCTTGCCTAGGCCATGTCTACATTACCTCGTATTTGATGGTTCGGCACTTCGTTTGCACCTATTGTCCACACACTACCTCTATTGTTCTGAGCATCAAGCCGTTTGTCACGATACGATAGTATTGCGATATTGCAATATGCTAGTATTGCGATATATTGAGTATTGCGATATTGCAATATATTATGATTTATTACCTTTTTTCAACTGCAAATTATGTCCCCAAAGGAAAATGGCTTTTTGAAGATCTGTTTTATCTAATTAAATAAAGTTTCCAGTCTGTCCATCTCACTTCAATCATTTGTATTGCAGCAAAATTTGATTATCAAGCAGACAGACTGACCACAGTGTCATAAAAACCTGCCAGAAATGTTGCATACACTTGAGATTTTGTATAATAAAATATCACAATATTTGACATTCGATACAATATATCAAAGACTTGGTCTATGCATTACCCTCACATCTCAAAGACACTACATAGTTTCTGATTAAGTTGACAGAGTGTCGTGTGTCATGATCTTCTTTGTACTATGGATGTTGCTAGTTTATATCCCAGCATACCCCATAAAGATGGCTTGGAAGCCACGCATTATTTTTGGAATCAAAGAACTGAATCACATCCCTCCTCTGAGTTTCTGTTATCTTTAACAAATTAAGTTTTGACTAAGAATTATTTTAAGTTTCAGGATCAATACTACCTTCAACATCGGGACTCAGCTATGGGCTCACCGGTGGCTCCAAATTATGCAAATTCTGTTTATGGGATAATTTGAATTCAATTTTATTTATAATGATAATCCCTATTCTAAGTTTATTAAAGGGATAGTTCTGTTTGTTTGAAGTTGGGTCCTATGAGGTACTCTCATACAGTCAGTGCACTGGGTAAAGCACTCTCGATGCATCCGAGATAGGAGAACTGCACTCCAGCTGCAGCATGCATCCAGAGTGCTGTACCCAGTGCACTGACTGTATGAGAGTACCTCATAGGTACGGCAACTATTTTAGGGCATCCTCGTCCGTCAGAGTATAGGCTATCGTTCCTCAGTCTAAAGCGTTGTCAGTTGTCATGTCTCCTATAGTAAATCATCGAGTGTGCTCTGAAACACCTTCAGTCCTCACACGAAAACGCTGTCATTCCTCCTGCCTCACTTATCACTCAAACTAGCTGTCAGGCATCACTCCTCACGTCTCACACAAAAACGTTGTCGATCCTCCTGCAGACTAGCTGTCAGGCATCACTCAAACTAGCTGTCAGTCATCACATGAAAACGCTGTCATTCTTTGTTTTTGGTTGTTCTTCCGTGTGATGGGGAAACCGCAATAATGCCTCTGTGAAATGAGCAACAATTTCTTACAACTTCACTTTCGGTTGAGTGATTTTGCCTTCAAAATAAAAGCCTGTTTTCTTTTATTTACAATAGATTAAAGTAGTAATCCATGAGACCCAACAGATTAATTAATTATGTTGGGTCTCATGGATTACTACTTTAATCTATTGTAAAAAAAACAACACGCTTTTATTTTGAAGGCAAAATCACTCAACCGAAAGTGAAGTTGTAAGAAATTGTTGCTCATTTCACAGAGGCATTCTACACGGAAGAACAACCAAAAACAACGAATGACAGCGTTTTCATGTGATGACTGACAGCTAGTTTGAGTGATGCCTGACAGCTAGTCTGCAGGAGGATCGACAACGTTTTTGTGTGAGACGTGAGGAGTGATGCCTGACAGCTAGTTTGAGTGATAAGTGAGGCAGGAGGAATGACAGCGTTTTCGTGTGAGGACTGAAGGTGTTTCAGAGCACACTCGACGGTTTACTATAGGAGACATGACAACTGACAACGCTTTAGACTGAGGAACGATAGCCTATACTCTGACGGACGAGGATGCCCTAAAATGGTTGCAATACATAGGACCCAACTTCAAACAAACAGAACTATCCCTTTAAAAGCTATTGGAGATACATAGACAATCTATTTTTTATTTGGAGTGGTAATGCTGAAGAAATAAAACTATTTCATGCTTTTTTTAACTCAAGAAAGGAATCAATTAAGTTTACATTATGTTATGATTTGGAACAGATTTCTTTCTTGGATGTTTTGGATGAAGAAACATGGATCCTCTGTACACATACTGAGGTTTACAGAAAGGAAACCGATATAAATACTTTTTTACAATTCAAAAGTTTTCATTCTCCAGCATTAAAGAGAAGTCTACCATAAGTCAATTATTGAGGATTAAACGTATTTGTGATTCTTTTGAGTTATATGCTAAAAATCTTGGTGTTAATTTTAAGTCGAGGGGATATGGGGATGATTTACTGGAGAACCATCTCAACAGAGTACGACAAGTGCAGCAGTATGATTTACTTAAATCTAATTCCAGAGACACCTCTTCTCAGGGCCTAGCATTTGTGTCCACCTATAGTCCTATAGCCTATCTAAGTCAGTCAAAGAAGTATTGAGTAGATATTGGCACATACTGGAAAGTGACTTTCACATCTAATGCTTTTCAAACTTCACCCAGATACTTTTATAAGAGGTCCTCCAATTTAAGAGATATTTTAGTAAAGTCAGATCTGCCCAAGAGACCCACTCACTTTCTTTGTTTCTCGTTCTATTCCTTCTGGTAATTTTCCTTGCTATAATTGGGACATTGTTATGCCATGCTCAAAGGTAATCATTTCACGCATCCGAGTTCTGGTGTGAACATTAAGGTCAGAGGCAGAATCACATGTAACACTAGATATGTTGTTTACCTGTTGAAATGCCCATGTAATTTATACTATGTAGGCAAAACAAAACGCTAGTTAAAAACCAGAATCTGAACACAAATGCTCTATACGCAATCAGGATGAGAAATCATCAGTTGCGAGACATTTTAATAGTTGAATGCTTGTGAAACTAGCGTTTGCATGGATAAACTTTGGGGGATTTTTGCAACATCATGTTTGAACTCGACGAACGGCAACTTACCTCTGGTCTCCAAATGAAAACAAGTCGTGGTAATCAGAGCCAGCCTTCTTTGTGATAAGATTGTCTGGAACAATCAGACTGATTGCATGTCTTCCTCAAAATGTCCGTAGGCTATTATTAAATTATTATTATTATATTATTAATATTTTATTCCTGACAGGACAGGTGTTTATTATTCATAATTCTCTGAAGTCTTTGTGATAGTAATAGCAGAAGTTGCGAGGGTCTTTGATCTTATATCTCCAAATTACCCGATAGCCTAAGTAAATAAATAAATAACTTTCTCTCTCTCTCCTCGCACGGCGCACACCCGATGTAGACTACAATGTAGGTCTAACAGAACGCATTCTTATAATCATAAAATCTTGGGGAATTATCTTTTCTATTCCGAGAGGCTATTGGCCTATCGGAGTGTCTCCTGGCCAATCCAGGAGGCTTGGCAATACTATTTGGACCGTTTCATTGTGGCTGTGTGAACACAAACGAACCCACGCACAAATGCAACAATTGTATCAATTAAGTACCCAAATTGAACACAAAGCAAGCAACCTAGAGGTGTGAATACACCCTTAATTCTGAAAGTCTAAGTGACAAGTTAAAAACTAAACACTCTACTGTCACCGATAATTTGTCAATTTTGTTTTATTATCTATTTCCAGAAGCCTGCAACAGGGCTTATGAAAACCTGAAGAGCCAGGCAAAGCTGCAGGAGGGAACAACCAAGGAGGCCGTTATGCGGAGAAAGCTCCTTACAAGCCGGCATGATAGGGTGAGTATATCTTCCCGTGGAAGCCACAAATCTATATTGAATCTCAATTCAATGCATTGCCACATGGTTATCAATTAAAATGCCTAATTCCACGAATGTAGTTTTGGTAAGCCAAACCTATTTACACACTTTATTTTGGCGCTGTAGCAGGACTGGAGAGAGCCACTAATGTTAACATAATTTAACCTGGTTACATGATGGCTAGTTAACTGCACGGATCAGTTTTGCATTTCCAAATATGTCCAAACAAACTGGCAATAAGCCAGTAGCGAGCACACTCACCGGTGTTTTTAAAGTTTCGGTGCACGGCACAGGAGATACTTGGTAGGAGAAGGAGAGCCAGCACACAAAAATGTCCTTTTGTTGGGTTTATTCCAGCTTAACACCAGGTACAGCACACGGACGTTTCAGCCTAACAGCCTTCTTCAGCGTGTTGCTGTGTCAGGTGGAAATGACGTTTAAATACACTGAGACCGGAAGTCCATTAAATAAACGAAATATCAAAATTCAGTTACAGTATATAAAGAATTCAAGAACCAAGCAATACACAACACGCACGTTCCATTATCAAAGAAAATGTCTACATACAACAATGTATGCATATATAAATAACAATAGTCTGGTCAGCCCCACTGTGTGGGAGAGCAGAACCAGGCCTTTATATATGCATTTATATATGAATTTTGATATTTCGTTTATTGAATGGACTTCCGGTCTCAGTGTATTTAAACGTCATTTCCGCCTGACACAGCAACACGCTGAAGAAGGCCGTTAGGCTTAAACGTCCGTGTGCTGTACCTGGTGTTAAGCTGGAATAAACCCAACAAAAGGACATTTTTGTGTGCTGGCTCTCCTTCTCCTACCTTGCATTTCCAAATAGCCTCAGTACCTAATGCTGCACTATGCAGTCAGTGTGTGCAGAATAGGGATGGCAGGATAAACCAACTGGAGATTGGAGAAGTTTAACACCATTAATTCAATTTAAATTTCATTGGAATTTAGTCTATACATTGTGTTTGACTCTGTGTGAAGCCAATTTAGGCGCTGATATGACAGTCCCATTACAGTCATAATATATATATTTTTTCTGTCTCTATCAAGCAAAAAGAGCGCAGTAAAATGTACAGGTATTAAAGGTCCCAATTCGTGCAGCTGTAACCTCTTAAAAACGTGTGTCTCTGGTCCATAAAACATGATTCTGGATTAATCTGTCGAAAATATAGCAAACCCGTTTGTTGTGACGGAGTTCTCACTTCCTCATCTGGTCGCTTCCCAAGAACGGCCTGTTTCTATAATATATTCAGAACTAACAGTTCCCATTGGCCGCTGAGGGAGAGCCCGCCCCAGGCTCCCAGCGGCCAATCAGATTAGCGTCTGTGGACCAGCACGCTAGGTTGCGAGTTATCGTTAACTAAACGGTACTACGCTAAAGAGGACATCTCAAAATGCCTAGACTTACCGAATGCACCTCTGCAGTTGCTGGATCACGTACAGTTGGCGTCGCTCCAGCTAGAAGTGTTAATTTTGTGGCTATAGACTAAATGGTGCAGGTAGCTTGTGTGAGAGGGACCCGAGTATGCAGGAGGAA
The DNA here is from genome assembly GCF_964638095.1 of Poromitra crassiceps. Classification (NCBI taxonomy): domain Eukaryota; kingdom Metazoa; phylum Chordata; class Actinopteri; order Beryciformes; family Melamphaidae; genus Poromitra; species Poromitra crassiceps. The sequence goes on from NW_028152185.1 coordinate 370,129, forward strand.
GCTAGTGACGTCGATATTCTCTCCAGATTCCTCTCTGGGCAAACGACGCGTTTGGGGGTGTGGCTTGGAGGAGACTGCAGGGGGACGCTGGATAGGGACAAATCCAACTGTGGCAGTTCTGAACGTGTGACCACTCATTACAGGGAGGGCTGACAGCAGTATATATGCATTTACAAGTAAAAACAGCTTTTGCACGGAATGGGACCTTTAAAATGGTACTAGTGCCGACTTACCAGACTATAATTTGTGCTGGATGGAAAGAAATGCTCCTTTAGATTTGGTAGATTTGCCATTGCAAAGCCAGCATAAAAACATAATTTGACCACTGCTGCAGCTCACAGTTTTTTCTCTCTCTTTATAGCTCTTTAAGAAGAGGGTGAAAGTTGGGGAGAAGGTGCTGAGCCAAGAGGACTTGAGATACTTGAAAGGGGCTGACGGAAATGTGATGAGTGATGAGGAAAGCGATGAGGAGAAGTCACGGTACATATTTTCCTCACCAAAATGGCGCTCACCACGTCTGACCACGATCGTTACCTCCTGCCAGAAGGTCCTTGATGAGAACAGGAGGAAGGGAGTGGAGCCACGCTCCACTCATCACCGTCTCCCCTCTGGACAAGATTCTAACAGAGGACCTCCTGCTGCATCCAGGAGTCAGCCATACCTGGCAGAGGAAGAGGGTGCTCTAGCTGAAAGCTCCAGCTGAAAAATCAACACAGTCTCAAGGAAAATGGTAAAATAGCAGTGTTGGTCCACAGCTAGAAATTTTAGAATTTTGCCTCCAAAATTGTAAAATGGTAACTTGTTTTCAATGGCAGTTCATACGGGGGTGGGAGGTTTTTGAGGGGTGGGCGAGGTTAGGTTATGGTCTGGGAAGAGGTTAGGTTTAGGGCTAGGGTCTGGTTGAGGTTAGAGGGGTAACTGAGGTCGGAAGTTAGAGTGGTCGGAAGGTGGAGGTCAGAGACCTTGAAGGGATCTCCCACCTACCCAAAACAAAACTGACCAAAACAAAACGTTAGAATTTCGCCTCCCAAATTGTAAAGTGGTAGCTTTTTTGAATGGGAGTTTATACAGGGGTGGGAGGTTTTTGAGGGGTGGGAGAGTTTAGGGTTAGGGTCTGGGGAGAGGTTAGGGTTATAGTCTGGGAGAGGTTAGAGCAGTCAGAGGTTAGAGGATTCCCTTTGGGAGTCGGAAGGGGGGTCTCAAAACCGAACCCAAAAAGTTACTATTTTACAATTTGGGAGCCGAAATTGTAAAATAGCAACTTCTTTAGGCTGTGGACCAACGTTGCTATTTTACATTTTCTTTTAGACTGGGTTGGAAAACTAAGAGCTTGTTTGTTTGACTGTTGAGGATGTTTTGTTTTTGGAACTTTTTTATTTTATTTGTTATTGTTGGATATGTTTTTGTCCAGCATTCCTTGTTGTTCATGTATCGTATGTAGATATGTTAAAAATATTATTTTTCATTTGCAAGATCTCACAAACAGCACAGTTGAGAAGTGTTCTTCACACATTCTAACCTCTCTTTTTTTAATAGTTAATCTCAGTGATCCGATTTGTAAACCCTCACATAGTGTAAATTTCAGCCATCTAATATGCTCCCAGACCTCCACACATCAAGTAGCAGGAAGCACTAGCTTCTCACAGAGAAGATGAGAGGGTGACCCACCCCGGTGCGCTCTCTGTGCAAAAAGGCAGTTTTCACGGCTTTGTGGTGAGAGACGCACGGTGTCAGTGAAAACAACCCACATTCATGTGTCGATAACTAAAGAACGGAAGCACGGAGAAACAAACTGTTTTTTTTTTCATGGAAGTAGAGGCTTTGTTCTGTCTTTTGGGATATTTGGTGTTCTAATAGTCATAGAAGAAAATATTCTGTGGGTCATGGAAATCACTGAAAATGCTCACAAACCCTGGCGGTGACTTTATTTTGAACTCTGACTGTTTTTGTATGTTTCATAACTGCCACGTTGAATTGAATTTGATGTTCAAATTGCGTTAATAAAATAATTATATTTGAAGATTCATAGATTATGTATTTTTCAATGAGTAGAAGGTGTACTTGAAAAGATTTGGGGCATTTTGTTGAAAAAAATATATATCAGACACAATTTAAAGAGTATTTTTCTAATAATAATCTGTCAAGTCTTGTAACTGACAACACATACATCTGAATAGATATTAGATAACAGTTATATCTCTATACAAGATATTCTGTCCTATTGTGACTGCCAAAACAATATATTGACTAAATTTTAAAGTGCTCCCAGTCCGGAAGTTGATACTCCGAAGATGAGTTATAACCAGCGAGTATTTACAGTAATTTTGATCAGATTTGAATCATATCCTAGAATATCCAAGACATGTGGCTATTACTCTAACCATATCTAAAAGTTTTCTGCTATGGATACTACATGTATATCAAGTTTCCTGCTATGGATATGACATGTATATTGCTTACTGGATTCTAATATACACAGGGCGAGGCATTTCGGTAGTATCATGTGATATACTGTGGTGTATACATTAGTGTTTGGCTTTCAAAATATGGCATCAGTCATATCTGGAAAATATTTGGACTCCATATTCTGGTAGTGTCAAAGTGGTCAGATTCCGGATTTAAGATATGCTCCGGACATGAGTCAGAAGCTGTGAGTATCGACACTTAATTTGATCAGATTTGAATCATATCTTTGAATGTCTGAGTAAGGATATTAATAGTATCTCAACGTTTCCTGCTACGGATATGACACATACATTGCTTCCCGGAATTTAACACACACAGGACGAGGCATTTCGGTAGTATCATGTGATATGCTGTCACCAGACATGTGGTGTGTTTTGGCTTTCAAAATATGGCATCAGTCATATCTGGAAAAAATTTGGACTCCATATTCTCTTGGCGTCAAAGTGGTCAGATTCTGGATTTAAGATATGCTCCGGACATGAGTCATAAACTGTGAATATCAACAATCAATTTGATCAAATTTGAATCATATCTTTGAATTTCCGATATAAGGATATTAATAGTATCTCAAAGTTTCCTGCTACGGATATGAGACGTATTGCTTCCCAGATTTTAGCACACACAGGACGAGGCATTTCGGTAGTATCCTGCCATATGCTGTCACCAGACATGTGGTGTGTTTGGCTTTCAAAATATGGCATCAGTCATATCTAGAAAAAATGTGGACTCCATATTCTGATGGTGTCAAAATGATCCCAATCCGGACTTAAGATATGCTCCGGACATGAGTCATAAACCATGAGTATCGACAGTCAATTTGATCAGATTTGCATCATATCTTTGAATGTCCGACATAAGGATATTAATACTATCTCAAAGTTTCCTGCTACAGATATGACACGTATATTGCTTCCCGGATTTTAACACACACAGGACGAGGCATTTCGGTAGTATCATGTGATATGCTGTCACCAGACATGTGGTGTGTTTGGCTTTCAAAATATGGCATCAGTCATATCTAGAAAACATTTGGACTCCATATTCTGATGGTGTCAAAATGATCCCAATCCGGACTTAAGATATGCTCCGGACATGAGTCAGAAACCGTGAGTATCGACAGTCAATTTGATCAGATTTGCATCATATCTTTGAATGTCCGACATAAGGATATTAATACTATCTCAAAGTTTCCTGCTACGGATATGACACGTATATTGCTTCCCGGATTTGAACACACACAGGGCGAGGCATTTCGGTAGTATCCTGCCATATGCTGTCACCAGACATGTGATGTGGTTGGCTTTCAAAATATGACAGCAGTCATATCGGGAAAATATCTAAACTCCATATTCTGATGGTATCAAGTGGTCCCATTCGGAGTTAAGATATGCTCCAGATATGAAATTGTAAAATGTTGTGGTCGGAGAGTATCCAACCCAGATTTCCTCATATATGGGTCATAATTTGACATATCCTGGCAAGACTAACTCCGGATTCTGGGGTATTTCGCGCAGTGATACAGGTTTACATAAAGCAATCTTATTTAACCATTCGACTTCCGGTGTAATGCCTTGTCACTAATGTATACAAGGTGACCATTAAGAGACAGTTTCTGGGTTGATTTGTCTTACTGCCTGGTTGTGTGCCAGGGTGAGACCTAGCCAACTGAAACTACGATATGGAGACTCTTTGAGAGTTGAGTTTGTGTGTGTGCGTGTGCGTGTCCATTTGCTATCTGTGCACCCAGGCAGGCAGTGTGTGTCATAATATCCTGAGGATGATGTAAAGCAGATAGAGGAAGGAGAAGAGGCCCCAAAGTGTCACAACTCATTTACCACACAATCTCCTTTCTTTGTTACTTCTTCTCATCCACCCTTCCGCTTTTTAATTTCATGACTTCTGCTTGAAACTCTCCCTCGTCCATTCATACTTGCCTTTGCTATCACCCTCTCCTTCCTACTTCCTCTCATCTTTTTCTTTTGCACCACATGTTTCAAAAATGTATAAAACATGGATAATTTACAGCAGGGCGATGTGGGAATTTAGGACTTTAATCATGAGAGAGATAACGAGGAAAAGAGTGGAAGAGAGTTACAACGTATGGAGACAATATAGGTGGGTTTTTACCCTCATCTAGACTTGGACAACTATTTTGAATAGCATATCACTGGTGTAAAGGGATCAGTTCATCCCAGGCAAGAGTCCCACAGTGGCCCTGTGAAAAGGCTCTGGGTTATGGGCCCCCTGAGCTCTTGGGCCCCTGTGCCTGGGCCCGGTAGGCCCGCTTGGTAATACATCCCTGCACCTGACAGAACATTTCCTCACAGATCTCATGCTCCAGTGTGAAGCACAGATCCTTAGAAAGAGCCCAACACATCCAGCAGGTAGAACCATACTGGTCAGTTTTGTCATCCAGTGTGAGACTCGTCATATCTCACCGCCTGTATCTGGCAATTTGTTTCTGGTTTGTGTTGCACTATTATCGTTGGCCCATAGAAAGATGGTTTTAATATGGTTTTAGTTGATTTTATTTTTGTGGTTACATAGTGAGACAACTCACATCACATTGATTTACTATGATGCCTGGGTTTTCATTTTTTTTTTTTTTTTTTATTATTATTATTTTTAGCACAGACAGTTTCCGCATCCCCCGGATCTGGAAGAGTTTAAGGAGGTTAATGAGATCACCTCCATTAATAACTCTCTTAATTAATTTTAAGGGGATTCACCATTAATTAACGGGCAAATTAATCTGAACTAGATGGTCTACATTTCCTAACGAAAATGTAATTGTGCTTGCTGTCCCCGCCATGCACCGCCTGGCTTACAAGGTCCCTGCCCATGCAATTAGGGGGACTAATGCTGCCTTCCAGACACCTGGGACGTGGGTGTTTCCCAGTGGAAAAGTCCCAGTCCCCACCTTCAACACAATATTTCTCCTATAGGCTCAGAGTACATCTGTCCACACCTGTGCCAAGTTTGGTTAGCATCGGACAATCTTTGTGAAATAGGCCCCACCCACAGAAGATTGGAAGTGGATTATATCGCAACGGTGCGTTTTTTTTCCAAAACTTCCAAATCAGTGTTGTGCAGGACAGTCCCCACATGATGTGTGCTTTGGTTTGGTGAAGATTTGACCAAATTTCAAGGAGGAATCGCAAAAAAACAGTTTTGGACAAAATGCAAAATGGCGGGAAATGTAGATATACGAAAATGGGCGTGGCCTAGATGAGTAGATGCGGAAGGACCCAAGCAATCCAGGGGAAAAAAAGTTTGATGATAGACCCTACGGTTCAAAAGTTATGAACCAAAACATAAAGAGGGCTGTTATAGCACCACCATCTTGTCAATTGGTGCAATTATTTCGTGGATAGTAAAAGACCCCTCTGTGAACCTCCCTAACAAGTTTCATAGCTGTACCTCATATGGTTTCTGAGATACAGCTAATTTAAAGTCCCTGGAAACCAAAATCCACAAAAACGTTCTAACTATGTTATTTAGGGTCTTGTGTTAGTAACTGTCTGCCTCAGAAATTATTATACATTACTTTCAACCCAAAGCCTTAAAATCGACACTTTTCTACAAGATTCTACAAAGTACTTCCTCATTGAAGAGAGCAGTGCGTGAGGTGCTAAAATGCAGGAGCTTATGACGTCATAAGCTCTATATAACCTTTGTACACGCGCGCAACTCGCCCTACTGTGTGTGTGTGTGTGTGTGTGTGTGAGTAACTTTGCGTCACCAGGCTGTGTCGAGCGCTATGCTGTTCTCTCTCTCTCTCTCTCTCTCTCTCTCTCTCTCTCTCTCTCTCACTAGTCCCGAGAGAGAGAGAGGAGAGAGAGAGAGAGAGAGAGAGAGAGAGAGAGAGCACAGAGTGGGAGACAGACACGCTGTGGGGGCAAAGAACAGACAGAGATCTCTTCCTCTCAGAGCCGCGGAGCAACGCGCGAACACACACACACACACACACACACACACACACACACACACACGCGGTGTGTGCACAGTGCACACACCGACACTCATCTCTCTTTCTTTCTTTCTCCGTTTCCCTCCCCCCCTCTCTCTCGCGCTCTCCGAGAGACAGAAATTTCCCTGCTGTAGACTGGACACGCCCACACAGTCCGCGGGAGAAAGTACACTCTAAAAAATAATGAAATCTCATGAGTTTTGCCATGGCTGTCAAACCTAAATTTATATACTTTGCGACGTTCATCATCGTTCAAATTCGGCTGGTGGCTTATTAACATAGGATCCTGTGATGTGATGAACTCAAAATGCTAAATAATAAAGAAATATTTCTGGTTTCCAGGGACTTTAATGTTTTTTTTTGTCTATATGATTATCTGTACCCAGAATGCAACACTCCTGCTCAGAGTTACTGTTAAGCTATATTTATCTGGTGAAATCACACTAGATTCCTGCTTCCAGTACACTTTTTGCATGTGTTTTTTAACAGAGAAGAGCTGCAGCTGCTCAAAAGATAATATGTAAAATGTATGAGAGTGAGACCATGAGCGATATAACACTTGTAATACATGTATAGGTATGTCTGTTGTCTGTAGAATAGCGTGCGTGCGTGTCATACAAGAAGGAAGGCTGGCCATAATGAGAATGAATCTGCACTTCCTGCCGCCCTTCAAAATAAAACCATTTAGAAGGGACAGGCACTGAATGCTGCTATAGCGCCCCCTAAAGGCTAAATGACAAAATACTTCTGATATAGGCTCAGAGTACATCCCTCCACACCTGTAGCAAGTTTGGTTAGCATCGGACGATTTTTGTGAAATAGGCCCCACCCACAGAAGATTGGAAGTGGATTATATCGCAATGGTGTGTTTTTTTTTTTTACTTCCAAATCAGTGTTGTGCAGGACACTCCCAACATGATGTGTGCGTTGGTTTGGTGAAGATTGGACAACATTTCAAGGAGAAATGGCAAAAAAACTGTTTTGGACAAAATGCAAAATGGCGGAAAATCTAGTCAGACGGAAATGGGCGTGGCCTAGTTGAGTAGATGCGGGAGGACCCAAGGAATCCAGGGAAAAAAGAATTTTGATGATAAACCCTACGGTTCAAAAGTTATCGAGCAAAAGGTAAGGAGGGCTGTTATAGCGCCACCATATGGTCAATTGGTGCAATTTTTTCGGGGATAGTAAAAGACCCCTCCGTGCACCTCCCTACCAAGTTTGGTAGCTGTAGTCGTTATGGTTTCTGAATTACAGCTAATTTACTGCAAGATTTTGCAAGATTTTTCCAAACCCCATGCAAGTCAATGGGGAAAAAAATGGCGCTTAATGGCGAATTGCGGCCACACTGCTTTCACAAACCCTTAGCAAAGTCATAGCATACATGTCCTCAATGAGGCGGTCATTTTGAGGTCTGGCATGTCTATGTGGCGCAAAAATTGAGGGAGTTATTACGCGACAAACTTTTTGGCAGATATAAGAAAAATAATAATAATAAGTATGTGGGATTTCAAGATTGTGCCTTGCTTGTCAGCAAGCACAATAATTAATATAAATTAATGAAATTGTAAGGTTATTTTAACCTCATTAGCCCAGGCTGCTTTGGGGGTGTTCTCTTGCCTAGACAAACATATACCCCAAATAAATCAGGGTGGCTTCTCAACCATCAGGCCTATGTCTGGTCTTGTTTGAAATGTGAGAATCTATGGAATATCAATCACGTGCAAGTAAACCTGCATCTATTACTATTCCAGAGTAAATGGAGATGCAATAAAGTGAAAACAATATTTTCAACCTTGCCTAGTGAATAATCTAATTTTAAAAGGCAATATATATCAAGATGCCACAAATAATAATGCTGCTATTGCCATACTCCTTGACTACAACTGTAACTGTAAATTTGATCAAAATACACTAAAACGCACCATTTATGAGACAATTCTATGAAATATTCAGGCACTCTGCATGTTTTGCCCACATAACAGTTAGAGTTTGACTTTTTACTGGGAATTTAACTTCTAAACACTACTTATTTAGATATACATGTTACAAATGACATAACTCTTCCAAAAGCATTGAAATAGTTATAAAAGCAATGAATATGGCTCTGTATTCAATATTTTCTATTCTGCAACATGCTTTTCAGGCAACTTCATGTCAGCCTATGGCCTATATACTTCAGTATCACGCCACATATCTGTCTCTTCTACAGCTGAACCGTTTGGGTTTGACCAAGTAAAACTATTTTTATAAGCATTTTACGAAATGTAGATGGAAAAATGAATGGCGGATGAAGCCCCTGGTTTGTATGCTTAACCTGGAAGTGGGTGTGACTTTGGCAGCCGAGGAGTAATCAGTGCTCGTTGACTACACCTGTGCAGGTCTCAGCTGTAGCCTACATAAGCTGGCTGTGACTACACTCTGTCTCTGACCCTCTCTCAACCGCTGAAACAGGTAGGCCTAGTTCCTCTCTCAACCACTCAAACAGGTAGGCCTAGTCCACTTTGGTGGTTTACACCAGACTACACCATACTTGTTTTCAGTCAAGCCATGCACCAGTGATTATACTGCTTAACACATGTGACTTACCCCTTGTTTCTTCCTCCCCAGAGTGTGTGTTCCAAAAAGTCACTTCAGTAGTGTAAGTCCTTTCACCTGTTTATATTTTCAGGAATGTTCTATATCTTTGCCTTTGTGGAAAGAATGGCCGCGCATGTGTTTGTCTGGCTAGCACTATTGAGTTTGTGCTTGTGTGAACAACAACATAATTGTCTTCATTTGTTTGTCATGCCTTGTGGTGATTACCGTTTAATTTACAAACCTTCATGTTTGACTGAATCACTGCCCAATGCTCATAATGCTAAGATAATTGTTTTAATATGGTCTATTAAGACTAGACTCTTTGTCTAGTCTAATCTTTGCTCACAGAGGCAGAGCCGGTCCTGTCTGGATAACTTTCAGCTGGAGAAGCAGCAAACTATGTGAGTGACGTTATGACTGACATGAATAAAAATGTCTAGTATCCTGCTCTACTGAACACTTCACATAGGCACATATCGTCAATTAAAAATCCTTTACTAACCATTTTGTTCACAATGAAGACGACAGCTTAATAATTCAGAGTGCCAAAGTCACGCCTTCTTCCGTATTCAGCATATGCACAGCGATTTCAAATGCTTAGTTTTACTTGGTCAAATGAACTGATTCAGCTACAGTGTGTATTTAGAATGGAATCAGGAGAAACATAACATTTCACTTGGACCAAAATGGAAGTCTTGTAGGCTTAACTTTTTAAATTTTGGTCCGAGTGCATCTCATGACTTTAAAGATGTCTGCATTGCTTGGGACTCAGTACAACGCTTGTCTATGGGTAAAATGAAATCTCTGTGCATATGCTGAATGTGGAAGGTGTGACTTTGGCAGTCTACTCAAGTCATCATGAAATAATGACTTGACTTCATTCTGCCTGGACAGGATGTCCCGGAGGACCATGTGGAGGAACGCTGCTAGCGAGGCACTGAGAAGGCATCAAGACGAAGCCCAAGTCTTGAATGCCTTCATCGTTCGACACTATGGCCCCACAGCGTTCCTCCTGAAAGACCAGGCACAGGACAGGACCTTCAGGGTAATTACTCTGCATTTCATGCTGCATTGAGTACCACAGGAAGAGTCCTAAGACCTGCGTGAGACCAGGATGTTGGCAATACCGGTTCCCTAATCTCAAAAGTCATGGCTTCAGGTTAAATGGCTGAAAAAGCTCTGGTTAACAAGCTTCTGAAACTGAACCTTGTATTGATCAAGATAATCTTCACAAATTAACACCACTTTTTGGAAGAGTGAATGATTTTTACAAATGTCAGAAAACTCACCATAGCTCATATCGGTAGTGCCGTTTTGTGAAGGTCCTCTTGCTGAACACAAGGTTGGCCGTTTTCATAAACTTTTTGTTAAGCACAAGACCATATAGGTATTTAACCAAAATACCATACAAAAAATCTTGATTTTTGGAGATGAGGTTTTGTTGCTTTGAGTCTACTTTTTCAACAGGTCGTATAAAATACCTGTATTGATGCATTTTCTTAACAGGTGTCTTTGGGCGACCCGCACATCTGTACCTGTCCTGTGTTCCTCCGGGAGCTTGAGCCATGCAAGCACATCTGCTGGTATGACACAATATGATGATATTGAAGTATGTTTTTAGCAAACCAACCAATCTCATTCTTCACACACTTGGTTGGAAGTGTACAGTTTCATGGGGTTAAGTAGAGAACCACCTGTGATATTTGCCTGAAGATCTAATGGCTTTAGGTTGTTAAGATGGCAGTTGCTAGTCTAAACGCCTCGCAATCTATTTCAATCAAATTAGCCCAACGCTAGAAAGGCTTTCTAACTCTTTTCCATTTCATTACAGGGTTTTGATGCGGGAACTCCAACTCCCGATCAACGACCGCTGTAAGTTGAATATATGAATTGTAGACTTTTTTCCATTTTAAATCCAGTAATCGTGTCATGATGATCCCAATTTCCCCTCGGATCAATAAGTTTTCTGATTTTCTGAAATAGTTTTGTAAAGTAGATTTTTAAGAGTCCAGAGCATTGGCACTTCCTGTTCCTATGTGTAAAAGTCATGGGGCTTTGGGTTAATTGCTTGAAATATGTCTGGTTAATTAAAGGAACAGTCACAGATTTTCAACCAGCTTTGTATCACTACAAACTATGTACTAAAACCTGTTTGGCAGGCGTTCATTTACTTGACTATTTTGAGATTAGAGTTATGGATAACTCTGATAAACTAAATAACTGCAAACTAATGACTGCAAAACTTAGTTGTCTCATACTACAGAGCTTGACGTGTAAGCCAACCCAGAGCTATATCTACTCCAAACAATTGCGCTAACAACCAGCGCTGGTCATTTTCAAAGAACTGACATAAATATTGAGATTGCTTTAAAATGATTATGCTCTATAGACTGCTTCCAGAGGGGGCTTTGTGGAAGCCAAATATCGGCGATTCTTCGGAGACGCGGCCCCGGCAACGCGGCCCTGGCAGGTCGCGTTGCGCCCTTGCGTGTGGCGGCTGCGGCGCAGCGAGGCCCGGGCGCTGCCCCGACATCGCCGAGACCACAAAGCCCCCCTCGAGAGCAGAGCCCAGGCCGGCGACCGCGAAGCCCGAGACCGCCAAGTCCGGGTCGCGGCGCTGTGCCGAGGCGAGCCATCGAAGCCCACGATGTGTGTCCGATCTGCACCGAGGGGCTGCTGGGCACACTGGAGCCGCTGTCGTACTGCAGGTGAGTGCCGGAGCGCGGTCAGACTGATTCAGTACACTTCATGTAGGATATGGAGGCCCATTCCGGGCGGCTGCTCACTAAAATAAACTTCTAAATTGTAACTAAAAAGCTCACAATTTTGATGTTTTGAGAGGAATTATTAGCCTGATATTCAAACGGCATCGTCAATTCATAATCTCATTCAGAAATTCACAACTGAGTGGACGTGGCTTCGACGGTCTGGAGCCATGCTAGGCTTAGGGGTCGGAACATTTTCCATGTTTAAACTATATGCCATGTTCAGGTACCCCCCCAAACATTGCCTCAAGTACCATAAAGGCTGAATGTCTACACCACTGCACCGTGCGGGCTTCAAGGTGTTTGTGCTTGATGTAGACTGAAACTTGGACTTTTTGGCTGAGGCATACAACCGCAAGGCATGTGTTTCTAGTTTTTGCCATCCTTGATTCTGAGCTTTCCTTTGTAGCAGGTTCGGGTGTGGTGGCAACATCCACCGCCGCTGCATTAAGCAGTGGGTGGACCACCAGGGGCTCATAGGCCAGGGCCTTATGGTGGACTGCCCGGTCTGCAGGCACGACTTCGGTCCTCTGGCGCTCCTGCTGGAGGAGGTGCGGAACGCCAGAGGGAGGGTCGCCGCTCAGCTGCCCCCCGGCCCCACAGCAGTGGCTCTTCCTGCACACGGTAGGCTATGCGGTCTTCCTCCCTGCACACGGTAGGCTATGCTGTCTTCCACAACTTTTTAATAGTGTCTCACAAAATCCAATTACTTTTCCAAGCCTTGTGCATTCATACAGTGACTGCAAAGGGTTTCCAGAAGCTGCTTCTTTTGACTGGATCAGTAATGATGCAACTCTCTTTTTGTAGGTGCTGCGGGGGGAGGAGAAGCTGCAGCCACTGCCTGGAGAGACCGTCTCAGGCCTGGGGACCATCCCACCTTTACCAGGCATGCGGGGGGAGGAGAAGCTGCAGCCACTGCCTGGAGAGACCGTCTCAGGCCTGGGGACCATACCACCTTTACCAGGCAGTGACTGCACTACTTTTAATACTTGTGTCTTTTTTAACTGTTTAATTTTTGTTTTAATAAAAGGTGTATTCTTTGAACAACGTAAAGCTTCTGAACTGGTATTTGTAGTGCACAAAAAGGAAAGATG